>NC_069128.1:21774805-22128805 GCF_026914265.1 Mya arenaria
CCTTCATTCAATGGACGTCGTACTTCACACACTCGTGTGTATAGTCGGCGTATAACTCATATACCCTTCATTCAATGGACGTCGTACTTCACACAATCGTGTGTATAGTCGGCGTATAACTCATATACCCTTCATTCAATGGACGTCGTACTTCACACAATCGTGTGTATAGTCGGCGTATAACTCTTATACCCTTCATTCAATGGACGTCGTACTTCACACACTCGTGTGTATAGTCGGCGTATAACTCATATACCCTTCATTCAATGGACGTCGTACTTCACACACTCGTGTGTATAGTCGGCGTATACCTCATATACCCTTCATTCAATGGACGTCGTACTTCACACACTCGTGTGTATAGTCGGCGTATACCTCATATACCCTTCATTCAATGGACGTCGTACTTCACACACTCGTGTGTAAAGTCGGCGTATAACTCATATACCCTTCATTCAATGGACGTCGTACTTCACACACTCGTGTGTAAAGTCGGCGTATAACTCATATACCCTTCATTCAATGGACGTCGTACTTCACACACTCGTGTGTATAGTCGGCGTATAACTCATATACCCTTCATTCAATGGACGTCGTACTTCACACACTCGTGTGTATAGTCGGCGTATAACTCATATACCCTTCATTCAATGGACGTCGTACTTCACACACTCGTGTGTATAGGCGGCGTATAACTCATATACCCTTCATTCAATGGACGTCGTACTTCACACACTCGTGTGTATAGTCGGCGTATAACTCATATACCCTTCATTCAATGGACGTCGTACTTCACACACTCGTGTGTATAGGCGGCGTATAACTCATATACCCTTCAATGCTTCATTCAATGGACTTCATACTTCACGCAATTCTTCGCATAGTCGGCGCATAGTCGTGCGCAAGCAATTTTATACTTACCGTTAAGTACGCAAGGACTATTCTGCTGTCTGATTGGAGTCTTATCAGCACTGTCTAATCGGATATAAGAAATAGAGACAGCAATGAAACCTTTGTTGTAAAATTATGTTGGTCAAATTTGAGTGTTTCTTTTTGCACTCATGAAATTCTCTCAAATTCTTCTATTATAGGATTACGATGCATAGAATTGTGGACATCCTTTTAACACTTCCCTCCTTCTTTCAGCCTCGGTTCGAGCCACGATGGGGACGGAAACACTTGTTCAGCAGACGATAAAAACGTGATGTCACCAAGCACGGGAGGGGTGACAGATTCACGTGCAGTGAACCACTGGATATTTTCCTCGTGCAGCGTCGATCAGTTTGAAACCTATATTTCAACGTTGGACAGGTTTGTATTTGCCATGACGTTGTGTTACAAATGACATGTAAAACTTGTTAAACACCTCGATGCGGCCGTTGAAATCAAGGTGTTGATTTCGTGTAAGCGAAAATGAGTTTTTGACAACAATCATTTTTTTAATATTGTTTAAACGATCTCAATGACGATTCATGCAGAAACAGTTCAAATGGTTTTACATTTTGCTATTTTTTTATTGGGCACTAAAGCCTGTTCAAATCGGTGAGGCACTCCTTAAAAGTTATGATGATTATTGTTATTATTATTAGTAGTAGTAGCAGTAGCAGTAGCAGCAGCAGCAGCAGCAGCAGCAGCAGTAACAGTAGCAGTAGTAGTAGTATCATTATTATGAAATATTTCAGATAAAATCAAGTTGTGGTTCACGTGTGACACCATGTGAAACAATGTTTACTATCACACGTTCACACATGTATTATCATTAATTCATTAAATAGTAATTAATGGCAAACATGGGCTTCTCTTGTTAAGCTTCGTTTTCTGTTAAGAGGTAAGGTTATGAAGTGAGACATTTGCTAAAAAGCTTATCCTTAAATGATATGCTTTGTGGAGAAAATTGGATCGGATAATAAGTAATGTGTTCTATTCAAGTTTTTATTTGTCTTTTAAATTAGCAATATAGCTTAACTGAACACTTTTAGGAAACTCTTAATTATTTTATTAAAAACTTTAAACTTTCATTCGTATTATTTGCGAAAGTGGTGAAGTTTATATGAGATTATTTTCCAAACAATATGAATACGTCACTAACACACTAATTAACTGTACGAGGTCATATTGACATCTAGCTGATATTTGTACGAGGTTTGTAGAGTTTGTTCGTTAAGATCATGTGCAATGCTAATGATTGTCCACAATCCAAAATAGCCTTTTGCGATCCAAATTACATCTTCAAAAATAGAAGTTTCTTAGCATACACGTATTTGGTCTTATTTGTGTAAGTGTTTTAAAGAGCTCTGCAAACTGAATAAAATAAACATATTTGATCAGATTTGGTCCAGAAATATTTTTCATTTTAACGTGTTTGGAGATGAGGAATGGTTTGGGGTGCCAGAATGGTTGCCTCTATCAAACCAACTGTCACATCGCTTTGTTATGTTTGTTTCAACGTTAAAAATAATATTTGCATATATTTGGAAGCAGAGGAAGAATTCAAATCACTATTTTACACTAGTTTAATGAATATTTTATTTTTTAAAGATTTTTCAATTGGATAGTTTAGAACATTTTGACACAATATTATTATTTTCATATTGTTCAAATACTTATACTCCTTAAAAACGTAATTTCAACTAATTCGTCCGTTAAATTCAACTTCATATTACACCAAACATGACGCAAACATTGCAAGTTCACTTTTGTAAATGTTGTATTAAAAGTTAAAGATGCACTCTTATTCCCACGGAAGATTTACCACAATTAAAACTTTTGTTTTAATATTAAAAAATGGATGAATAAATGTTGAAAACAAAGGTTCTAATGAAGGATACCGAGTTTCATTTGAAAGGAATGTGCATAAAAATGTATTTCTACCTGATGAGACTATAGTAGATCACAGTAAATAGTTTAGCATTCACCAATCAATTAATATTTTTGCGTTTTAAGCTATTAAATACATGGTTACAATCTTGTTAACTGAAATAAAAAAAATCCATAAATTTATTATTTAGTAAGTAGTTAAAGTTTTATCGCTCAAATTTTATGCTTTTCATACATGTGTTTGTATCGATTTTGAGTGTCACTTAAGTGATTTTTGTTTTATGATCTAATAAACGGATTTTCATGGTATTGCCAATTTTGAAATGAAAATAAAAATAAAACAACACACTTAGCACATAATTTTCAGCTCCGGTAACAATTGCTTGTTGACCCTGTCTGCGGGTCACGATTCCAGCGCCCTAGATTCTTACAGTGGGCTTGAAGCCGGGCTTGTATATGATCCTGATGTACAATGTGAGATCCTTATGGGAACAGGGTCCTACTTATGCAGGGTAAGAAACAATGCGCAGAGCTTATCTTTTGAGTCGTAACTAGTTCAAATGTTGCTAACTATAGATCCAGTATTGTTTAAACCCTGCTGCCCGAAATTTCTCGAATTCTTAATGCACCAGTCAATTGAAAGCACACCGCCAAGGTCCGGGGGCAACCAGGGATAGCCGTGGAAATGGGCCATGTTTTTACCTTCCAGGTGGCCTTGCAGTGCCGAGTGAATGCGGTGTTTTTTCACCTTGTTAAAAATAGCGGGAAATCGGCCTTACCTAGGGTCCCAGGGGTGCAGGGGCATTTGGCGGGGATTTTGCCAGCAGATTTTACCCGGGCTTGGCTGAACCGAAAGCCAAGGTCCTTGCTTTTCCCGGACCGGGGGGGGGGATGGTTACAATTGACTGGTGCATAATTGTAACAGGTTTATGTATCACATTTCTTATCGCCAAATGAATTGCCCTTTTTCAGCAATTCTACACTGACTACTCCGAGCTGTGTCCCGTACTATGGTGTACTATTCCTGGTACCTCCTCATGCCAGACCGGTATAGCCTGGGAGGGAAGTATTTGTGGGAACCAAAAGGTACATTGTACATTGTGACGTCATATATATATATATATATATATATATATATATATATATATATATATATATATATATATATATATATATATATATATATATATATATATATATATATATATATATATGTGTGTGTGTGTGTGTGTGCGTGTGTGTGCGCGCGCGCGCGCGCGTGCGTGCGTGCGTGCGTGTGTGATTTGGACGTGAGAGCGGGCTAAACTTTCAGAACAGTGGAATACTAATGTAATATTTTCAATGTCTGAAACAGTGAAATCTATTTGCTATTTCACTGATATATCTCAACAACCAAAGAAACGCATAATGCACTATTAAAATGACGTTAGCCTTGCCTTGTTAACAGTTTTTACCACACCCACTTATATGTTGTTATAAATAAGAAAAAAGAGAAGTTACTCTTGATGATAGCGTTCGTCGAAGTGTTTTGGTTTCTTTCCCATTATAGTTTGATATTCCTCTTGTAAAATGTTATTCGAGAAAGTAATTATTTCCATATTGTATGCCTCATTGTGAACATGTTTCAGTTATGTCGTTCCGGCGTTTGTACCTGTGATACGGCTGCCCCTGTTGTTCCGGGTAGATATTTCGTTGTCATCCATAATCGCCAAGAAATTTGTTTTAATGTAATGAGGAAAACGATTGAGTTCAAATTACTTAATACATGTGTTGAATCTTTGATAAAAATTGTGAAAAGATTTCAGTCGGTTGTAAAATCTAAAAAGCTGTGAAAGCTTATCCGTTTGGTAAATGTCTTGCCTATTACGTATTAAAGATAAAAATACATTCAATTTTGTGACCAGTTGTGCAATGAATTCCAGAAAAGGCTTGTTTCTGCTAAATCTTCTTATTTTTGTTTCTTATCATACCTCATCTTATCTGCTTGAATTGTAGATGATTGTCCCCATGGGGATTTACCCGGAATTGTGTACAACTCCATGAATTGTTCCGAACTGATTTCCGGGAACCCAGGCTACTGCAACCAACAGTATTTCTACGGACGGTGTTGTCAGACTTGCAACGCGTACTATATTGGAATCACCGGTTAGTTTTGAGAAATAATTAAGGGAAAAAAAACAGCTGTGTTTCACGGGTTCACGGTTTCACGACGCCCACTAACATTGATGAAAACATTATGGCTAGTTTACTCCTTGATGACTTAAGAGGCATTCAACTTTTGTCCGTAAAATCCGTCAACAATGTTATATTATAATAATAAAACCACACTAATATGTATGACACACCATAAGCTATTTAAATATGTCCAAGTATATAATCATAATTTATTTTGTCGTGGATTATTACGTTAGTATTGTATTTATTTCAATTGTTCACTTCCTTGGTGGAGCCGCTTCATTCCTTGGACATCACTGGTTAACCGGTATTATGCCATCGGGTCTTAAAGCGGTTTATGACATAATACTTTTTGAAATCGCTGATAAAACCGGTCAAATGCCAGTCCGGTCATTTCATTTCGCTGTTAAAACCGGTCAAATGCCAGTCTGGTCATTTTATTTCGCTGTTAAAACCGGTCAAATGCCAATTGTCTAAGATTTGTACATTACAAACGCCGGCGGTCATTTAAGAAGAGCTGGTAAAACCAGTTTTGTGTCATACTGCTGTCCAACCTGATTATATTCCAACCAGATGTTTGAAACCACTGTTAAAACCGTATACCGGTAAGTTGACAACAAGTTGGAACATCACGAAACCGGTCAGAATAAGGATCTTTTGATTTACAATTCGTTCGTCTTCAGATTGTGAATACGGTGACCACTATACCGGTTGTGACGTCAACTCCTGCTCATCCTATGACGCCGAAACTCTTTCTTACGGTTGCTGTGGCACATGCGCTACTGAAACGTTTCCCTACGTCACGCCACCTAGCACGTGCGAAAACGTGACGACAGTGACGCCTGGAAGCATGACCACTATAACTGGTACAGTTTGTAACTTTTTTTTTTTTTTTTTTATTTTATGCAGTTTTGTCAATTTATACAGGTTTTCACTTTTCCATACAACCAAAGTACATATTTGGTTTTTGTGCAATGCTATTTGGCCATATGACGTCGCAAAACAGATCTAGACTTACACCATTCAGTCGTACATATCTTGTAATTTTCTTGTTATACGATTACTAGTATTCGAATTATTACTTCACCAAAGTGTTGTTTTTTCATTAAGGAGTAACCACAACAACAACAACTTACGGCCCGACCACTTCTACTCCAACTCCGCCGACCACGACATCCGACAGCACTGTAGCTACTACTTCCGGTACAGGTAAAAAAACCCTTTAAGACCAAATGTTCAATCGATTAGATCTTCACTTTTTGCAGACAAAATGGAGGTATTGTATTTTGTCATCGACGGTTGCGATATCGTCGCAAAGTATAAAAGCATTCCATAACTAGACAACTGTTCAAGTTATATACATGAAACATGCACCTGGTCAAAGCTCTGGTCTTAATGCCCTATTGCTCGAGGTCGACCAATGGTCCTGCTTCCAAATTCATTTTGAATGCTCCTGGTAAAATAGGTCTTTGATTTCATTGTCGATGTCATTGCCAATTTTAAATAAGAACATGTCAATTATTAACATGGAGACATGATAATGCTATTCATATGAAATTGTGAGGAAATTGGAAAGTCTTTTCTGATTATGATAATATTAAGTAAATAACTAACTTGTTTACCGATATGTTCGACATGTAGTGTAGTGGTGTGACGCGCAATGCCCAATATGGGATTTTGAATGACTGTACGAGAAAGTTATTTATAAGTTATTTTAAAGCACGACATTGGACATTGGACAATCAAAAATTAAGTCGTGCACTGGACAACAATTCATTCATGATTTTAACCTAGATCTGTTCTCAAAATGACCGATTCCTTTCGAATACCACGTATTTGATTGGTTACCAAATGTATGCATACCTTGTATATTGTTTTTGTTCAAACAAAAGTCTGTGATGATTATAAAAGTAATAAAATGTGAAATGAAAGAGCTAGTTAAAGCGTTATTGTTTCTGCGGATTATAAAACATATTGAGCAATAAAAATATAAGACCTTTACTGAACATATTCCGATCTCGTTTCGAATGACCAATCTCATCTTGGACGACGGAACTTTGAACTGTTATAATGGGTCTGGAGAATATTTGCGTGATAAAAGGGCTTATATATGTTGTTTTACGATGGGCGATCAGCAGGGTTTCGAACTTTAATGGATTAAAAGTTTCCAAATTCCAAAACAATACTCCCTTCAAAGACTGTCTGTAAAGAAATGGAACATCTGAAGAAAGTTAACGAATTATGAGAGTATCAAAATTGACATAAGACGTATGCTGTACACATCAACAATAATAGCAAACAACACAATTTACGAGTAAAAGAGGAAAAACATTCGATTGCAACAATGCGTTCCACCAAAAAAGTATTCATAGTAGGTTTACTAAATAATCATTGTAAATGTTCAATATGTAGTGTTATATATTTCAATTTATTTGTACTAACATCTGCAACATTTTCATATATACCGTGCTTAATAACGGTTTTTGAATGTCCAATGTCCAATGTCGTGCTAGCACAACATTCACTTTCGAATGTCCAATGTCCAATGTCGTGCCAGGCGACATTCGATTTTGAATGTCCAATGTCGTGCCAGCACAACATTCACTTTCGAATGTCCAATTGACAATGTCGTGCCAGCACAACATTCGATTTTGAAGGTCCAATGTCCAATGTCGTGCCAGCACGACATTCACTTTTGAATGTCCAATGTCCAATGTCATGCCAGCACGACATTCACTTTTGAATGTCCAATGTCGTGCCAGCACAACATTCGATTTAGAGCGTCAAATGTCCAATGTCGTGCCAGCACGACATTCACTTTTGAATATCCAATGTCCAATGTCGTGCCAGCACGACATTCACTTTTGAATGTCCAATGTCATGCCAGCACGACATTCACTTTTGAATGTCCAATGTCCAATGTCATATGTTTAGCTAACTTCACACCGCTGTTTTTCACATATTTGGAACATGTTGGGGAGGGGTTTTATTTCCGTCTATACAACCCATATCGGAAAGGTACAATTTAGGAGGAGCTACACTGACAACCATCTTGATTGTATAATTTCAATAACTCGGATAGTTGAAGTAATTCATTCGACAGGTGGCAATCCTACATCCAGCTCTCTGGACGAGTTATGCGAAAGTACTATCGGGGCGGGGTCGTCGTTGTGTAGGGTAAGTATACTGCCGGGGAGAGTGTTTTATGAACATATCACAGTAAAATGTTTGACGATGATGAAGAAACTAATATTTCTCATTACAAGCAATTGAACGTGTGACTTTTAAAAATCATTGATTTTAATACATTTATTTGTTCGATAATTCGTTTCTTGCTGTTGATATGTGTCAACTTCGGAATTGCGTCAAACAGTCTAAGGTCTAAAAGTAAATATGACTTAAAAGCAAAAAAAAAAATGACGTCATAGTTTAATTGCACTTTAAATTAGAATTTCGCTTTTAGAATGGCGGTGGTGTTGGTGGAACGCGTTTTACAGTTATACTTTTACGGAAGTTAACGCTTAATTTTGATGAAAAATATCGTTGCTACGATACCGAAACTGATGATTCCAGAAACATCCCATTTTCTTGTAGCAGCTCGTTTATAATCAATCAATTTCCCCAAAAGTCCTCTATTTTTTATTGTTTTATTTCAACCTTCAAACATCTCAAATATGTTCACATTTGAATAGATCTAGCAAATAAGTCCATGTTTTTATTTCATTCTTTGATTTTCAATAGTATTTCCACTACTCGGATTACACAACTGTGTGCGGCGCCATGTACTGTCACATTCCCGGGTCACCCGGGTCCTGTTCAGGATTCTCTCCACCGGATACAACGTCATGTGGTGACCAGATGTGGTGCATTTCCGGCACGTGTATTTCCGACGCTACTGCACCTGTTCTGCCGTGTAAGAAAGTATTTGTTTATTGAAGTTAGAAATTACCCCAGTAATCGACAATGTAACGGTTAATGAAAATATATATGCTTACACATGCATGAGTTTGTCCAAGTAAAGAAAATAACAAAAAAACGTTCAATAAAAATATAGAATGTCCTTTCGCAGCTCCATGTCCTTTTGGTGACGAGGTCGCACCTGTTCTCGGTTCGGACAGCTGCTCTGACGTCATCAATGGTAACCCTAACAACTGCTACAGTAGTCAATGGCCAGGCATGTGTTGTGATTCGTGCAATGCCTACTACATCGGCGTTCCAGGTAAACAGACATTATCAACTTAAGCAGAACTCGAGCTAAGCTTTCTTATTTATTTGAAGATAATTTAAAGGTGGCTTGGCACTGTTATCAATTTTATTTCATGTCCCTTTTTTTGTTTTTTCCGATGCTTTGGGACAAGTCTGTGAGACACACTTTCAGGTTGTGAATATGGCGATAGAGCAACCGGTTGTGACGTCAATAGCTGTCTTATCTACGACGACAATTCTCGTGATGTCTTGTGTTGCGGAACATGCGCTGTGACTACAACAACGACAACTACGACAACGACCACCACGACATCGACACCTATCACCACCACAACAACGCCAACAGTGGCAACTGTTTCTACCACAACAACACCAATCTCGACAAGTTCAACGCCAGCTTCAACACCCATTTCGACCAGTACGATGCCAACATTAACCACTTTAATGCCAACTTCAACACCAAGGTCGACAACTTCAATGCCAACTGCAACATCAACATCAACAACTTCAATGCCAACTTCCACACCAACAACTTCAATGCCAACTTCAACACCAACATCAACTACATCAATGCCAACTTCAACAACAACGTCGACAACTTCAATGCCAACTGCAACACCAACATCAACCACCTCAATGCCAACTTCAACACCAACATCAACCACTTCAATGCCAACTTCAACACCAACATCAACCACTTCAATGCAAACTGCAACACCAACCACTTCAATGCCAACTGCAACACCAACAGCAACAACTTCAATTGCAACACCAACATCAACCACTTCAATGCCAACTTCAACACCAACATCAACCACTTCAATGCCAACTTCAACACCAACATCAACCACTTCAATGCCAACTTCAACACCAACACCGACAACTTCAATGCCAACTGCAACACCAACTACGTCAATGCCAACTTCAACAACAACATCGGCAACTTCAATGCCAACTGCAACTACAACATCAACCACTTCAATGCCAACTTCAAAACCAACATCGACAACTTCAATGCCAACTTCAACACCAACATCGACAACTTCAATGTCAACTGCAACATCAACATCAACCATTTCAACGTCAACTGCAAAACCAACATCAACCACTTCAATGCCAACTGCATCACCAACATCAACCACTTTAATACCATCTTCAACGCAAACATCGACCACTTCAATGCCGACTTCAGCACCAACATCGACCACTCCAATGCCGACTGCAACTACAACATCAGCAACTTCAACACCAACATCAACCACTACGATGCCAAGTTCAACAGCAACATCGTCCACTTCAATGCCGACTGCAACACCAACATCGACAACTTCAATGCAAACTTTAACACCAACATCAACCACTTCAATGCCATTTTCAACACAAACATCAACCTCTTCAATGCCAACTTCAACACCAACATCGATAACTTCAATGCCAACTTCAACACCAACATCAACCTCTTCAATGCCAACTTCAACACCAACATCGACCACTTCAATGCAAACTACAACACCAACCACTTCAATGCCAACTGCAACACCAACATCAACAACTTCAATGCCAACTTCAACACCAACATCGTCCACTTCAATGCCGACTGCAACAGCAACATCGGCAACTTCAATGCAAACTGCAACACCAACATCAACAACTTCAATGCCAACTACAACATCAACATTAAACATTTCAATGCCAACTGCAAGACTAACATCAATCCTTTCAATGCCAACTGCATCACCATCATCAACCACTTTAATACCAACTTCAACACAAACATCAACCACTTCAATCCCGACTTCAACACCAACATCGACAACTCCAATGCCAACTGCAACTACAACATCAACAACTTCAACACCAACATCGTCCAGTTCAATGCCGACTGCAACAGCAACATCGACAACTTCAATGCCAACTTCAACACCAACTTCGGTAATTTCAATGCCAACTTCGACACCAAAATCAACCTCTGCAATGCCAACTTCAACACCAACATCAACCACTTCAGTGCAAACTGCAACACCAACCACTTCAATGCCAACTGCAACACCAACATCAACAACTTCAATGCCAACTTCAACACCAACATCAACCACTTCAATGCAATCTGCAACACCAGCCACTTCAATGTCAACTGCAACACCAACATCAACCACTTCAATGCCAACTTCAACACCAACAGCTTCAATGCCGACTTCAACATCAATATCAACCACTGCAATGCCAACTTCAACAACAACGTCGACAACTTCAATGCCAACTGCAACACCAACATCAACCACCTCAATGCCAACTTCAACACCAACATCAACCACTTCAATGCCAACTTCAACACCAACATCAACCACTTCAATGCAAACTGCAACACCAACCACTTCAATGCCAACTGCAACACCAACATCAACAACTTCAATGCCAATTTCAACACCAACAGCTTCAATGCCAACTTCAACACCAACATCAACCACTTCAATGCCAACTTCAACAACAACGTCGACAACTTCAATGCCAACTGCAACACCAACATCAACCACTTCAATGCCAACTTCAACAACAACATCAACCACTTCAATGCCAACTTCAACACCAACATCGACAACTTCAATGCCAACTGAAACTCCAACATTGACCACTTCAATGCAAACTTCAACACCAACATCAACCACTTTAATGACACTTTCAACACCAACAACTTCAATTCCAACTTCAACACCAACATCAACTACTTCAATGCCAACTTCAACACCAACAACTTCAATGCCAACTTCAACACCAACATCGACCACTTCGATGCCAACTTCAACACCAACAACTTCAATGCTATCTGCAACACCTATCTCGACCACAACAGCACCAATGTCGACCAACTCTACCACTGCAACGCCGACTACAACGACAATCTCAACCACTGCAACACCAACTACTACGACCATCTCGACCACTACAATGCTTACTACAACACCAACTACTACGACCATCTCGACCACTACAATGCCTACTGCAACACCAACTACTACGACCATCTCGACCACTACAATGCCTACTGAAACACCAACTACTACGACCATCTCGACCACTACCACGCCAACTACAACACCAACAACACCATCATCGATAACAACTACAACAAATTCAGGAACGACGACGACGGTTTCTGGAAGTAGTTCTCAATCGAATGGAAACGATGGTGGAAATAAACAGGGAGAAGACCAAGAGTCAGGAGGTTTAAATGGTACAATCCTTTTATAAGTCATTTGCAGACGTCTAATGCACCAGTCAATTGTAACCACGGCCCCTCTAGGTCCGGGGAATAGCGGGGACTTTAACTTTCGATCTATCCTACCCCGGGTAAAATCCCCGCCCTGCAGGGACGAACATATGATAAATATGGTATGATCCCCGCCAAATGCCCCCGCACCTGAGGGACCATCGGTTAGGCCCAATCCCCGCTATTATTTTGCTAAGACAAAACCACCTTATTCACCGGGCCACCTAGAAGGTATAAGCACGGCCCATTTCCCCGGCTATCCCCTGTATACCCCCGGACCTGGGGGGGGGGGGGCGTGGTTACAATTGACTGGTGCATAACATATTTAAAATGTTTTGTTAGGCTTCAAGGCGGCAAAATTTGCATTGACCAAATATTTTGTTAAGATACAAAACAAGATACAAGAATCTTTATTTAATGTCGGGTATGTGTTAACAAGAAACATTAGCTCAATGAGCTATTTTCCGACATGAATAACAGACATACATAACATATCAAATAAAAATAACAATGAGCTTGTCACCTGGAAATAAAAGTATATGTTAAAAGGGTTAGGGTTATAAAAATATCACACATATTAAAATTTACATATTATTTTACCAACAGGAACATAAGTTTTGAAAATGTAATTTTGGCTTCGGAAGACATTTAAACACTCCTATGTCTCTTACACTTTATGGAATGACGTCAGCATTCCGTCATTCTGCTTACTGTGTGGGCATAACTCTATATATAGAAAACACTGAGGTATGAAATGTCTTCGTGTCTCCACATGAAGATCACACAGTAAATTGTCACTTATTCAAAACAAAGACCAGTACTTAAGAGTTCTATCTTTGTCTCGTTTATAAATATGTTTCTGATTTTTTACTCCCATGTTTCAATCGGGAAGATTTTACGTATGAATATTTATGCACCAGTCAATTGTAACCACGCCCCACCCCCCCCCCCCCCAGGTCCGGAGATTAGCGGGGACTTTGACTTTCGGTCCAGCCAACCCCGGGTAAAATCACCGCCCCGCGGTGACGAACTGATGGTCAAATCCCCGCCAAATGCCCACAGGGAGCCTGGGTCAGGCAAATTCCCCACTATAGTTTGCGCGAAGACAAAACCACCGCATTCACCCGGCACTGCGGGGCCTTCTGAAAGGTAAAAACACGGCCCATTTCCCCGGCTATACCCGGTATACCCCTGGACATGGGCGGGCGGGGGGCGTGGTTACAATTGACTGGTGCATAAACAAGATCCGCAGTTTTAATTGGCTTAAACTTTAGGCTAGATGGTGCATTTAAAGAATGTTTATGGTTGTCTTCATTCGTTCAAAAATATCTTTAATTTTGGATTTTAAAACACACACACGATAAATAGAAAATTCCAATGGTAGCGTGTATCCATCTCTTATAACCATTTTCACTTCTTGTTTTCATCATCAGTAAAATGTGCGATTTATGTTACGTTCACATAGACTTGAATGTATGATGCAGATCCCAACAGCTGCCCCTGGCTTATTTTAAATAGTTGCCTGCGGCCTCAGCTGGGTAAAATCAGTCTTGATCCTGAAAATGAAAAAACACCAAAAAACAACATATTATGGGCTGCTTATCACGTCATGGGACACAATTCAACTATTATGATTTGTCGACGATATTTCAATATTCCATAAAATCTAAAAATCCACAAGGGTTATATAATTGACAAGAGAAGAAACTCTCCAAAACACAATTCGTCATGAAAACGGTAAACGTCAAGTTCAGACATGAATTTTATAACTAATACTCGTATACCAATCCTAAGCATATCTATGCGTGCTGCTCAAAGAATAATCATCAGATGAGGTGACAGGCAACTATTTAAAGTAAGCCAGGGGCAGCTGTTGGGATCTGCATCATACTTTCAAGTCTCTATGGTTACGTTGCCATAAATTACTTAAGTAATTAAGTAACTGTTAACATTTTGGACACTAACCTCATTAACCTAATTTTCACGTTTTGATATTCAGGATGGCAAATAGCGGTTGTAACGGTGAGTGTGCCTTTTGGTGGCGTGTTGGGTACGGCAGGAATCATCTTCGTCATAAAGAAGTTCCTATGCAGTGCTGCAAGTAGTAACGTAAGTTGTTCCTGTACAGTTCTGCCAGTAGAAAAGTAAGAAGTTCATGTACAGTGCTGCCTGAAGAAAAGTAAGTAGTTCCTGTACAGTGCTGCCTGTAGTAACGTAAATACATGTGTAGTTCCTGTACAGTTCTGTCAGTAGCAACGTAAGTAGTTCCTGTACAGTTTTGCCAGTAGTAACGTTAGTAGTTCCCGTACAGTTCTGCCAGTAGTAACGTAAGTATTTCCTGTACAGTTCTAGTTCTGCCAGTAGCAACATAAGTAGTTCCTGTATAGTTCTGCCAGTAGCAACGTAAGAAGTTCCTGTACAGTTATGCCACAAGTAACGTAAGTAGTTCCTGTGCAGTTCTGCCATTAGTAACGTAAGTAGTTCCTGTGCAGTTCTGTCAGTAGTAACGTAAGTAGTTCCTGTGCAGTTCTGCCAGTAGTAACATAAGTAGTTCCTGTGCAGTTCTGCCAGTAGTAACGTAAGTAGTTCCTATGCAGTTCTGCAAGTAGTAACGTAAGTAGTTCCTGTGCAGTTCTTCCAGTAGTAGCGTAAGAAGTTCCTGTACAGTTCTGCCAGTAGAAAAGTAAGTAGTTCCTGTACAGTGCTGCCTGTAGTAACGTAAATACATGTGTAGTTCCTGTACAGTTCTGTCAGTAGCAACGTAAGTAGTTCCTGTACAGTTTTGCCAGTAGTAACGTAAGTAGTTCCTGTACAGTTCTGCCAGTAGTAACGTAAGTTGTTCCTGTGCAGTTCTGCCAGTAGTAACGTAAGTAGTTCCTATGCAGTTCTGCAAGTTATAACGTAAGTAGTTCCAGAACAGTTCTGCAAGTAGTAACGTAAGTAGTTTCTATGCAGTTCTGCCATTAGTAACGTAAGTAGTTCCTATGCAGTTCTGCAAGTAGTAACGTAAGTAGTTCCTGTGCAGTTCTGCCAGTAGTAGCGTAAGAAGTTCCAGAATTAACGTAAGTAGTTCCTGTGCAGTTCTGCCAGTAGTAACGTAAGTAGTTCCTGTCAGTAGCAACGTAAGTAGTTCCTATGCAGTTCTGCCAGTAGTAACGTAAGTAGTTCCTATGCAGTTCTGCAAGTAATAACGTAAGTAGTTCCAGAACAGTTCTGCACTTAGTAACGTAAGAAGTTTCTATGCAGTTCTGCCATTATTAACGTAAGTAGTTCCTATGCAGTTCTGCAAGTAGTAACGTAAGTAGTTCCTGTACAGTTCTGCAAGTAGTAACGTTAGTAGTTCCTATGCAGTTCTGCAAGTAGTAACGTAAGTTGTTCCTATGCAGTTCTACCAGTAGTAACGTAAGTAGTTCCTGTGCAGTTCTGCAAGTAGTAACGTAAGTAATTCCTATGCATTTCTGCCAGTAGTAACGTAAGTAGTTCCAGAATTAACGTAAGTAGTTCCTGTGCAGTTCTGCCAGTAGTAACGTAAGTAGTTCCTGTGCAGTTCTGCAAGTAGTAACGTGAGTAGTTCCTATGGAGTTCTGCAAGTAGTAGCGTTAGAAGTTCCTGTGCAGTTCTGCCAGTAGTAACGTAAGTAATTCCTGTACAGTTCTGCCAGTAGTAACGTAAGTAGTTCCTGTACAGTTCTGCCAGTAGTAACGTAAGTAGTTCCTGTACAGTTCTGCCAGTAGTAGCGTAAGAAGTTCCAGAATTAACGTAAGTAGTTCCTGTGCAGTTCTGCCAGTAGTAACATAAGTAGTTCCTTACAGTGCACTATGCATGGTTAGTTTTGTTTGTATTCAAGGGCACATTTGATTCTATACTATTTGTTCCAGTTCAACATTTACTGGCATAAAACCTATTGTTATTTCATTTCAGGTCGTTCAGCCTCAAGGACCGAATGCAAGCTGTCCGCGGAGTAGTGTAATCACCATATCGGACATTTAAATTACTTTTAAGAACAGTTTTTGAGGGAATCGAGAGTTAAGAGTAATATGCTGTTAATTGAAATGCATTGAACTATACAGAAACCAGCCCACAAGGTTAAAACATACTATGACATTTTTAGAAGGACACGAATTCAAACTAAAAAAATAAATAACAAATACACATTACCCCGCACACATCTTAAATCAACACGTAGTTTGAGTTGCCCTTATGCAGGGGTACTTATGCCAAGTGCGTCCAGGTTTCCTGGCTCATTGTTTTGGGTGAAAAACGTCATCAATATGGTGAGTATAATCATTGTTTTCTTTATGTTTAAACGATATTTTTTTAGAAATGACCTTGTGCACCGACTGAAGAAGAATTGCTTGTTTACGATGACGCTTGTTTTAGGTGAAAAGCATGGCCATATTAAAATATCTCGTGAAAACAATGCACGTTTTTACTTCGCTTACCGACTCACTCATTGCAAGATATATTCTTCAAAACAACGATTTTATTACGTTCTCTTTCATGTAATTCTCATCTGATACTGTGATTTGGTCAATCAAAGGTATTGTAATTGTTTTCCGAGTGCATATCGCAAGTTTTGGAGATAGATCAGTACATTTAAGGAAATGCTTACCGGTTCATTCTGGTCATTTTTACGCAACTTCGTCCCGAATTTGGTAAATCTAAGGCACACTTTAATAACGATGAAAAGGCATCGATTGGTTTTCCTTTTCCATGTATGTTTACTATAACACGTTGAAGAAGTGTCCTCCTTAGCGAGGAAGCCGTGATTCACCTACGATAACGCATTAGCCGCGATTCATCTACGATAATTTGGTAATTTTGTAAATCTAAGGCACACTTTAATAACGATGAAAAGGCATCGATTGGTTTTCCTTATCCATGTATGTTTACTATAACACGTTGAAGAAGGGTCCTCCTTAGCGAGGAAGCCGTGATTCACCTACGATAATGCGGAAACCTTGATTCACCAACAATGACGACGAAGCCGTGATTCACATACTAAAACAAGGTAGCCATGATTCATCTTTTGTAACGAGTTAGCCGTGATTCACCTTAGATACCACGGTAACGAGATCGCCAAGATTCGCCTGCGATAACGAGGAAACCGTGCTTCTCCAGCTTTTCCACCGAAGTTTTGGACGGCTAGATCATCACGAAAAGCCTCCAATTCAGGCTCAGCGAGCCTGGTAACCTTCCTTTTGCATGGTAGGATTGTATACAGGAATGGCAGTTTTACACAACTAGTTTATGTTATTATTAAAGCGTGCTAGATATGACGTGAAACAAAGTTCACAATTTTGGCTTCCAATTTCGAATCATAATGAATGTAGGACATTTCTTTGAAAATATCATTTCCGTTTATCTGATATGATGCCTTTTCTGTGTGAGGCTAAGCAAAATTATTGTTTGATTTCTCGACCACTATATTTTATTTTATTTCCTTCATTTTTGTATCAATTATTTCCCCAAAACCGTCAATAATAAATAAACGAACATCTTCATACGGTGTTCAAGTATTTCAAATGGTACTTTATATTGGGCACCGTTACGCGACCTAAATGCAGTGATGTATCTGCCGAATAGTATACGGCACTGTTTCAGAACATATTTCAAGAGTTAATCTAATCATTTTCTACCGGTATACAACTTACAGTCAAATTTTATTCATGTCCAGTTGTTCGCACCTATTATTGTGATGGCCAATGGTGTTACTATATATCATTGTTATCATAATAATACACTTATTTATAGAATATTGATAATGATATAAATAGACTGAATAAGCAATAAACGGAATGCATTAAAATAATACTAAATTGCTAAAATAAGGCAATTAACTCATTTTTGAAAAATTGTCATTCATGAATAGAGCTCTTAAAATATAATGTTATATCATGTATTTATTGTTTAGTTTCTCGGCCACTATATTTTATTTTATTTCCTTCATGTTTGTATCAATTTTTTACCCAAAACAGTCAATGATAAATAAACGAACATCTTCATAAGTGTTTCAGATGGTGCTCTATGTGGGGCACCGTTACGCGACCTTTAATGCAGTGATATATCTGCCACATACTGTATGCGGCGGCGTGGTGCCTCCATATCACACTATATACGGCATTGTTTCAGAACTCTTCATATTTCAAGAGTTAATCTAATCATTTTCTACCGGTATACAGCTTACAGTCAAATTTTATTCATGTACAGATGTTCGCACCTTTTATTGTGATGGCCAATGGCGTTACTGTATATCATTGTTATCATAATAATACACTTATTTATAGAATATTGATAATGATATAAGTAGACTGAATAAGCAATAAACGGAAGACAAAAAATAATACTAAATGGCTAAAATAAGGTAATTAACTCATTTTAAAGAATTGTCATTCCAGAATAAAGGTCTTAAAATATAATATTTTATCATGTAGTTTTTTTTCGTAACACTGCATGAATTTATACAAATTTCCACGGAAAATGTAATTTAAATTTGCCATTTAAACCTTCAAGTTTTGATTCATGACAAATCCCAGGGTTTTAAATCTTGGATGAATTTGTACGGGAACTAGCGGTGCTGGTTATCGAACCTGGCTCTCAGAGCCACCGCTCGTACGTGTGGTCGTGCATGGTACGAGATATGTCGCCTCTCTTCTTTCCTTCTGGCTCTTTGAGTCTGATCGTACATGTGTATGTGGTCGCACATGTTTCGAGATCTATCAAATCTTGATTACTTTCTTATCTTTGCCTTCATTCCCCACACTTTATCTTCTCTTTACACAACCTCCCCTCTTTTTCTCTTAAATCTCAAAAACTTTCTTATGTGGTTTCAACCTCCTAACTTCTGCATCTTATCTCCTTCCTCTCCCCTCTATTTCGCCCCAATCTTTCATCCCCTCTCCCCCTTTTTACCCCTATCTTTCACCCCTCTTTTTATCCCTATCTTTTTCCCCTTTTCTCTCCCCCTGTTTCACCCCAATCTTCTCCCCTCTCCTCTTCACCCTCTTTCACCCCTATCTTTCTCCCCCCTCTTCTCCCCCTCTTTCATCCCAACCTTTTCCCTCTCTTTCACCCCAATATTTCTCCCCTCTCCTTTCTTTCTCCCTCTTTTCCCCTATCTTTCACCCCTCTCCCTCTCTCTCTTATATTTACATTTATCTTTAATCATATAATATCAATAATATATCAGTAGATTTGCGGAAAATCATTTTATCTGATACTTTTTATTCACGCTTAAACTCCTGGAAGTATATGGTGTAAAAAGATACTTTGAATATGGACAGAATTAAGTATGTCAAATGAAGAATTTAGACAGTTGATAATTTAACGTCTTTGTCACAACTTTAGTCGACACTATTTTAAACAAAGATTAACCGTGTCTCCCTTACTTTATAACCGCCAAAATGTAATGACAATTCTTCTTATAGCAAAATTTTATACATGGAATTGGATAAAAAAATCGACGCATTTTTATTGTTATTTTGGTGTGCCATAGATATACAAGATTTGGGATGAACCTGGGTTCTTAAAATGTACAGAATGAACAAGTAAGCATTTTCTTAAGTGTTCAGATATATATCCAAAACTGGCGATCTGCTCTTGGAAAACGATGATAATACCCTTCATTGACCAAAACAAGGTTTCGGATGAGATTTACACAAAGAGAACGGTATAAAATCGTAGTTTTTTTAAGAACAAAGTGCACTAAGTGCGTCGGTAAGCCTAGCAAGAACGTGCATTGTTTTCACGAGATATTTTTATACGGACATGATTTTCATCCAAAACAAGTGTCGTCGTAAACAAGCAATTCCTCTTTCTTCGGTTGACAAGATCTACTCAATTCGTTTTACCATATTGAAACCATTGTTAATATTCATCGAACCGATGAAGTTTTACATCCCAAACAATGAACCAGGGATCCTGGACGCACCTGACATTACTGCCCTTGTTATGAATCCAAGGGATATTTCTCACTTTTCGAATTAAATGAATTAAATGGTTAATTGATATTATAACAGTAACAGCAGGTATATATTGACTGATGATAGTTTTAGAATCGTATTGCAAAAATATGCTTTTGTCTTATAGACATAAATTGTTTCAAACATACATTATTTTCTGTTTATTTGATTAGAGTTGTGTTAAGAGACAATCAAATCAAATCAAATCAAAAATCAATTACACGATGAGATAAGATACTTTGTTCATCTTCTTTAATCTTCGATCTGTTATCTGATAGACATCACAGGGCAATAAAGACACAGAAGTTGTGTTCTAGCTTTACACGGATTGGGGGCATTTAATATGAATAAATGAAAACCCGAATGGTTGTTTATGTGAAATACAATGGCGATTTCTTGAACAAACGCTAGTTTTGAAATGTATCACTGAGCTATGGTCGTGCGGGAGGTATCCGACCAGTAATCATGCAATTTTGGATGCCCGGTGACTCATAATTATATTGGTACTATTGGAAGGGTTTTGTATGCAGATGGAGATTAAGAAAATGTAATAAAAATACCCGACGTTATATAACAAACATATTTTGGCCTTCGGAGATAAAAATAAATAAACATTTACGTCCCGAGTTCAATTGAAATAAAAGTCAAATATATAGATTTTTTACTTTATTTAAATGTTTTTTTACATAAGTATTTTGTAAACAAATAATTTTTAAAGAAATTATATGGAGTTTACAGGCATCAAAAGTTATGAATAAAGTAAATGGAGCTAGCTTTATATTTACCATTGCTTTATTGCTATTGTTTTATGCCAAAATGGACCTAAACCTAAACGGACAGATACATAAAATTCACAAAACTAATTCCACATATACATCAATGAATCGTTGTAAGTTTATTGTTTGTTAAATTTTCAATTCGTTTGATTTTTCCTTTTTGTTAGAATCTATTTTTGATGGAATTTTACTTTTTGTTTGAATAAAAATGACAGTTTTCTTTGTTGTTTATTTACTTCCTAAAAGAGATGAAAGACTTATCTGAATGAATTTTTATCTTGTATATTATCTTCTGGGACTAATAACAAATAAATCCTATGCATTGATTACGGACCCTTCGAGCCATGCACCTTTTCCATGAAAAAACCCCGTTATATTTTGTTCGTAAAGTCAACTTATAAATAATTTCGTACAATTATTGTGTGAATGTGTTTTGAAGAATATTTTGTAAATGCCCGTTTTTGCCAAATACTCTCAGGAAACACGTCCGGCCCTGGCCACCATGCTTTTTTACGAAGGGACATCTAGTTAGTCCAACAGAGGCGTCTGAAAGGAGTTATTCATGGAGAAATTGATATCGTTGAGATACCTGCACAAAAAAGCAAGCATATCCATGATGATTATTTAGATACAACATAATTATGATGATGTTAATGACGGTACTAAAAACAGTGACAATGACCTTGACCTTTCACCCATTGACCTCAAAAGCAATAGGGTTGATCTGCTGGTAATGTCCAACTTACCTACAAAGTTTGAGGTCCTTGGGTTATGGCGTTATTTAGATATTGATCGGGGACCGATTTTCAGCTTAAGGTCACAACCAACAAGACCTTTGATGCACTTACATCAAAATTAACATGGTTCATCTGCTGGTCAAGACTTATGGTATAATTCATACTGTTATATGTAATGAATTTCACATTATTTAGGTTTTCCCGTTTATTAAAACTCAGATTAATGTAAACTAAAAAATATCCCCCGAAACCCTTTTCTTGTGAGGTTTGATGAATCGAGTCCCAAGGTTAATATCAAGCTATAAAAAAACCACAAAAAAATGTAGACTGCGAGTTTGGGGACAATTTATTAACTACCCATTGAATATGTCCAAAGGTTTGTAATAACGGCACAAGAGATATGTTTTTGTATCTTGATGGTTCTTTATTCTTTAGTCTTGATATTACTGATTGTTCATAAAGGTTACAATAAGAATGCTGGCTGGTCCTCAACGATACAGCATTGAAACCTATTCCAATCTGACGTCGCGGTATGTATGACCTTGCCCTTCGAGCTGAAAGCATGGAGGTTGTGTGAACCACTGACCAATGATGTTTTACACAGGTGTAAAGTATGATTGAAATCACAATATTAGTTAAAACTGATAGGTGCGACATGGAGAACAGATATGAAGGTCATTAACATTCCATGAATATTAACAGTAATGCACCAGACAATTGTAACCACGGCCCGAGGTCCGGGGAATAGCGGGAACTTTGACTTTCGGTCCAGCCGAGCCTGTGTAACGAACTGCTGGTAAAATCCCCGCCAAATGACTCCGCATCGCAGGGATCATAGGTAAGGCCCATTCCCCGCTATTTTGACGCGAAGACAAAACCACCGCATTAACCCGGCACTTGTAGGTATTTCCTCGGCTATCCCCAGTATACACCCGGACCTGGCCGGGGGGGGGGGGGGCGTGGTTACAATTGACTGGTACATAAGTTAGTGTCGAGATATCAAATATAGCTATGAAATCCGTATTCGGAAATAAGAAATCCAAGGGTTTTGCATGACAAGCATACTTATCATGCCTTTCAAATCTGTAAAATCAAATTAAAATACCGAACATGTATGGGTGAAACGAAAGATTTTGCTATTAAATCCATATTTGAAACAAGACCTACATTTATGACCTTGACCTTAGAAATGAGAACATTCATTTTATGTGCAATACACCTTCAAAACCTTCCGATGGTGTTTCACAATTCTGTGTTGTTTGATTGAAATGGTTACTAGTAAGAGAGGCTGAGACTCAATTATGAAATCCATATTGTGGAACATCGGTTTCCGAGTGACTTTAATTTTAGAACGCCAATCACAATATGATTATTTTCGTGACACACCTTCCCATAGTGCTCAACAATGCTGGGAGTTTGCCTGTATTATTCCCATTTATAGTTAGAAATGTATGGCGGAGACACGTAGCATTGTTATGAAATACACATTAACCTCCAAGTGAGACACTGATCTTTGAGATGTTTTTCTATTACTGAACCATTGTATGAAGTTGCATAGAAATTCGACTGAATGTTGACATAATATAAACGGACGGTCAAACGTCCGACATGCAGTGCGACTAATATATGCCTACCATATTGGAAATATAAAAAACGTTGATGAATTGTGTTTTCACATAAACGTATTACTAAAAAGTGTGTAAAGAATATGTGCGAATAGTACACATCTCGCAAATGTGACTTATTAGTTTGATTTTTGAAGGGTTTTGATACGAGCGTGTATTTCTCTTTAAACATGCACAGGGGTTGTGGTGGGGTCAGGCCATAGTGTAGCCAATTGACTTTTATAGCTCAAATGAAATACACCGCTGTTAAAAGACACTTCGAAACGAAATCCCGATTAAGAAGTGATATAAATTAAAGTAAAGTAGATCTCCTACAAGATGAACGGTATCATTCATGCACGATCTTAACCATGAGGAAGTTTCGATGAATATAGACATCTAACAAGTGTACACAAGTTAACAAGTGGATAGTTTGACTTATTAAATCATAAATATCAATTCAACCAATTATAGAAACAAGCCAAGTACCATATAAATAATATATGTTGATGCTTTATTACGTTCAAGTCGAAAATACACACTTATGTCTGACTGGGTGCACACGTTTGGAAATTTATGCTCAAACAAACGATTGTATCTCAAAGTAAGATAAACAGTACACCCTTTCATGTTCAATGTTCGTAATGCATCTGACATGCACAGGTAGATGAATTGCCCAATCTAAGTGTTTTAATGAACGAGGGAAGCTTCAAAGGTTGCCAAGGTAAATAGTGTTACATGTGTTGTCAAGGGACGAGGAGTGCTTCATGTGTTTTCAAGGTACGAGGGGTATTCCATGTGTTGTCAAGTAACAGGGGGTGTTGTCATGGGACGAGGGGTGGTTTATGTTTTGGTACGAGGGGTGTTGCATATGTTGTCAAGGAACGAGGGTGTTTCACATGTTGTCAAAATATGCCGGGTGTTTTATGTGTTGTCAAGGTACGATGGGTATTTTATCAGTTTTCATGGCACAAGGGGCGTTTCATGTGGTGTCAAGTTACAAAGGGTGTTCATGGTTTGTAAAGGTATGAGGGGTATTTCATGTGTTGTCAAGGAATAAGGGGTATTTCATGTGGTGTCAAGTTACAAAGGGTGTTCATGGTTTGTAAAGGTACGAGGGGTATTTCATGTGGTGTCAAATTACAAGGGGTGTTCATGGTTTGTAAAGGTATGAGGGGTATTCCATGTGTTGTCAAGGTATAAGGGATGTTTCATGTGGTGTCAAGGTACGAGGGGTATTTCATGTGGTGTCAAGGTACGAGGGGTGTTTCATGTGCTGTCAAGTTACAAGGGGTGTTCATGGTTTGTAAAGGTATGAGGGGTATTTCATGTGTTGTTAAGGTATAAGGGGTATTTTATCAGTTTTCATGGCACGAGGAGCGTTTCATGTGGTGTCAAGTTACAAGGGGTGTTCATGGTTTGTAAAGGTATGAGGGGTATTTCAGGTGTTGTCAAGGAACGAGAGGTATTTGATCAGTTTTCATGGCACGAGGGGCGTTTCATGTGGTGTCAAGTTACAAAGGGTGTTCATGGTTTGTAAAGGTGTGAGGGGTATTTCATGTGTTGTCAAGGTATAATGGGTGTTTCATGTGGTGTCAAGGTACGAGGGGTATTTCATGTGGTGTCAAGGTACGAGGGATGTTTCATGTGGTGTCAGGGTACGAGGGGTATTTCATGCGGTGTCAAATTACAAGGGATGTTCATGGTTTGTAAAGGTATGAGCGGTATTTCATGTGTTGTCAAGGTATAAGGGGTGTTTCATGTGGTGTCAAGTTACAAGAGGTGTTCATGGTTTGTAAAGGTACGAGGGGTATTTCATGTGGTGTCAAGGCACGAGGGGCGTTTCATATGGTGTCAAGTTACAAGGGGTGTTCATGGTTTGTAAAGGTATGAGGGGTATTTTATGTGTTGTCAAGGTATAAAGGTGTTTCATGTGCTGTCAAGGGACGAGGGTTATTTTATGTGTTGTCAAGTCACGAGGGGTGTTGTCAAGGGACGAGTGGTATTTCATGTGTTTTCAATGTGCGAGGGGTATTTCATGTGTTGTCAAGGGACGAGGGGTATTTCATGTGTTGTCAAGGGACGAGAGGTATTTCATGTGTTGTCAAGGGACGAGGGGTATTTCATGTGTTGTCAAGGGACGAGAGGAATTTCATGTGTTGTCAAGGGACGAGGGGTATTTCATGTGTTGTCAAGGGACGAGGGGTATTTCATGTGTTGTCAATGGACGAGGGGTATTTCATGTGTTGTCAAGGGACGAGAGGTATTTCATGTGTTGTCAATGGACGAGAGGTATTTCATGTGTTGTCAAGGGACGAGGGGTATTTCATGTGTTGTCAAGGGACGAGGGGTATTTCATGTGTTGTCAAGGGAAGAGAGGTATTTCATGTGTTGTCAAGGGACTAGAGGTATTTCATGTGTTGTCAAGGTACGAGTGGTGTTTCATGTGTTTTCAAGGTACGAGTGGTGTAAAATGTGTTATCAAGTCACGAGGGGTGTTGTCAAGGTACGGGGGGTGTTTTATGTGTTGTCAGTGCACGGGGTGGATTTCATGTGTTTTCAAGGTACAAGTGGTGTTTCATGTGTTGCCAATGCACGAGGGGGGGGGGGGGTAATGTGTTTTCAAGGTACGAGTGGTGTTTCAAGTGTTGCAAGAGGGGGGTTTCATGTGTATTGTTGTCTGACCCTGAATTGCGGTGTGATGACACAAAAACCGTTTGTTAGTATGTCTTTAAAATACTTATGCAAAGTTTTTATATTTGAATGTGATTTGTAAGTTTAATTTAAAGTCAAGTTTAGGGATAACCGATACTCACTTAAACATGTACACTAGTGTACCCACCAGTTAAAGGTATCCGCTACATACCTAATTATGGGCATCGTGGAAGCTCATAAGATACTTAAAGAAATGTTCAACTAAGCCGAAAATTGACATTCTTTGCGGTCAAAATAAAGCCAAGCGCAATTGGTTTTAATTTTTTTACTTTAAAAAAATGAGTAGATATACGAAAAATATCATTAATTAGTTCATATCGATAAAGTTCATTTGTCTTAGAAATAATTTAAACTATCCCATAATAAACTTATTCCCTGATCAGATCCATGCCACGAGCTCTGTACGAATAGGGTTTAGGTGTTCGTAAGGACACCGTTGACTGGGGAGGCGTTGAAAATGTTTCGGCGAGCTCGTAGAAATTTTCAAAGTCTGGAGCAACTTATACTAGAGCAGCGGTAGAGCTCGAACGGGCACGATATTCGTGCGGATTTTGATCACCGCGAGGCCCGTTAGAGCGTTTCACGGTCAACGAATGATGCCCGTACGATATTACAAACATTTTGGTTATTAAATCTGAAAATATTATCACAAGGTGTAGACTGGCTAAAATGAGAAATTTTCAGATATCGCCGCATTGGTTTATCCTTGTCGGGTGGACAACGTGCAGACACCGTACGGGTACGTAGTGAGCACCGTACGAACACACGTGCATCGTACGAGGTACGCCTGAGCTCTTTGTGAGCTCCGCAAGACTTGTCCGCGATGTTCTGAATTAAAATTGTCCAGAAAACACATTTTCATTTCAAATCTTTTCTCTTTTAGTATAAGTTATCCGAAATAAAAACAAAATAGATTGATTACGTTTGACTGATTATTTTACACATTCGCACAATGCAATCGTAACGGGCAAGTTGTAATATCCGATCAATTCCACCTCGACCTGCGGATGATTCAACAGCCATGGGCATCGGTATTTGGAAAAAAACACACCACATCTTAAGTAATTCATTGTTTTTTCAATATAACAACCCTTTCATCCCTTGCCATGGAGCAGTGTTTCCTTTATATGCCACCCGCCCCATTATTCTGATTCTAATACCCTCTGACTTAATTAAAATAAAGTAATGAAAAACTGTCTGCACTTAATTGATATCAATTCGATATGCACTTTTGTATACAATAATTAGTGGCGTTTGATCTTTACAGTGCACGCTTATAGAGATGTGATAATTATTTTAAAGATGAGGTTCATTTGAAGCTTTCAAATACCCACTTGAAAAAAATTGAATGACATTTATTATTTGTATGTATTTTATTTTGATCTCACGGTTTATGATAACCTTTGAAAGTACACATTATTTATTTCCAATCAAGTCCTTGAATAATTGGCTTAAGGACAGCAGAGCGGAAGAGACATTGACGCAACTAGAAAAGCTTTTCCTTTTTATTAACTTTCACCAAATTAAGGTATCCAAATTTATAATTTATGGTTAACGGAGTTATCAGATAATTAGCTTATTTTAGGGTCAGACTCCTTAATGCATTTGATCTCAAAAACCTGACGTATTATGAGGTTGTACAATTCCGTCTTTTAATTTTGTATTTTTAGTTATCATGAAGGGCCTCTAATAGTGCTGTATGTTTGTTTAACGTGAAAGAGAGAGAGAGAGATATATATGGAATAGAGAATGGAGCTGCCTGAATAATCGTTTAGGTGGAATAGTCAATATGACTTTAAATTTCATTTTCCGTCGAACGTTCGTTTTGGGAATATTATTGACAGAATCTCTTAGTTTACAACTAACTAACAACGAAAATATAAGGAAAGGTAAGAATATAAGACGTTTAATTCATATGCGCTAATATTAACGCTACAATTAAGACAATCAATTAGATTCATCATATAAGTAAATTAGTCGTTTTCAGGGTGATGAAACCATATTATGCCGTATTTTGTTAGCGACGAGTTTTGGTAGTGACTACCCAAATTAAGGCCGTTTTTGGTGGCATTGCAAGGTCGGGATCGTGCAATGAAACGAAGTTAGGTAGCTTTAAAGACTTCATCATTTATATTGTCGTCAACATGATCATCCTCCTCTTCATTGGCCAATCATCGATAAAACAAGTAACTTTAAAGTCATTGTTGCTTACTCATCTTAGTGTATGAAGATTAATGAAATACAAACGTTCGTAAAACGCTACGATTTTGGGTAGTGACTACCAAAATTCTGCCGATGATTTGTCACTGCAAGACTACGGCATAACAGAGCTAAATAAATATCAACTTTCGAATTAAGAGTAAGAGTGGTGTGGTGAATTGTTGTTGATATTTGTTTAAATTTCCGTCTTAAGGGAACTAGAACAATATCAATCATACCGCCGCGTCTATATGGCGTCAATACAAATAACAAACTATAAACAATGCACGCAAGCACATACGCACGCACGCACGCACGGACGCACGCAAGCAAGCACGCACGCACGCACGCATGTATGCATGTACGCACGCACGCATGCACGTGCACACACACGCACGCACGCACGCATGCATGCACGTACGCACGGACGCAAGCAAGCATGCAAGCAAGCACGCACACAAGTACGCACGCACACACACAGGCACGCACGCACACACACACACAAGCACGCATACACACGCACGCACGCACTCACGCACGCCCTCCACACACACACACGCAAGCACAAACGCATAAAGATACACTCATGTTTTATCTTTGAAATATTTACAGCCTACCATGATTCACAATTCTAATGATTTTACTTCGGTAGAATCATTGCATTGATTTAGATTTTTGGTCGAAAACAGTTATTTAAGAGCAAGATATAAACTTTAGTAAGGACTCAACACTAATTATTGTACTCAGCTGATGGTCAAATTATTATAAAAAAAGGTTCAAACAATAAACAAAATATGATATAACCAGAATGTCTTTCTTCTTGATTTACAATGTCATTTAAATATTAACTCAGTTGAGTAAGAGATTTTGAGAAACTGAGGCCGGAGCAAATGAATATAATTGATGATTTTAAGTTACATGCGAAATGCATTGAACGATCATAGGGAGTTGTGTGGTCCAATATTTGCCATGGTATTACTAGCTTTTTCTAAGGAATGGCTTCACTGTAATTTCAGCAGCGTATTTCATCAATTCTGCTTATATGCCCTTTCGTTTGATATGTTCCCTATTGTAACACAACTTGATAATAGTCATTGTTTTATTAAACTAGGTACAACGTACGCACGACTATCGTCACCAATTTACCGAATCAAGCGTGAAAATGACGTCATCGATCCTCTTCCGGAAAACACTGACATTGAAATTACTGTTTCCGGGTCAAAGGTCAATCTCAGTCTCCATAGAAACCACAATATCCTACCGGAAGTCCCTATTTACGTTCAACGTAATGGCGATATTCGTCGAATGGAATTACCTTCAAAAAGAGTATGTGATTTTTTTAAAGCAAGGCTTTTGCCAAACTTTCTTTAGATTTAGATCATCAGCCGCCGACTTTAAAATGCAAAATAAAATTTCTCTGAAATATAAGGTTAATTTCGAATTCAAAAGAACACAAACCCATTTGAGAAAACGGCAACGAAATTAACAATTTTGAAATAACACCGTCTCATAAAAGGTCAGGCTAACTCGGTTATTCCATGATTAATGTTCATCGTGGAAATCAGCACAGAATTGTGCGTTGCCCAGTGTATTTTTATCAATGTATATTGAACGTTCAGTTGAGCAGCGCGTAAATTCCGTGAACGTTTTTTTGTTAATAAATGAATATGACCCATAACATATATATGCGCCGATAATTTATCATACGCGCGCCGCTGAAAGCTTAATTTATCATACGCCCGCCGATGAAAGCTCAACTTATCATACGCACGCCGATGAAATCTCAACTTATAATGCGTGTGCTAAGGAAAACTCAACTTATCATACGCGCGCCGATGAAAGTTCAACTTATCATACGCGCGCCGATGAAATCTCAACTTATAATGCGTGTGCTAAGGAAAACTCAACTTATCATACACGCGATAAACTTATCATACACGCGCCGATGAAAGTTCAACTTATCATACGCGCGCCGATGAGAGCTCAACTTATAATGCGTGTGCTAAGGTAAACTCAACTTATCATACGCACGCTTAACTTAACATACACGCGCCGATGAGAGCTCAACTTATTATACAAGTGCAGATGAAAGCTTAAAATATCATATCGATGAAAGCTCAACTTATCATACGCGCGCCGATGAAAGCTCAACTTATCATACGCGCGCCGATGAAGGCTCAACTTATCATATACGCGCGACGATGAAAGCTCAACTTATCAAACGCGCGCTGATGAAGGCTCAATTTATCATTCGCGCGCCTATGAAAGCTGATCATACACGAGCAATTGAAACATGCACCAAATGTATCTTTTAAAAGAACACTTTTCCAAGATTATAATCAACTTCCTTTTTATATGTTTCCAAAAACCAACAACAACCAAATTAAACGACGATACCTAAAGCTCAGAAATTCCGACGCCCATTGTTCGACTTGCGAGTAGAATATCTGACTTTATTCTAAACGTTCGTAAAAAAGTTTGAATTAAAAAATACATTTTTTTCTTAATGTAAGCTTATGAAAATAGAAATTAAAACACTTCACAATCGGTTTTATATTTTCAAAATCCGATATGTCTGAAAATTGTCCAGTAATTTGTTATTTTTTTCACCAAAAGGGGTTCTAAGCTGCCTATCAAAGTATGGATTGTTTTCTATAGAACGCCATGGTAGGTTTGGCAAAAATGACCAAATTGACTAATGACGAAAAATCAACATATAGAAAACGAAATGAATGAACTACAATTCATTTACCACACAACATATTGATTTTGACCGTCTTAAAATGAAAATATTTTCAGCAGCTGAAAAAAGCCGAAACTCGGTGTTTTCTTAAACAGAAAAAATAAATCAGTATATAAACACCTCTTTTACTTCAGACAACGGCTCTTTATCAGGATCTTCACAGTGGCGCCTCTGTTGAGCTGGAATGTGCGAAGAAGGGAAACAACTCGTGTAAACATCTTGTGGTATTGTCGGTCGTTTTGTTACATCGATCTTCATGTCAATATATTTAGAAATCTTTTCCGTGGTCTACTGTACATGTTAAAGTTCGCAATAATATCATCCTAAGTTTATGTACTACGATATCGCCTAGTACAGTTTGACATACACTGAAATGAAAACATATTTAATTCCATTCTATTCACTCCATTTATTGATTTAGAGGGGCAGTTTCACATTCCAACAGAACAATTATATGCTTGAGCCAGACGACACCGATATTTCAGACGATCGTGACATTACTGATGATGTCATCCACGTCGTCTATGAGACGCACGTGAATTACGATTTTATGACTGACTCTATTTATCCAGGTATTTTTTGTATTTTGTTTTCGTTTTTGCAGTATAGTCTTGATATCAGGCAATAAAAGTGTGTCTTATTTCTCTTGGTTCTTGCATGCAATAGAAAGAATTTTGAACAAAACATACCTCTTTAATGCGTTTTGCCATAGAAATGAATTATGAATATAAATGAGAGAAAACAACACCCCAGAAACATTTTGTAATCTTTTTCGTTGCATTCATTTTGTAATGCCTTTTAAACTATGTTCTGTTCTTCTGTGCCAGAGGGCAAACCTAAATTCCGTGTAGACCGTCCATTGAACCAGACCGGAAGTTCCCACCATGTGCCAACGAACCGGAAGAAGCGTGCAGTGGTACCTTACAAAGTCGAATTTCTGCCAGTAACTGATTACCCTATATATGATTTGTAAGTATTATATATATGTACTGTATTTATAGTGTATGCATTTTTTTCTTTTTGGAATTGCCAGTTCATGACAACCCGTTTATTTTATTTATTTTATAAAACGAACATTACATACAATATATATAAGTATATATATATCGAAGTGGAACAATATCATTTAACAATTGTAAGTGTATGCAATTTGCAAATAAAACGTCTCATGAAATAGGGTAAACAAGTAAAATAATACTTTTTGAATTTATTGATAAACATTCGTTCACAGTTTAACCTGAACGATATTTTTTTCTATGTTAACGTAAATGCCGTATATGTAATATCATGTATTTTACATTAATTTTTTAAAAAAAAATGAGAAAAACAATTGATATTGTTAGACGGCTGGATAATTTTTACATGTCCGTCCGTCCGTCCGTCTTTTAGCTGGTACCAGAGAAGCGAGGCGACTACAGCCAGCGCCAAGGATTTGGATGCCGTGGAGAAAATTCGAGAATTCTACGCCTTTGTACTGAATGCGGTAAGAATTGTGGTTAACTTAACAGTGATTTAAAATTCAAAGGTAATGTAATAGTCGGTTCAAATTGACGAAGTGAAACGACCTGATAAAAATAAAATTTATCTTATATGCTAATTTGATATAGCGATTGATACTTGAAATATTTATTACTGTCAAATACTTTTTAACTGCAATTACTCAATCAACCGCTGTATAGACACTCATGGGTATAGCGTCAAGTAAACAGGGAAGAACATTCTTTTAAGCAAGAGGCGCAGAATGCCCTCATACAGCTCACCTGATTTTAAATAAACTAAGAAATCGCTTTGATATGGACGAATTTTAACCCAGTATTGCCATTTAAACAAACTTCGTAGTGAATGACTAGATACTATTATATACCTAAAATGTTCACTCAAGCTAATGCAGCTCATACGACGATTTTACCAAGGTTTTCCTTAATATAAGATCAATGTTTTTAATTGTCACTACAGCTAATAGATGTTGGAACCATTGACATTTCAACAATACGTACTAACATGATATTGTGTTTTGCCAATGAATCTATACCGAACTACCATCTGTCAAATGTATATCAAACCAAGGACCTTTGCTTGGCTCTGCCACTGACAACATAGTTCTACAGGGAATTCAGTTATTTAAGCACTTAACAAGCACTTTGCGGAACATCGAAGGACCATTTATGTAAAGTAAGTTGAGATCCGCCAGTGGTTAAGAGATGCTTGACGCAAGACAATGGATGCCAGACGCAAAGCGATCATGATATTTCTAACAAACCTATCTCCCAATTTCAGGTTGATATTCGTTACCAGAGTATTGTAAGCAGCACAATCTCCATACAAATAGTTTTTGCAGGAATTTTCATAGCAACGGTAAGATACAATTCTCCAAAAGGGACAAAAACGTATAATTATTTGCAATTTGTCCGTTGATATTTTAAAAACCCAATACAAGTTAAAAAAGCACTCTCGTGTATGCTTCGTGTAGCTTCTTCCTGTACATGCACAATGCTGATGTGACCACAGCGCAACTACTTTCTGTACACACATATAGCTGATGAAACCACAGCGAAACTACTTTCTGTACACACATATAGCTGATGAAACCACAGCGAAACTACTTTCTGTACACACATATAGCTGATGAAACCACAGCGAAACTACTTTCTGTACACACATATAGCTGATGTGACCACTGCGAAACTACTTCTTGTTCATACACATATAGCTGCTGAAACCACAGCGAAACTACTTCCTGTACACACAAATAGCTGATGAAACCACAGCGAAACTGCTTTCTGTACACACATATAGCTGATGAAACCACAGCGAAACTACTTTATGTACACACATATAGCTGATGTGACCACAGCGAAACTACTTCTTGTTCATACACATATAGCTGCTGAAACCACAGCGAAACTACTTCCTGTACACACAAATAGCTGATGTGACCACAGCGAAACTAATTCCTGTACACACAAATAGCTGATGAAACCACAGCGAAACTACTTGCTGTACACACATATAGCTGATGTGACCACAGCGCAACTACTTCCTGTACACACAAATAGCTGATGAAACCACAGCGAAACTACTTCCTGTACACACATATAGCTGATGTGACCACAGCGCAACTACTTCCTGTACACACAAATAGCTGATGTGACCACAGCGCAACTACTTCCTGTACACACATATAGCTGATGAAACCACAGTGACACTTCTTTCTGTACACACATATAGCTGATGAAACCACAGCGAAACTACTTTCTGTATACACATATAGCTGATGAAACCACAGCGAAACTACTTTCTGTACACACATATAGCTGATGAAACCACATCGAAACTACTTTCTGACACACATATAGCTGATGAAACCACAGCGAAACTACTTTCTGTACACACATATAGCTGATGTGACCACTGCGAAACTACTTCTTGTTCATACACATAAAGCTGCTGAAACCACAGCTACACTACTTCCTGTACACACAAATAGCTGATGAAACCACAGCGAAACTACTTTCTGTACACACATATAGCTGATGTGACCACAGCGAAACTACTTCTTGTTCATACACATATAGCTGATGTGACCACAGCGAAACTACTTCTTGTTCATACACATATAGCTGCTGAAACCACAGCGAAATTACTTCCTGTACACACAAATAGCTGATGAAACCACAACGAAACTAATTCCTGTACACATATATAGCTGATGTGACCACAGCGAAACTACTTCCTGTACACACAAATAGCTGATGTGACCACAGCGAAACTACTTCCTGTACACACATATAGCTGATGTGACCACAGCGAAACTACTTCCTGTACACACATATAGCTGATGAAACCACAGTGACACTTCTTTCTGTACACCCATATAGCTGATGAAACCACAGCGAAACTTCTTTCTGTACACACATATAGCTGATGAAACCACAGCGAAACTACTTTCTGTACACACATATAGCTGCTGAAACCACAGCGAAACTACTTTCTGTACACACACATAGCTGATGTGACCACAGCGAAACTGCTTCTTGTTCATACACATATAGCTGCTGAAACCACAGCGAAACTACTTGCTGTACATACATATAGCTGATGAAACCACAGCTACACTACTTTCTGTACACACATATAGCTGATGTGACCACAGCGAAACTACTTCTTGTTCATACACATATAGCTGCTGAAACCACAGCGAAATTACTTCCTGTACACACAAATAGCTGATGAAACCACAACGAAACTAATTCCTGTACACATATATAGCTGATGTGACCACAGCGAAACTACTTCCTGTACACACAAATAGCTGATGTGACCACAGCGAAACTACTTCCTGTACACACATATAGCTGATGTGACCACAGCGAAACTACTTCCTGTACACACATATAGCTGATGAAACCACAGTGACACTTCTTTCTGTACACCCATATAGCTGATGAAACCACAGCGAAACTTCTTTCTGTACACACATATAGCTGATGAAACCACAGCGAAACTTCTTTCTGTACACACATATAGCTGATGAAACCACAGCGAAACTACTTTCTGTACACACACATAGCTGATGTGACCACAGCGAAACTGCTTCTTGTTCATACACATATAGCTGCTGAAACCACAGCGAAACTACTTGCTGTACATACATATAGCTGATGAAACCACAGCTACACTACTTTGTGTACACACATATAGCTGATGTGACCACAGCGAAACTACTTTCTGTACACACATATATGGCTGATGTGACCACAGCGAAACTACTTCCTGTACACACATATAGCTGATGAAACCACAGTGACACTTCTTTCTGTACACCCATATAGCTGATGAAACCACAGCGAAACTTCTTTCTGTACACACATATAGCTGATGAAACCACAGCGAAACTACTTTCTGTACACACATATAGCTGATGAAACCACAGCGAAACTACTTTCTGTACACACACATAGCTGATGTGACCACAGCGAAACTGCTTCTTGTTCATACACATATAGCTGCTGAAACCACAGCGAAACTACTTGCTGTACATACATATAGCTGATGAAACCACAGCTACACTACTTTCTGTACACACATATAGCTGATGTGACCACAGCGAAACTACTTCTTGTTCATACACATATAGCTGCTGAAACCACAGCGAAATTACTTCCTGTACACACAAATAGCTGATGAAACCACAACGAAACTAATTCCTGTACACATATATAGCTGATGTGACCACAGCGAAACTACTTCCTGTACACACAAATAGCTGATGTGACCACAGCGAAACTACTTCCTGTACACACATATAGCTGATGTGACCACAGCGAAACTACTTCCTGTACACACATATAGCTGATGAAACCACAGTGACACTTCTTTCTGTACACCCATATAGCTGATGAAACCACAGCGAAACTTCTTTCTGTACACACATATAGCTGATGAAACCACAGCGAAACTTCTTTCTGTACACACATATAGCTGATGAAACCACAGCGAAACTACTTTCTGTACACACACATAGCTGATGTGACCACAGCGAAACTGCTTCTTGTTCATACACATATAGCTGCTGAAACCACAGCGAAACTACTTGCTGTACATACATATAGCTGATGAAACCACAGCTACACTACTTTGTGTACACACATATAGCTGATGTGACCACAGCGAAACTACTTTCTGTACACACATATATGGCTGATGTGACCACAGCGAAACTAATTCTTGTACATACATATAGCTGATGAAACCACAGCTAAACTACTTTCTGTACACACATAAAGCTGATGGGACCACACCGAAATTACTTTCTGTACACTTAAATATATGGCTGATGTGACCACATCGAAACTACTTCTTGTACATACTTACATGACTGATGAAACCACAGCGAAACTACTTCCTGTACATACATATATGGCTGATGAAACCACAGATAAACTTCTACCTGTACATACATATATGGCTGATGAAACCACAGCGAAACTACATCCTGTACATACATATATGGCTGATGAAACCACAGATAAACTTCTACCTGTACATACATATATGGCTGATGAAACCGCAGCGAAACTACTTCCTTTACATACATATATGGCTGATGAAACCACAGCAAAACTACTTTCTGAACACACATATATGGCTGATGAAACCGCAGCGAAACTACTTCCTGTACATACATATATGGCTAAAGAAACCCGAACGAAACGAATTTCTGTACACACATATAGCTGATGACCTAATTACTGCAAGGGTGGTAGATATTCAATTTCAAACAACCTAGTGGTTTAACCGACGGTCATGAAAGTATGACAATTTCATTAAAAAAGCAAATACTGGCGAGTTGATATTTTAAATAATATATTATAACAAATGCAAGGAATTTATATTTGGATTATGTTGTAATGGTTATTGGAATGTTGTTCAGCTATCATAACTATAAATAAACATAAATATAACAGGGCCCTACAGTGTCCACATGGACGGAAGACAACAAGGTCATAGTTTCTGGTGGCAAGGATCAAGTGGACTCCAGTGTAGCCCTGGACGATTTCAAAGACTGGCTAGCCGCCAAGACTGCTGAACTTCCGGTCTACGACCACGCGATGGCATTTACCGGATATGACCTTGTGCGATCAGGATCCAATACGGTTGCGGGTACGAATATATTTGCAAACATAAATAGGTTATATTGGGTAACGAAATAAGTTTATTTAGCAAGTTTTGTCCAAAAGTAACGTGCAATTATTCTATTTTAAATACAAATTTGAAACCAAAGAAATAATAACTATTATTAAGTAGCGTCATTCGTCATTTTGGAGGATGAATGTGTGTCCAAGACCTGATGTAGTCGACTCCTTAAAAAAGAAAGAAAGTTTTCTTTCAATGTTTGAGACAGTAAAAATCAATTTTATTTCACCGATTAAGCTCTATAAACCGACAGAAAGCACATAATGAAAGTGTTTAACTAGTCCGTTTCAGACACTTATTGATATAGTCAGCCCTTTTACTTAATGAAAAAATGAACTATTTCAGAAGTTTATGCTAATTTGATAACTATCGTTTTTGTAGTTCTGTTATAAAGGCTACTTTGATTTATACCACAGGTCTTGCATGGGTAGGCGGTGCTTGTGATTTTACGTCACCTAACGCTAACAGCATCTCCGAGGATCACTTCGGCGCTGGAATGGCCGTCACTGCAGCGCACGAGCTGGGGCACAAGTAGGTGACGTCATAATCTGACTTTTTATATATAAGTAATGGCCATAATGTCACAACAGATTGAGAAATTGTGCCGGGGATAATGACGTTATGACTTTAAGGAGAGCATATCTGAATAGTGTTGTGTACGTTCAGACTAATTAGTGTCTGCTGATTATGAAGAACAGCTTTAACATACGTCAATTATGCTGCAACATCGATGTTTTGTCCACATGCCTTTGTCTAGCTAAAATGAATTCACCAGATATCAGGCTTAAACATGACGTGTTGGTTGACTACCTTAAACTCATTAAATATCTCCCTTATTTCTTTCAGCCTCGGTTCTACCCATGATGGGGACGGAAACGCTTGTTCAGCAGACGAGAAGAACGTGATGTCACCGAGTAAGGGAGGGGTCACAGATTCACGTGCAGTTAACCACTTGGTATTTTCCTCGTGCAGTGTCGACCAGTTTGAAGCCTATATTTCTACGTTGGACAGGTTTGCTGCGCTTTGAATTTGAAGCTTTTCAAGAAAGGATTTTCCTGTATAGCTTGAACGACAAAAGCAACAGCAACAGCACAAGCAACATAAAACAACAACAGCAACAGCAAAATCAACAGCAACATCATCAACAACAACAACAACAACTACAACAACAACTACAGCAGCATTTACAACATCTACAACAAAATCTACACCACCACAGCATAGGTTAACACAACAGTTCAAACAGGACGAACTTTTATATCTGAAATGTTTGTTCATAGGATACAAGCATATTAACCCACTTAGTCGTCAAACTAATGGTCCAACCTCAGTTTAAATCAACATATGTTAAAAATGATTTGACTGCTGTTTTATTTCCATCCCATTGGACAAAATATAATTTTGAACACAAACTGTAGCTATCGCCGAAGGCTTATTACAAAAATGGTTAGTGAATAACTGAATATACTTTAAATTCAGTCTTAACTATTTTCCAAAGTATAACACAAAATGATGTTCAAGACTGTGCCCTAGACACTGCTGGAAAATCCCCGCCAAATGTCCCCGCACCATGGGGACATCCTAGTTAAGCCACATTTTCGCTATTTTCGGCGCGAAATCAAAACCACGGCATTCACTCGGCACAGCGGGGCCAACTGGAAGGGAAAAACAGGGTCCATTGGCCCCGTAACCCAGGTATACCCCGGACCTAGGGGCCGTGGTTATAACTGACTGGTGCATAACAACCAATGTGTTGACCCCAAATAAATTAGGATTTCAATCATATATATTAAGAAAGGTTTCAGTCTACATGTATGCCTTTTCAATGGTCGCCATCAATGTGACATAATAACTAGCACAGACGGCGTATCGTAGGCAGTGTTCATCATAATGCAAGCTGCTGGACCATTGCTAATTTTGGTATGTAAATACAATGTTTTCCGTTTTTTTTTAGCTCTGGTAACAATTGCTTGTTGACTCTGTCAGCGGACCACGATCCCGGTGCTCTGGACGCTTACAACGGGCTGGAGGCCGGGCTTCTATATGGCCCGGATGTTCAATGTGAAGTCGAAGAGGGAACAGGGTCATGTTTCTGCAGGGTATGTGCGCATTTGCAGGGATATATCTTTTAGTCGTGTTGATAACAGTGACTAGGTCAAATTTTAGATTAAAACTACGTTATATGTATTAATTATGTTCTAAGCTTTGCAATTTATGGATATAAAGACTTGATGTACAATTAACAGTGTTTTCTATTCTTGGTGGTGATTTTATTACTGCTATCTAAGTACAAGATGATCTTGTTGTTGTTGTTGTTGTTAATGATGGCTACGTTAACCACAATGATTTTTCAAAGCTCTGTCTACTTTATGTCTACATTTATACTATATAGCTCCATTTGATAAATATATATCATTCGTTGTATTTTGACCATATTTTATCATGTTCCCAAATACATGAACAGTATATTTCAGCAATTGTACACGGACACGTCCGAGCTTTGTGCAGTACTCTGGTGTACTGTACCTGGTTCCACGTCATGTCGAGCTGGAATAGCTTGGGAGGGAAGTGTTTGTGGTAATCAGAAGGTACGTCACGTGATGCTTTGACGTCATGCAGATAACTTATTATGATGTCATTTTAAGTATTATCATGGTAAACACTGGCTGTTAGGGGTGGGGAGTGGGAGGTAGCAAGGCAGGTCATGTGATATAGTACCATCATAATAATGTATACTTGCGACGATATATTGTTTTCAAGCACGATATGTACAACATTTGGGGAACGTTTTGTGAGGACGAGAGGAAGGAACGTGATACAGTGATTTTAAATTGGTACTAGACTTTGTGTTATTGGTACTTTATGATGTCACATAAATATGTATACTCACGTTCATAGTCCCGCCTCCAGCATAAAGGACGCAACGCCATGACCAGTTTGTGTCCATAATGGGGCACTAATCTTCATATAGTCCGAAAATGGCGTCTTTTTTCGATTCCGAGGAACATTTTAAATGAAACATTCCCCATTATGGAACTATAAAGGTGTGATATAGGTTGTGAACGTGATATATACGTTACGGGGTTAGTAAATGACCCGTTATGAGATGTATGAAACGCAGGAAACAATATTCAGGAATTATACGTTAAGGCGTTATCACGTCGTCATTAATTGATATGACGTGGGTCTGGCCTAATTCCAGTTTAAAACATCTTTATTTTTTAATCACAACTTACAATACAACTGTTCTGATTAATAAAACTTTTATTTTATAACTCTGTAGTAAACCAAGAATGAAGGTAGATTATTCCTGAAATCTGTATTGACGGCAATAGTTGCTATTTTCTCCCTTTGTTTTAAAACGTATTGTATGGATGATTCCGTTAAAGTTTCAACCTACGTCTTTTTACTGAATAATATCGAAACGTTGTATTAAGATATATCCATGATGCGTGCTAGCGCTTCTTCAGAAATAAGCAAGATCGAATGCGAACGTTCATACTGAATGAAAGCGCAAACACTCCTTATATTTACTTATTCTCTGTCTGATTGTTTTCTCTGTGAAAAGAATGGCCGATATTTGAAACTTCGTTTACCATTGGTCAACTGACGTCGTGCTTGTGCAATAAAAATGTAGCAATGAATTATACAATGATTTCACAGCGCCGTTCATATTTTTATGAACAAAAGAACTAGGAAAAATGGGTATGAACAGTTGTTACATTTATATTTTAGTTGTGTCGTTCTGGTGTCTGTACGGATGACTCAGCCGCTCCAGCCGTTTCAGGTATGCTTAAGAATAAACGTAAATTGAAGAAAAAGTCTCGCAAGAATCCCATCATTACAAACGTATATTCCGTCATTTGATGATATAAAGTAGGCGCGATTATTATGTTGTTGATACTTTCCAGTCATAATTCAGTTGTATCGTAATGTCAAGAGAAAAGGATAAATATTTTCCAAATTCCAGTTAAAACTTAAGATGAAAATGCCTCAGGTTTAACATCTGCAATTAGTTATTTTAGATGATTTATTTCCACAGCGATTCAAATAGAATATTGTTCACCATTCGCCCGATGAAAACTCTACCATACTCCCATTTCCACGGTGACTTCATCGCTTTGTGTACAATCCTAAAAATACACACTGATCTGATCTCTGGAAACCCAACTTTTCTATGAACTGTTTTGAACTAAGGTGGTATTGAATACGCAACTTAGTAAATCTGAATACCAGCCCATATTACCGCACATCCTAGTTTATGTTAGATCTCATTCTATGTTTTATCAAGTTATTTTAATGCTTATTATTATCCTCTAAATATTTTATCTGACTTTATCTGCTGGCCCTGTAGATGATTGTCCCCATGGGGATTTACCCGGGATTGTGCACAACTCCATGAATTGTTCCGAACTGATTTCCGGGAACCCAGGCTACTGCTACCAACAGTATTTCTCCGGACGATGTTGTCAGACTTGCAATGCACACTATATCCGAATCACCGGTGAGTGTTGGAAAACATAACAGTAATCTTTAACGGATCACGAGCAAAGCTCACTGCCATTGAAAACCCAATAAATGATAGACACTTAATACAATCATTGCTTATTTACTGTCAAGAGGATACAAACCGATCAAAAATTAAAGATCCCATTTAAGAACCAAGGCAACGTCTTTAGACATATGTGTATTAGGTTTTATAGTTTATTTAACGTGTTCATGCCGTACTGGATGTCACAATTGTGAAAATATATTTACAGGTTGTGAATATGGCGATAGATCGACCAGTTGTGATGTTAAAAGATGTCCTTTTTATGATGAAAATTCCCATGATGTCTTGTGTTGCGGAACATGCGCTGTGACTTCTACAATGACAACCACGACAACAACTACCACTTTACCGACACCTGAAACCACCACTGCAACACCAACTACAACATCGGCTACAACAACACCAACAACACTGACCTCGACACCAAGTACAATGTCAACAACAACACCAACTTCAACGCCACCTACAGCGCTAAATACAACGCCCATTTTTACAACACCAAAACCATCTACGACACCAGCTACAATACCTTCTACACCTACTACGCTAACTTTAACGCCATCAACACCGCCGACTACATTGCAAACTACAACGCTTATTTCCCCTACTACAACAGTAGCTATAACAACGGCATCATCATCGATAGCAACGACAACAAATGCAAATGCGACGACGACGACGGTTTCCGGAAGTAGTTCTCAACCGAGCGGAAAGGGTCATGGAAATGATCCGGGAGAAGACCAGGGCTTTTACGGTATAGCAGGTATGAAACCCTTCCGCATGATTTTCTCTTAAAACTAAATAAAGCCTACTACATGTAGATGGCAGCAATTGTATTAACGTAGTTATCTTAATATTGTTTTTGGGCTAATATACTTATCAATACATTTTATTTTCAGTTAGGACCTCAATAATTAATAATCTTAACTTTTACATCTAGATTGGCAGAGGGTGGTTCTAATGATCGGCGTGCCTTGTGGCTGCGTGTTGGTTGCGGCAGGAATCATTGTCATTATTAAGAATTGCCGGTGCAATTCTACCAGAAGCAATGTAAATTGTTCCTGCAGTGATGAGAGTATTTCACATCTGATAATTTAATGTTATAATTGTAGATTGTTTTAGCTCAAAACAATCGGTTAGTATTGCAATATGTGTTTTAAAGAGCCCACGGCGTTGATTACACTAACCCCATATTTAAAACACCAGCTATTAATAAATTAAAACTATCATTATCCATCCCATTAAGGCAACATCTCTTGTTTGAAATAAAATGTACAAAGCATATCTGCTGTATTTGAAATTTGAATGGAATTCTTAGATACAATCACCTAGTAGTACATTAAAATTAATCGCCCCTCGTCCAGTTTGCAATTCCGACATATAAATGCACATTAAAGATGAATCCAAATCAATTTGATTTGAAATGCGCTGTTTTAATGCCCAAACAAATGATTCCGTATATGTTATGCTAGGCATCTTGCATTCTTCACAGATTTGTGACAAGGTCAAACGAAATAGGATTTTTAATATGCAAAAAAAAATCGATTACTTAACTTACAGTCATGTTTTTTGAAAAAGAAATGTTAATTAAATATGTCTGGACATCAGTAAAAAATGTTCTGAAAGTAGTAATGTCTGGTTTCATACGGTAACATGTTGATAGAGGTTCGACTAATAGATACTCAAGCAATGTTGCACACACTGTGTATGGTCTTGATACAGTTAAAACTACAGAGACAAGCCTAGTATCCAATGGTTAAACAAATACCCTGTTAAAAGGCACAAAAGCATGGCCTGACAGACACTGAACTAGACAATTAAAACGCATAGAACACCACGGACAGACCACGCATGCATTCACAAATAGTGTTGAGGTCATGGGCGAACTAGGTTCAGAGAACTTTTAAATTTATACTAGTCGTTTCCAAGTAAATTTATTTTGATGATAGCATAACATACTTCTTGCTATTTTACTTTCCAGGTCGTTAATCCACAGGGAAAGGCTCAAAACTCAAGACGCTGTCCGCAGAATAGTGTTATAACGATATCGGGGATGTACAGTTCAAAGACGGGTGTTTAAGGGAATTGAGAGTTCAGAGTTTTTTGCTGGTTATTGTAATACAGTGGAATGTACAAAAATCAGATAACAAGATGAATATTCTACTAGTATAGGGTCTTTTCTAGTATCACAGATATCAAAATCAAAAACAATGACAAACAAACAAACAACACACGAGACCATCTAACGCTCCACAAAATCTACATCATTACCAGACTGGCTACACCAGGACTTAAACGATATGGATTCTGGAGATATTTGTCACCTTTCTTATTAAAAGAGTATTGATAATGAAGATTAAAGTAAGTCTGCCTTCAGTGATAACATGATGCATTGTAAACTATAATTTTATCTATTTTGACAAAAACTGTTTCAAACATATATTATTTTAGACTGTCTTAAAATGCATAAATGAAAACCCGAATGGTTGTTGCTGTGAAAAATTATGAAAAATTATTGCGGCTGCTTGAACACACGCCTCCCCAGAAGTCAAATGTGTAAGTGTACTTCCTATCTCAATTTCAATGACCGCTTCAAGGTTAACTTATAACAATATTCTATCAGTTCTGAATTGTTAGTGTGTTGTTGACTCTCGTGTGTTGCTTGTTTAGCCAAGAGCCTTGTGACTTCAAACATGATCTTGGTCACATATCCAACTGTTTCATTGCTATTTTTTCATGTCATATTGACAGTTTTATTAAAACCAACACATATACGAACATCTTTAAATCTACTCACATAGATTACTTATACATCGATGAGTTAATCATTTTTTGTTTGTTAAATTTTCAAATCTTTATATTGTTACCCTTTTTAAGAATTTATTTTTGTTGAATACACAACTGAAGTTTTAATGTGTCCGTTATTTATTCCTATGTAAGTTTATGTGCATTAACGTATACAAATTAGGCAAATTATTTACCCGTATAATTAATAATAGATTGAATACATGGGCAGAAAATTACTATGTTTACACCGAGTCACAAGCCGGTTTCAGAAAAAATATGGGTACGATTGACAATATATATGTCTTTAGTAATATCATTGAAAGTATTCTTAAACAGAACAACAAACTGTATGTATGTTTTGTTGACTTTACCAAAGCATTTGATTTATTATTAAGGGGTAATATATTTTACAAACTAATTAAATACGGCATACGTGGCAACATGATGAATACTATACAGTCGTTATATTGCAATGTAAAATCAAGCATAAAATTTCAAAATGAGCTAAGTGAGACATTTAAATGTTCAATAGGGACACGTCAGGGGGACTGCTTGTCTCCATTTATATTTTCTATGTATATTAATGACTTAGAAGAAGAATTCTTACTAAAAGGGTTCCAAGGTCTTAATATTAACACACTCAAACTACTGCTATTATTGTATGCCGATGATATCGTTATATTTTCCAATTCAGAGGAAGACCTACAAAATGGCTTGAATATTTTACAAAATTATTGTCAGAAATGGAAATTAGTTGTTAATATTGAAAAAACAAAGATTATGGTGTTTCGGAAAGGGGGCAGATTAAGAAATAATTTAAAATTATTTTATGATAATAAAGAAATAGAAATAGTAAATCAGTTTACATACCTTGGAATAACTTTTTCCACTGGGGGCTCATTTAATAAAACGTTTGAAGCCCTTGGAGGTCAAGCGCTCAAAGCCATATTTAAACTTAAAAAATACTTATCAACATTTACAAATTTGAAAGTAAGCCACGTCTTATCATTATTCGATAAATTAATAACTCCAATACTTAATTATGGTTCAGAAGTATGGGGTTTTTCGAAAGCAGATGGACTTGAAAAAATCCCATTGTATGTCCATAGATTGACATCAATCATCCGCTTTTGGTTGAAAATAACATTGACGGATAAAAGAAAATTCATCCGACTTACATATAACTCGATGTTAACTGATATACAAAACAACGCAACGGAAATAAATTGGGCAATTAAAGTTAAAAATCTGTTAGAATCTATGGGATTCGCTGAAGTTTGGCTTAACCAAGGGGTTGTAAATACAAAATATTTTATACACACCTTTAAGATGAGGGCTAGAGACTGTTTCATGCAAAAATGGAATGAAGAATTACGAGAGTCATCAAGAGCGTCAACATACATACTATTTGCAAATTTTAATTATCACTCATATTTAGACACCATACAAAACAATAAATTCAGAACAGCTTTAACACGACTAAGAGTAGCATCACACAGATTAGAAATAGAAATGGGCAGATGGCACAAGCCCCAGATAATTCCAAGAAATGAACGAAAATGCCAACTTTGTAATACCCTTGAAGATGAATTCCATTTTCTCTTAGAATGTCCTTTATATCATGAATTAAGAATCTTATACATTAAGCGATATTATTGGCGCAATCCAAATATTCCTAAATTTATCGAACTGATTTCGAGCGAAAATGTAACTACTATTAGAAAACTATGTTGTTTTGTCTATAAGGGCTTTGAAATGCGTCAGTTTAGACATTAGACACTTTTCTCCACTAACTATTTTTCAGTATTTAAAGCAAATGTGATATAACTTTACTTTGTTTATACATTATGATTGATTTTGAAAGTTGTTCTATCGGAAATGTTTATATACTGTACATGTTTATATTATATGTAACTGATGGGCTGTAAGCTTATAGTTAATAAAATCTTCTTCTTCTTCTTCTATACGAACATTCAGGACAGACAGAACGAGCCAAACAATGACACATTTTTCGTCATTGAAAACAACTCATAAATATTTCTATAAATTTACCGACATTTGGTCCATATATAAGACAAATAAGTCCGGCCCCTGACTACAGTGTTTTTCTACATACTGACATGGCTGAATTGACCATCCAAAAACAAACTTAATGAAATTAGAAAATAAGTTTGGCCGTCGGTTTTCTAATGAAGAACACCAATTTTATTACTCAACATAAAGATAACCCTGCCAATCTTGATTCAACGAGACAGCATGGCTTGAATAATTAAAGTAAGAGTAACAAAAAATAATCATATGATACTAAAACTGGGGAGCCATTTCAAGCCGAGGAATTTAACCATTGTATCTATAAAATAAACCCATAACTACTTCTGGCAACAATGTCCTGATAAGACAACACCATTGCTTGGATTGAAATAGTGTATTAGAGTTCCTTATAAAAATATTATTGTAATATGGTAGACAGTTTCTGATGAAAAATTCTAGTATGAAATAGACATGCAGATGTGCTGTCTCAACAACCTTGACACCTATATACATATCAGAAGCATGATTATAATGTAGGTAATGCATATATAAATGCCGTCTCATCTACTCTTAAAGCCATGGGACATTTAAGTAAATTCCTTATGCTGAAGTATAGACATGCAGAAATCTTATCTCGCCCAATCTTTGGTAAGTACAATGGTTTAGGTGGATATCATGTTTAAATCAATTGATTAACATCGACAAAGGGCGTCAACAAAGCTCAACAGCAGCTAGTTCAAACTTCATTGACGTTCTCTCACTGTTAAAGATTCTAGGGAGTCTACATACATATCGACATTCCAGGCAGCCATGTGTGACTTAAAGACAAGCTTGTTGCAGTAAAATAATTTACCAGACGTCGAGTTTAATGAATAAGACTTATGTACAGACCAACAAATTGTTAAAAACGTAAAATGACAAGGTAGCAACGACTTAAAAACCAGATTTATGTCAGGTTTCAATAATAATCTAACATTTAACATTTATATCAATTTCAATTATATACATGTTATCAGACATAATTTAGCGGCGGGTCAAATATTTGACGTCAGAAACAAGGAATAATGTCAATTATGTTGGGGGTATGGGAAGTAACATGACCTAATTGATTAGAAAACGATTATTATTCAACTGAAAACTGTATGGTCGCTTAACGGCGTTATATGTACTACGAGTTGTACTCGAGCCATGTAAGTTCTAGTCTAGATATATTTTGCACGTAAGTTGAACATTTTGTGAAATGGCGAAGTTGCTTGTTGGTAGCTGGTTGTTTTATTTGGCAGCAGATACCTTCCTATATATTGTATCATTGTATTGTAAGCAAAAAACACACGAAAGTCGTAAAGATGACAACACAGTTTTTCATCAAATACAGGTTACATATTGCAACGCGATGTTGTGTAAGTGTCAGTGGCTGTATTACAAAACCATCAGAGGAAAATTTTAACATTTGGATTGCATATCATTCTTGAGAAAAAATAAATTCCTTGACATTGTGTCTTCATTTTTAAAAAACTCACGGGTCCATAGCTGGATTGCAGAATATACACTTATCGGAACACTTTCTATCAGTGAAATAAATAAAAGTTCAGGAAATGATGAATTTAATGAAAAGGAACAGCTTTAACTTAAAATGCTTCTATTATATCGCCGCAGATAGGGATATTAATTTCAGCGAAAACATTAACAACTGTTTATCTTAAGGAAAGGTAGAAAGGTATTTTACATGTTATCGCATAATCACGAAAATACCGCTGCACTTCGCTCATCTAGTCCAAGAAAATCCAGTCTACATTATAATTACCCTTTTAAGACAATGTCTTGAGAATAACGGCCTTTGGAACTTTCGCTTTAACGATTGCTCAGGTCTGATATACCAGACACGAATTCGTTATGAAATTGGTAATTTCGGCGCTCAGTTAGTGTCTCATTGCTAAAAGCGGCCGAACAACACAAAACAAGTATAGAAGGTATACTAAGTCAAGTGAAACGAAATAACAAACCTGTCAGCAAAACCTTTACCGAGCAATATTAAAACACGTGACGAGTTCGAATTAAGATTCCTATTCAAATGTCCAGCGCAAGTAGCCACACTGAGGCACACCGAGGCAGGTACCTCGGTTAAAATTTGGAGAGCAAATAAATAAAAAAAAACTTATACAATGAAAACTAATAAGATTGACCTCTGAATTCGCGAAATCATTACTATGTTACATTTAATTATGAAAAATGCCGTAGCAACAGACAATGAGCCAAACCGAGGCACCTTCTTTGCTGTCATTTAGTACTGCCGGGACTCTGTACAATGTACCAAATTCTACAGCAATGACTTTTTGCTCGCGCATTGAGGGCACGCTAGATATATACAGAATGGCACTCCGTATTATTCCATTGATTCCGAATGAATTTGAAATATTTTATTTTTATAACAGCCTAGACAATATATACAAATTTTATCAACGAATTATTGCATGTTCCATTTTAGACATGCTTAAATCTCGGCTACATGTATCAAATATATAAACATTTAATGAAATTTAATTGAATGAAAAGCTCCGGTTGCTAAGTGTAGAGCACGCTTGTTTAACACACAGGAAAATAAACAAACGCAGACATGTCCACATGGACATAATTTCAGATATTATAAACTTTTCGCAGGGGGAATTCCTCTCAGGGGGTTGGTTAAAAGTCCAAAACCGCGTGAACGGAAATAATAACTACTTCATGAACTAGATAAGCACACATGATGAAAAACATTCCAAATCAAATATTGCGCAGTTTTTTAACAGGTTTATAGCTAGTCTTAATTGTTTGTGTTTGATATGTGTCCATAAAAACATTCCAATAGACTGCACATATACGGTGATTCCGGACATCGAAGTGTTTTTGTTTTTTTGCTTTTGATTCAGAAAACAGAATTAAATGTTATATTTATGGTGTATCTTCAGTGTTTGCTTACTTCATTTGTCTTTCAATAATCAGAAATTGCTTAAAATCATAAACCCCGCTTTTTCCGCCGAGCTCGTCCCTGGGTCCTAATACCAATAATAAATGTATGAAAATCTTTCCTTTAAGCTTGCTCATTAAAAATGAACATGTATATAAAGTGCCAATAATACGAATTTTACGGTAGTTTTGCATGGCTGAAGTGGCGTCAATGGCAAACTAAGAGATGTCCTAGAAAAAAAATGGAGGGAGCATGCTCCAAGACCCTTCTGCAATGCCTCGGTTTAAATGAGCCTCTTGCTACGGTACTGAATGTCTGATTATACACCCGATAGGGTTTGCAAGAGCAAAGCTTGTGTGTGTGTGCGCGCGCGCGCGTGTCTGTGTGTATGTGTGTGTGATAATGTGTTTTCTTCTGTTTAGTTTATACTGCATTGCGAATGTTCTTCTTGTATACGCAGCAACTTGTACAAACATAAGTTGTAGTTTGATTTAAAAGGCGTTTGCAGAGCTCCTGTTGTACATGTTACCTCAGTTTCACCCTGAAAACGCTCCATCGTGATTTATTTAGACAAACGCATGCCTTGAATTGCACGCAGATGTAGATGAAGTTGCTCTAAGTGGCACTTTCCATGTACATGGAGCACCTCCCAATCACTAAAAGCATAGGCAAATTTAGTTCTACATTGGATTGCATGTAATGGGAACATATTGTATATAATTATTGGCCAATATGTTAAATTGTATTAGAAGGTGGTCGTTTTCTTCTGCAGTTGTAATCAAATGTCGGATGTATTTGACATGTCTAATGCTTGTACTACAGAACCGCCTCTTTGCAAAAAAGAACATGCAATGTTAAATGCAGACACAATTATACCGGATTATGGAAATTCTAGATGAATTAGATGTGTGCTAATTCTTTTTATTTTGTTTATCGTCGGATGCATACGTATCTAATTGCAGTACATGATTTACATAAGACAGCTGTTTTGAATTTGTATTTGTTCATATGGCAATGCAAATATCACACGCATGTGTTTTGTTTGTTTAACAATGATAAGCATACTACATATGGGAACGTTTGAGGATTGCATTGTTTGATAGTCTGCCATATAAAATAAATATTTCGGTCAAGTCGAATAATATATGATTAAGTAAATACATCACTGTTTATTGGTTCGAAAGTTTGAAATTTAATTTATTATGACCTTAAACAATGTTGTTATTCACTTAATATCTCACGGTTTTATGTTAAAATGCCGCCAACTATATTAGAATCAAACTCACAGACACCATAAGGGAATATAGTTATTGAATGAATGACAATAGAAAAAGACATACGTTTTGTTATATGTAGAACACTTACCAGTGATATACGAACCATACGTCTAGTTGTCAATCTATATATTTGTCTAGAACGTCTATACGCCTCGTCCAATGTAGTTCCACTGATTCCGATCTAAAGAATACAAGACAATAAAGTTATACAACAGCGGAGAGACCCACTAATAAATGAATACAGCAACATCCAGATGACGCATACCAAATTCTATCGGAGAAAGGAAACACTTATCTTCGTTCTGGAGTGCACTTGCAGTCTGAACAGAAGGTTGCTATAACGCAACACATATAGAATTAGTGTCGCCGTGAGTTAGTTATTCATCATTATCTCAGCTCTTCTGAATCAGATTTGAACAATTACTTGAATGTGTTCGAGGCTTTCATCCAACAAACGACAATGAATCTACGAAAAGTATGCCAATCAATCTCAAGAGAATCTAAAGCGTTACGAATAAGATCTTAACTTCAGGAAGGTGTGATGCAAATTATGAATGTCAATACAACATGAAATAGAAAGGACAAGTGTCCCAACTTGAAATCCTGTCTCCTCATTGCGTTGACATATTTTTCATCTTCCAATATCCAGAATATATGTAAAGTGTGTGTGTACCACGTGATAAACTACGTCATAAATAGTACGTCGGAAGGCAACCTTTTGCTTCAAATGAAGACTTTAAAAAAAGATAACTTTACTATTTATTTACCATATTTAATTAAACATGACACAGTGTACGCCGCTTACATAGGCCCGCCTTCAAGCTTTTACTAGAGTTTGAATGAGAGTGTAGTTTCATAAAACACTTCGAAAAACCTTTTCACAAAATCGCGACCAGATGGAGCGCTCTTAAAACATTATTTTGTAAACAGGTTTGTCGAAGTATTTGAGGAAACTAATCACTTTATCAAACTCCGGTATTAAAACGATGGCATGTACTGCCCTTTGTTTTATTTAAAATGGTGAAGAAAAAGAAAAGTTATTTTTTATAGTTTGAAGTCAGCATTCGAAGCAAAATGTGCCTTCCGACGTAGCATTTATGACTTAATTGATCACGTGGTATTCACATACTGCCTGAGGAATAATGTCCCAATAAGTTCGCTTATTCTGTTTCAATGATTACATCCGTGGAATGTCTTAGTTATTTGCGATCACTAGACCGGATGCAAAATCTAATTGACCGGTCTTTATTTCTTTCAACTACCATGTTTGATGACCGCAGATTTGGTGGTTTCAGAGCCCATTGTTTCAAACAATTTTAGTTATAGATATGTTTTACGTTGTTCACCACAATCATGTTCAATACCTGGACACAAGTACATGTTATACGTGTATAGCTCGTATACTACAAATACTAAATAGAGCATATAGAATAAATCTTCATTTTCGTCGAATATTTGAAAAAGATCATTAATGCAATCCACACCTGTCCATTATCTTAAGTTGTTTAATGAAACAAAGATAAAAAAAGACATAACAATTATATGTTCGCCATCTGTCTATTGAACACAGCATTTGACCAGGGGAGGGTGTTGAAGAGTTAATACAGCCTCACCTTTGTTCCGACATTTATCGATACGAGTTTCATTTGACCTTTAAGGCACAAAAGCAGCAACACCACCAACAGCAACAGTAAGGTTCGTTTACTCACATAAACATTCTGAACACAAACAAAAGGATGTTTCAGAAGTTTGCATAACAGTATCACAGTTTCATCACCAATTAACTCTTACCCTAAAAATAACCAGTGCTTAATATCAGAAACGCGCTCAATTATCAAAGGTATCAATTATACTTAAACGTTAACAAATAGATAATTTTAGATGTTACATAGTGTATAAAAGCCTCTTTAAATAATTGAATCATAATCAACAGAAATTTGATGAGTTTGTACTGGTTTATATTTTTATTTTTGAAGTAAAACATATATGTGCACGATAATAATTTCCAAAATGAAGTTTGTGTATTTTATAAGCTGTATTAAGTATAAAAGAACTTAAAGTCATTTGCATTTTTAACGTAAAAATAAAATAACTATAAATTACACCAAAAAAACACATCCTTCTTATGGTTATAATAGTATTGAATAAACAACAAACTATGGGCGATTCGATAGCAGGGAAAACTAACTTTGTTGGAAAACTACAACAATTTGGAATTTTGGAATTATTAACATTGACAGAAGTTGAGTATTGTTTTAAACAAAATTCAGTTCTTCAAAATGATATATTTTAATAAAAAACATATGTCCAGGATAAGTATTAATAAATAAATAATAACGTGTACCCCAAATTTTGCTTTGCTTCATTATATACATTAGTTTCGGAATTTGCAATTTTTATTTCCTTTAACAACTTTGCTCGTACTGGTTCCGATAGTCATGTTGTTATATACGACAATATTTCTCGATATAACATTCATTTTGATAGAAAGTAGCAAATTATATACCTTTTACTAAAAGTTTTAGATCAACAACAACATAGACGAAAAGTTTTTTAAATACAAGATACATATATCTCCAGACATATGGTGTGTTTTTCAGAATCCATTAAAGAATGAAAATGGATAAGACTATATAAAATCTAAACATTTAAATACAGTCATAAATTAATAATTCATTGCAGTTTCTGTACCACAATAAATTTGCAGAAATACAGATGCGTCGTATGGAGAGGTTACTACCATAAACAATAGGGAATCATGACTAGTAAATTATAAATTATGATAACGATTGTTTTCAGGGATACAGCGCCGTCTCATGGTAGTTACTGACTCGGCGCTGAAAGTGCAAAACTTTGAACCGACTGCGTTGCATGCCGACTTGCTTACATGAGACCAATGCCTACTTGGATAACCATGTTTTGAACACGTTTATCCTGTCACTTACATACACATCGGTCCAATAACAAGGGGCCGTGTAAATTTAAGTTTATTAGTAAAGTTGACCACGTGATGTTTATCTACAGTCAGCTGGTTATGTGACCGCGAAAACGGACTTATTTTCTATTCTGAAATTTTAGACGAAGCGCACAAATAATGCTCCAAAACCAATAGTCCATCTACAACCGACCTCAACAATCACTCGGCCAGAAAGTTCCATCACTCTGCATGATAATGACACTGGCAAAGAAATTCGGACAGAAATTCTACATGTGCACTTGCCCCACCCGCAAATGATGAATCAATGTGCAGCATGCAACGATAGTTCATTGCATTTCAGTGGTAATGACAAAATCTCACTTACAGCAGAAATGAATTCTCTCTTGCCGTTGCCGTTCTGAACATCCAACATATTAATTTTTAATATCAACATGAATTCAATCCATTAAACATGTGTTGATTGTTTGTAAACCATCGTGATCTTGAACCAAGACCTGTTAAGTCTGTGACTAGGGGCGTAATTGTTACATCATAAGATAATGTTTGGTGGCTGATTCACGTTTATGTACTTTTAAAATCGTTTATGTTTTGAATTTATATTGACGTTTAAAATTCAAGTACTTTGATTATAAACGTAATAATACAATTGAACAGTTTTTTGGGGCACATTTAAAACTGGGTACCTGATGGCCGATGTGAACAGGGAAAAAACACTTCCCCCACCCCCCAGCGCCTTGGATTGAGTCCAAGTCTACGGAAGTTATCGTGGTCGCCTTCGGCTCATCCGATGACTTCCTTCGTCTTACCAGATAAACTTCCTCCAACCACGGGACTAACCTAGTATTCTCAATTTATCTTTCGAACAAATTGATGGTTAAAAATTACATATGTTTTAATAACTCGAAAGCATTTTTACATCAAATTCTTTTAACTTCTGGAAATGTCGATGACAGCTGTCTTTATACGTTTTCTATAATGGTCATGGTAGATCATTGCGTTGAAAGTTGACCCTGGTTAAGGTTTGGATCCAATTATAAAGTATCTTAAAAGAGACAAGTTGCAGCAAATAATCAAAGATGCATGCCCCTTATGTCATTAAGTATATAAGCAGCTATCAGGTAATGTATGTCGTACATTCATTGCAATATATAACACAATGCATATAGTCAGGATAGTTTGAATGGTTACATTTTCAGTTTAATTGGTAGCCAGTTGTTTAATTCTGAAGTTAAAATCTGACGTCTGATATATCGAGTATGTCTGATAATTGCCCCATTAAAGACGCGAACATGCAAACGGTTTAGCTGAGGAAAAACTTTAGTTTGATAGAATGAAAAATCGACAAATGTGCACATGACATTCTTCGGAAGGAAATATTTTTGGCATTGGAAAATGTTTTTTCAGATATAGACAACAGGTAATGCAGCACATTAACAGAAGTCTCAGATAGCATTAGAAGCAATAGAATTAATGTTCGGATGACATGAGCATGCAATGCCATTTGCGCGTTTGTTTGCAAACGACTAAATGTTTTATTAACATGCTACATACGTATGCGTCACTATAAAATATCGTTTATTTCATCATTACTTATCAATACTGCGATCACGAGTTCGCTGTACCTAATCAATGTTTTGAATCGTTTGAAGCGCTACAAGGACAACAACTAGTTTGTATCTTTAATTTCATATTGACTAACAGATGGTAAGTATCTACTATGACGATAAGTAATTCCAGGACGCGTTAAACGCCAAAGAATACACCGATAACTTTAAGTACATTCACATTATGAAAGGAAATACTTGTCAGTTTCAATAGATTCTATATCAATTCATGTGAAGGTATTATGGAACTAGTTTCTAACCGGGTTTCGAGAATTTCCTTGAAAATCGCTTTGCTTGCTGTATGTTCAGACGCAACGTGTTTTGATCTTGCAATGGCGATCCTGGTTTCATTGATTGAGGGCTGTGAGTTTGTGAAACATTGATGGTAATTGCGTCTGTCTAGTTGTGTTGTGTGTCTTGTTGGTGGCCTGTTTGACGTTTGATACTTGTTGATTTAAGCATGCTCAAAGCTTAAATGTTTATGATGGCTCATCCATGTAGTTTCTATTTTATAATTATAAAATATTTCGTAAACATTAAGTGTGCTTTTGTTTCTTTTTCATAAAACATATTTTGTGCACTGACTGTAGCTTTGCGATGATTACATCTTTCTTAAAAATAAGTAAACGTCACATGTTGGAGACGCTCTGCACACATCATACAAAGCTGACTTTCCCTCACAGAAGGTTTTACTGCTCCAGACAATCTGATTTTAGATCTCGAGCTATTCACTGCAGATCCCGGGCTATTCAGCGTTTCCATTCCGATAATTGTTAGATGATTTTTTAAGGGTGACAACAGAAATGGCATATGACTGACTTATATATGTTACCATTAAATGTGTGATGCGTATATCACTTATTTACCTAGAACGTAAAATTGTCTGGTCCTAAAAGGCTGTGTCGTAGATACTCTTTTTTGTATCCAATCTATTGCGGACGAGATCATAAAGAAATGCAGCGATTGAAGTGTACATTTATAAAAAAATCCTGCAACAAAATACAAATGAATATGCGTCTCTTCTCTACGGAGTGTGTACTGTCTCCTACTATATTGAATAATGCATGAATGCAAATCAAATCAAATCATTACAAATAGCCTACTCCACATCTTAATGTCCATTTACATAAATTATGATTTTCTAGGAATATCTACCCATCCGTCAAATATTTGTGTCAGGACTTGGGTCCTGTTTCCGGTGTGCAATCATAAACAATTTATCACTTGTCCATTTATATGAGACTATTACGAGTATAATGAAGCTTGTTCATGTTTAATACCAATGCATTAATTTTTCCGCAATATGAATATCACTTTGAGACATTTTATTGCAATCTGACAATGGACGAGAGAAATGATGACATTAGTTTTAAGATATGAACTACGATTATTAAATGTATATTTCTAAAGGACAAGTGTTTGCTTACATAACTTCCATTATCAAATTAACAAGGGGGGGGGGGGGGTAATGGCGACAAACTTTTTCTTTCTTTTTTCCCTTTTCTCTTGCATTATTTCATTAACATCGGTTCATAGTTGATCTAAACTCATTTAAATACAATTTGTATACACCAGAATTTTCTATACATAGCAGTTTGTATCACAGTGACAATTTTAAACTGTAATGCCATTTCTTTTTGTTGATATAAGTCTGACAAAACGGGGAGGGCCGATTTCTAACGTTGTAATAACTTGTGGCCCAACCCTTTTGTATATTTCTACATATGTGCTGAAATATTTGCATTTAAATATGCTATGTAAACTTGTTTATATGCAATAAAATATGATGAAACTAAAAACTAAACTAACAAAAACAAAAATACATCGTTTCTTAGAACATGCACGAAATTTGCATTAAATGGTCTGCCAAACTAATATTGGGTGAGTGTTATGTGGTTTTCGTGTTAAACATATTACTTTTAGAGGGATTTGTGAATTTTCATTCAATAAATATTGGAATGAGCCAGCGTTTTTGCAGTAGAAGTTATGTGTCAGCGTCATACTTACCCAACAAAGAAAAATTGTTTTCGTTCACAAAACAATCAAGACATTATTCCAGACAGTTGATTTTGCAAAGATAATTCAATTACAGGGCCAATACTTTGCAAAAATGGAAAATTAAAAATAAAAGCGACATGTATTCGCTAATATTTTCTTCCAAATGATTTGAAAATGTAGAATTGAAATTGAAGTCGTATGCCAAATCACTCCGAGTCAGCCAAAAACGATTATTGTACAAGTTCGTTCTGCATCCACTTTTAATAAGAATATCAGATTAAGTTTATTTCTTTTTAGTGGTTCCATTCCAGAGAGGTGCGTTAAACTTTTTAAACATATGCTAGGATAATTTTGAATAACACAGTTTGTAATAAATTTGTTTGTTAGATCAGAATAAAATTTTATTTTTGATACAACATTGACGTTGTTTTAGCAATTCATTTATTATGGTTAACTAGTTGAGGAATGAATACCGATTAACAGCCGTAATGTCCAAAATTAGTAGCTTTATATAACTTTGTTGAAAAATACCTTTTAGCCATTTTATTAATTTTCTTCATGCTTTCAATAGCTATGGTGAAAATTAATCATTTGCACATTATCAACTTCTTTTATTGGTTTTATATTTGCACATGTAATAGTTTCTGATTGACCTTTTTCTTTGCCAAGCAATACTTTGAGAGTAATTTTTAATTCTTTACCAAGATTTATTTTACGTTTTGTATTTTTTTGTCCATTTTTCTTTATCGTAATTAGACAATACTGTAAATAAGATGGGCATTTTCTAATGTGCAATCACATATTTTCAATATCTTCTTTGTGACTAAGTACCACTTGTTCTTATTTTTTTTCATCACATCTGTATCTCTCTTCAAGATTCTCTGTTTTCTTCTGTTTCTTCATTTTTTAAATTCTGGTTCATACTTTTTAATTTCTTTACCATCACTGGGATAGGCAATAGGCAAACGAGCGGGTAACGCTATATTGCTTTAGGAATATCTTTTATTTGTTCAACTATTAAAATGTTTGCACTAAAGCACGAGTAGATGATAATCAATAAGAAAAACTCTGAGAGGAGCTATTTCTCAACAAGCCGAAAATTACAGAGTCTACACGTCAACAGTCAAAACTGTGTGAGGGGAGTCCCATGGGTAGCGGCGTTACAACACTCTTTTCAGAAAAAGGGTACACATGTAATTTGAAAATAATTTAAAATACCAATAAAACTCCAGAAATTAGTATAAAAGAAACAGACATTCTATGGAATTTTAATAATAACTCGTTGAAAACAACAAATATAACGTATTATAATATTTCTTAAAAAGTTCGGTTTGTGCCCACTTTCAAATCTGCTACTTTTCTCTATTGTGAATTGCAAATACAAATCACCTTTATATTTGTGTTATTTTATGAAATTAAAGAACCACTTTCTCAAAGTTTCACAGACAGACAGACAGACAGAGTTGTTTATTGTCGTAAACGGGTAAATAACAGTTTCTTGACAAAAATGATATGTCAACTAATAAATATAGGCACAATGAAACATGGCAAATAGCAAGGAAAAATATAAAACAAAAACAAATAATTGACGTAACAGAGAATACTTTTTGTTTTAAAAAAGGTACATCTCTAAATTAAAATGTAAATGCTACATATATAAAATACAAGGACATTAGGGATTTTGAAGGCTAATATCATTAATTATACCACACTTTTGTCTACAATGGTGAAATCCCATTACCCGAAAAGAGATGTTTTGACAATCAGAAATATTTTCAATCCTTTTGACACGTAACCTAGCGAAAATTCATTGTCAGGTCATGTGACCGCAGTGATATTAGAAATGTCATATAAGGGCAAATAACTGACTCAATATTTAAGCTACATCATGACGTGAATGCCTCCCTTAAACACATACAACAGTGAAGTCACTATTCGATGTGTACACAATAACATAAGACTACAGGAACTGTCAGATTTTGAAGGAATTTTAGCATTATTAACGGTGGAATTTTTGTTTTAGATAAAGTAATTGTTTATGTTATATGTTGTTGACTTTGTTAAACTTGTTCAATTTAATGATTTAAAAACATTTAAAAACTTTTTATGTTCTTAATTTTGTTCGGTATACTAAAATAAATATCATATACATGGCAGCATGTGTGACATTGATATTGTCAACCCTCGAAACACTCGGGTGACATACCCCTCTCGGGTTGACAATATCAATGTCACACATGCTGCCATATGATAATTATATAATATTACTTAATAGACTAGATAATTTTGATTATCATAGAATTTCTTAGAAGAAATGTTTGGTTTATGATTTTACTTAGATTTCAAAAGCGTCAAACATTTGGCAAAGAACACTACATTTGAAATTATAATATTTAGTATTATGAATAAGTAGATTGAGAGCCTCAAGTCCCTTCCCTGCAATGTTTTTTTTTAATTCAAACAAAAGATCCAGTAAAGTTAAAAACTGTTCCAAGGCTATTTAAATTATCATCCGTTTAAAAGGACTTATTGCCGCATATGTTTTTTTGTAATGTATTTAGACTTTTTTCAAGTAGATTTAGTTCATCAACAGTTCTTACCAAAACAACCATATCTCCAGCAAAAAAATCAGTATAGTAAAGGGGACATTATCGGACAGCGAACTACATTTTCACACATGATTTGACATATGTTTACATAGTCTTAACAATATAAAGCATTTTCCCTATCAACGCCTAATTTAAACCTGCAATTTAGGTTTTCAAAATTATGATTATTGGTAAAATCGCCTAACTCATAGTTTTCAGCAAAAGGTATATAATTTTGCAAAGATAAAAAATGATTGTGAAAATCTTTCTCACAAATATTATTATCTATATCTGAGTTAGGCTTTTTAAATACTTTCCAAAAATCACGAGGCTTAGAATGGATAGCATTTCTATTTCTTCATATTTTTGTTTTCATATAGTCTACATTTTCGCTTAACCACACGCTTGTAGTCTAACATTATTAGCCTGCAATCATCATTTTTGTTACAGTTAAATTAAAAGAAAGCATTTTATACAATGATTTTGCCTAACGGCACTCTAAGTAAAACCAATCAGACTTTTTTTAAAAACTACAATTGTGTGTGTAGGGGTGAGGGGGTATCTGGTCTGGTTGTGTCTTATGACTCGGAAAGTTAAACAAACACAATTATGTTTAAGTATACTCCAAATTACATAAGAAATGATGTCGTTTTGATTTGTTTTCAAAAACATAATCGACCATTAATATTTTCTTCTGTTGATCACTATCCATTTATGTAACAGGGTTGTTTGAAGTATGCAACGTTATTACATTCAAATCATTTTTATTATAATAAATTAATTGCTTTAGTAACATGAGAAGGATCGTGTTTGCTTTACCAGAATCACTATTTCTAGATGTATCATTGTAAAAAAATGTTTCAAAGTTTAATCAATCATCACTAATATTACAAGTACATGACAAAATGCGTATGGACAAGATACTATACAACATGAGGCATTACAAACATATTGGACATACTAATACAGGTATTTATTCAGAGTTTCTCATAATTAATACAGTTAAAGTTACTGCAATTTAATATATCTGTTCAAACATATAAACATTTATTTATAAAGGAGAACATAGTGTTACATTTTTTAAACTTAATTCTAAATTAAAAAAAAACAATTCAGGAATTTATATAATTTTATGAATTTTGTATTATCTTTGGGATCGTTTTTCATAACTTCTTTAAATTTCAAACCATAAGGATATAGGTATAATTTTCTCTCGATAAATCATTATTCTATATTCTGTTAAAAAAAGCTCCATTCTAGTATATAATGGAATTCTTCCCCAATACTGTTTTTATCACAATGTTTCTTTCATTTAGTTGTATATCCATCTTTCTACATCCATTGGTAGTCGAGAATTTCTTGTTTTAAACTGAACTAAATATTTAAAAAAAATGCAGGTGTTTTTAACTAAATATTCTTTTAATTGAAAGTTTTCTTAAACAGTCTATAGCTACAGCATAATCATGATATATTTAAAGTAAAATACCACTCGTTTATGTATAAATCATATAACTTCATTTGAACGGACCTTTTATGCTATAATCTGTTTGGTTATTCATGATTATCCCACATATAAATCATACCAGAGTTGAAAAATATATGTTTTATGTGTTTAAGCCATTGTTTTTAATTCTATCATTTTGCATATTTCTTTTAAGTATAACACAATATACGGACACTGGGAGATTTGTACAATGTGGGACTTTAAGCTTTGACCAATGACTGATCATTCTTGTATCAATATCTTTTTGCAATGGCTTAACACCGGTTTCGCCATGAACCATACAAATTTTGGTGTACTGCTTTCCATATTAAGTACATACTTTAAAAAACTTATATATAAGCTGTATTTTTTCTAATATATATCCGCAGCCCCGCACTTCACATACATATACTCGTTTATACAATTTGCTTCAAAAGATCAATATGTAAGTCAATAGAACGAACTTAACATGGCTTTTGTTGCTTGCTTGCAATATAGTTCTTTACAAAAACAGCCAATTCTAGCATCATTTCGCAGCATAATGTGGCAAACCTAGCTAAAGACTGCTTTTGATGGGGTAAGTTCAGGGTCAAAGTGAAAAAGAAAAAGAAAAATGGGTTCGCCCAATTGCTTTAGGCAGCTACCTTTTCCTGACTCATACAAGAATATAATTTGCAATAAATTCTGATTGCCAGTGTTAAAATCCTTGATTCGTATTGCGGCGTTTTAAGTTGGGTCAAGGTCACTGACATTGGTTTCCGACCAATAACTTAAGTAAATATTGATGGATAGTGGTTAAAGTTGGTGTTTAGGTAGCTTTTGTGTCGAGCTAGCTTTTGATTGCTTTTAAGGGCCGAGCGTGTTGTCAAGGTGAACACTGTAACAAAAAATATAAAAAGATTTCCGCTCAATATCTTAAGTAAGAAATGATGTATATTGAAGAAAGTCGGTGTGTAGGTAGAAAACGTAAAGAGCTAGCTCGAAAATGATTTGGATGGGATAAAGGTCAAGGTCACGGCCAATGTTACTAAATTTGGTTTCCTTCCAATGACTTAAGTAATAATTGATGGATGGTGACGAAAGTTGCTGTGTAGTTAGCCGATGTAAAGAACTAGCTTGGGATTGTTGAGAAGGGGGTCAATATAAAGTTGTTACTAAAATTAGAAAAAATAGTTTCCGCCCAATAACTTATGTTAGGAGTTGATGGATAATAATGAAATTTGACGTGTTATTAGCTTATGTGTTGAGCAAGTTTGGGGTTGCTTTCAAAGAGGCGAAGTCAAGGTGAATGTTACTGTTAATAAAAACTGAGAATGGTTTTTGCCCAAAAACTTAAGTAAGAATTGATGGATAGTTATCATTCATTCATTTATAATGGAAGGAAAGTTGATATGCAGATACATAGTATGACAAACCTAGCTTAGGACTGCTTTTGACAGAGTGAGTTTAGGGTCAAAGTCACTGTAACATTAAAAAAATATTTTCGCCCAATTGCTTTAGGCAGCTACCTTTTCCTGACTCATACAAGAATATAATTTAGAAATTCTGATCACCCATATTAAAAGCCTTGTTTCGTATTGCGGCGTTTCAAGTTCAATATTAACATTTGTATTTAAATAACATTCTTGTATGCGATCTTTGAATCATTGCAGGAATTATGTATATTTGTGAAATGTTTGGGAATATTGTTTCTTATTGATCGATGTACATAAGAAACATGATGACAGACATACGCTATGAACTATCCCGGGTAGGAAATGACGTTTAGCGTTCCGTGATGTCATATCCCGGACTATCATACTGATTTGTGGTGATATAAACACATAACTATATACACTCATGTATTACTAGAGACTAAATGTATGTGTGCATATACGTGACAGAGGCTTTCAACTATCCGGGAATACGGGATGATGTTAACCGATGATCGATGTCATATCCCGGATTACAATGCTGCTTCTTGATTAGTAAGTTTGCAAATATTTGATGTAGGCCTATTAATAACATACGTTTTGGTAAATAATCGTTTCAAATGGCAACATTCAAGAAATGATACTTACACATTAATAGAATAATATTTTGTCAACATATAATTATATTCCTTTTTAACATAATTCATTCAAGAATGTACATATCTGTTACATTGGTTTATGAAACTAAACATGATGGTAATGTTAGCACACTCAAACTAAAAGTAAATATATTGGATACTCAACAATACTACTTAACTAAAAAATCTCTGTTCCCCTATACGCCCACTTTTTACTCTACTGCACCTGTGTATAGCCTCCGTTGATACGGACGTTTGGTAGCAGTCAATAGTTTGGTCACTGTTAGATGGTAATTTGAGATCATTAGATGCGATTTGGGGATCCCAATTTTTTATCTATAAAGCATTGAAAGCAAATTTTGTCATTTTCTGTTTTTAAAAAATATTATATGCTACTGTTTCTGCTGAACAGGTACTATTTTGCTACTGTTTCTTTTATTTTGGGCTTTTTTTTCGAAAGTGGTGGACACACCCTCGAATTCGAATCTGCGCCTAGGCTTCAAATCTGTTGTCTGCTAGCCGGTGTTTATCAATCTCGTACTCAGTATTCTCTCTTGAAAAGCAGAATGGACATCTGCATATGGCTGAAACTCAACTTAAAATCATTTTTTAATTGCCTTTTCTTCCCTTTTCTTTTTTGGTAGTTTTGACTAAGGTGCAATTATCCTTAGGATTTAAAAAAAAAATAGAAAATAATGTTTTTACAAGTCATTAACTATTTTATTGACCGAAATGATTTTTTTATACTGACGGGATTTGCTTAAACACCTTAGAAATGCAAAAGAAATATTGACATCCTTAATGGGCTGAAACCAGAGTTATCCCAGCACAGTGGCCTATGTGAGGCTGAAGTGTTGCCAAATGCCTACCACCCTGGCATAGTGGCGATACCCATGATTGTTTCACGTGCACGTGCCAATGCCTCGAACATGACCCATAGCAGCCTATTTAGCGATGCATAAGGCAATGTTCACGTGCTTAATGCGCCCAAGCCCATTCGCGACAGCCATGATTGTTTCACGTGCATCTGTCACGACAGGCAACATCGGCTATATAGACTGCACGTTGCACGCTGTTTACTTCACAGGCTAAATCGGCTACATAGGCTGCACGTTGCAGCCTGTTTACTACGCAGGCTACATATAGGGCTACATCGGCTACATAGGCTAACTTCACAGACATCAAAACGATTGGCAGTTATTGTGCAAGATATAGTTCTTTATCATTCGTTTAACAGTAAACGCGTAAGTAACACTATGAGTATTGACATAAACAATACGCTCCATTAGTATGCATAAGAACACAGATATAAAGGTATTAAGACCAAGTTGCCTAGCAGCACATGTTCGTTTTTACCGAAATAGAGTACACAATAAAATATATGACGTCTAATTAATCTGTCAATTAACTTCCGTCCGCGACTTTGATCCTTCGAACGTTTCTGCGGAAAGGTCAATGCATTTTTCATGGGTCAAATAATAGATAGTTATATATCATTCGTTAAACAGTAAACGCATAAGTAACACTATGAGTATGGTCATAGACAATACGCTCCATTACTATGCATACGAACAAAGATATAAAAGGAATTATGCTAAAAAACTTCGAAGATATTAAGAGCAAAGGCGAACTAGTTGCCTAGCAGCACATGTTCGTTTTTACCGAAATAGAGTACATAATAAAATATATGACGTCTAATTAATCTGTCAATTAACTTCCGTCCGCGACTTTGATCCTTCGAACTTTTCTGAGGAAAGGTTTACGCATTTTCCATGGGTCTTTATCAAAAGAAAACAATTTTTATAGTAATTTTACAGAAATTACAAAAATGTTTTATACAAATTATTATAAATAGTATGATATGCTATGGTCGCATAAATAAACCGATTGTCAAGCGATCGAGCCTTCTTCATGCACATTAATTATCATTGTATTTTATTATTCTCCATATTTGTAGCAGGCATGTATAGGTGTCTTTGACCGTTCATACGTTTTACTGATTGGTTTTGAGTCGAACAGTCATCAAGTAATGGTGAAAGTTAAGGAAGAATATTGCGGTTTGTCAATTTTTACCAGGATAATGGTCCTTTAGAGTATAATAAACAGATATTGTGTGTTGAATCCCTCTTCAACCATTTGAAGGATTTGCCACGTCATTAAGTATGGCCCTTTCAACTTATTCTTTTTTTTTATAATGGGTACAATTAAAAAGTCTGGAGTGTCAAACTCTTCATACATTGAAAGCCTTTATTCATGGATAGTTTCAAAACGGAGAGAATGCCACATTAATACCCCGCAACCTAGCGCATATTCGCCCGCTCCCCACCCGCCACATTTCTGGAGAGCATTCAAATATTGCCTCGAAGATGCGAAACCACGAGATGGCAGTAAGGCGTGAGCTATTGTGACATTTAAAAATTTCATGTCTATTTTTGCGGCCGGGAATTTGAATTAAAGCCGGATTTAAAGAATGAGGATGTTGTAAGGCAGGCGTTCGCGTAGGCGTGCGTTCTGATGTCAAACTGGCGGTGTCCACTTAATAACTTGAATAAGGATACCAGAGATGAAACTTGGTACATAGCAAACTAATTAGAATTGCATTTGGTGTTTGTGATGTCATGGTCATACTTAGCCAACAAATAAAAAAATGGTTTCCTTCACAAAACAATGAAGACATTATTCCAGACAGTTGATTTCGCAAAGATAATTCAATTACAGGGCCAATACAGGGCCAATACTTTGCAAAAATGGAAAATCAGCAATCGGAAAAAGTCATGCGATAGAATCGATTTTTTCCATCCTATTTCAGTAAGTTGATAATCAGACAATGTAATAAACTGAATGATTGTTCCGGCATTGTTTTATACGAACATTATGTTTGTTCTTCCTGGTTGTGACAAGTAAATTACCTATTCCTACGCAATGAGTTGCTTTTACATCATAAGTTTACTGGTTTATTGTTGCTATAAAAGCAAATGGAGCAGAAAATAACATTTAACGTTCTAAACTCGAAAGCAGTTAGCCCTCAGATAACCACTTCTTTGCAAAATAAGCGAGCTGTTCAATATCAAAGCCGGTATATAATGCATTCATATTTAACCTGATGAGCTGAGAGCTTTTCGGACGATAAACAAAAAGTAACTTCTGTCCTCAGCAATGATCTGCTTTTCATATGAGCTTATCTTAAAAAAGAAAGGTAACTGATTAGTTACATATATGATATCGAAGCGGGGTATAACGAAGTGTGTCATGTACCACAAGGTCGCGCAGAGCTTATTGCCGAATGGTTGAATAGTACTTCCCATCGTGCGCCGATAATTCGCCTTTCAGTTTGTCGTTTGTTACCGTCAATACAAATATCTGTCTGTGCATTTTTGCATATTTTTAGTAGGAACAGTGTTTACATCAACATTTTTATTTTTATTTTAGCGCATTATCTGTAAAGGATTGATACAGGTCGTTTCTGAATATCGTCTTATTTTAGAATACAATATTGTTTTAGCATGTCCAGTATTAAAAACTGGCCGTAAATGTCAAGATATAAAAACTAGTTTAAGTTATGAATACATTCGTACTTGTTCCGATAGTCATGTTGTTATATAAGACAATATTTCTCGATATAACATTCATTTTGATAGCAAGTAGCAAATTATATACATTTTAGATCAACAACAACATAGACGAAATATTTTTTTAAATACCAGATACATATATCTCCAGACATATGCTGTGTTTTTCAGAATCCATTACAGAATGAAATGGACGAGACTATATAAAATCTAAACATTTAAATACAGTCATAAATAAATAATTCATTGCAGTTTCTGTAATACATTATAAATTATGATAACGATTGTTTTCAGGGATACAGCGCCGTCTCATGGTAATTACTGACTCGGCGCTGAAAGTGCAAAATTTTGAACCGTCTGCGTTGCATGCCGACTTGCCATCATTAGGCCAGTGCCTACTTGGATAACCATGTTTTGAACACGTTTATCCTGTCACTTACATACACATCGGTCCAATTACAAGGAGCCGTGTAAATTTAAGTTTATTAGTATAATTGACCACGTGATGTTTATCGTCAGTCAGCTGGTTATGTGACCGCGAAAACGGACCTATTTTCTATTCTGAAATTTCAGACGAAGCGCACAAATAATGCTCCAGAATCTTACCAATAGTCCATCTACAACCGACCTCAACAATCACTTGCCCAGAAAGTTCCATCACTCTGCATGATAATGACACTGGCACTGTGCACTTACCCCACCAGCCAATGATGAAACAATGTGCAGCATACAACGATAGTTCACTGCATTTCAGTGGTAATGACAAAATCTCACTTACAGCAGAAATGAATTCTCTCTTGCCGTTGAAGTTCTGAACATCCAACATATTAATTTTTAATATCAACATAAATTAAATCCATTAAACATGTGTTGATTGTTTGTAAACACTCGTGATCTTGAACCATGACCTGTTCAGTCTGAGACTAGCTGAGTAATTGTTACATCATAAGATAATGTTTGGTTGCTGATTCACGTTTATGTACTTTTAAAATCGTTTATGTTTTGAATTTATATTGACGTTTAAAATTCAAATACTTTGATTATAAACGTAATAATACAATTGAATAGTTTTGAGAAGTATTTTGGGCACATTTAAAACTGGGTACCTAGTGAGCCGATGTGAACAGGGAAAAAACACTTCCCCCACCCCCCAGCGCCTTGGATTGAGTCCAAGTCTACGGAAGTTATCGTGGTCGCCTTCGGCTCATCCGATAACTTCCTTCGTCTTACCAGATAAACTTCCTCCAACCACGGGACTAACCTAGTATTCTCAATTTATCTTTCGAACAAATTGATGGTTAAAAATTACATATGTTTTAATCACTCGAAACTATTATTACATCGAATTCGTTTAACTTCTGGAAATGTCGATGACAGCTGTCTTTATATGTTTTCTATAATGGTCATGGTAGATCACTGCGTTGATAGTTGACCCTGGTTAAGGTTCGGATCCACTTTTAAAGTATCTTTAAAGAGACAAGTTGCAGCAAAAAATCAAGAGATGCATGCCCCTTATGCCATTAAGTATATAAGCAGATAGCAGGTGATGTATGTCGCACATTCATTGCAATATATAACACGTTGCATATAGTCAGGATAGTTTGACGCGGAATGGTTACATTTTCAGTTTTATTGGTTGCCAGTTGTCTAATTCTGCAGTTAAAATCTGACGTCTGATATATCGAGTATGTCTGATAATTTCCCCATTAAAGACGAGAACATGCAAACGGTTTAGCTGAGGAAATACATTAAATTGATAGAATGAACAATCAACAAATGTGCACATAACATTCTTCAAAAGGAAATATTGTTGGCATTGGAAAATATTTTATCAGATATAGACACAAGTAATGCAGCACATTAACAGAAGTCTCAGATAGCATTAGAAGCAAGATAATTAATGTTCGGATGGAATGAGCATGCCTTTTCCGCGTTTGTGTGCACACGACTAAATGTTTTATTAACAAGCTCACTGTGAATATATCGTTCATTTCAGATTTACTAATCAATACTGCGATCACGAGTTCGCTGTACCTTATCAATGTTTTGAATCGTTTGAAGCGCTACAAGGACATCAACTATTATGCATCTTTAATTTCATATTGACTAACCGATGGTAATAATCTACTATGACGATGATTATGTGCGCAGCTGTCAGACCTAATCTCATACATGTTGTTGTAAATGCATTAATTCCAGGATGCGTTAAACGCCAATGAATACACCGAAAACTTTAAGTACATTCACATTATGAAAGGAAATACTTGTCATTTTCAATAGATTCTATATCAATTCATGTGAAGGTATATTGAACTAGTTTCTAACCGGGTTTCGAGAATTTCCTTGAAAATCGCTTTGCTTGCTGTATGTTCAGACGCCACGTGTTTTGATCTTGTAATGGCGATCCTGGTTTCATTGATTGAGGGCTTTTGTGAGTTTGTGAAATATTGATGGTAATGGCGTCTGCCTAGTTGTGTTGTGTGTCTTGTTGGTGGCCTGTTTGACTTTTGATACTTGTTGATTTAAGTATGCTCAAAGCTTAAAGTTTATGATGGCTCATCCCTGTAGTTTCTATTTTATAATTGTAATTTTTTTCGTAAACATTAAGTGTGCTTTTGTTTCTTTTTCATCAAACATATTTTGTGCAGTGACTGTAGCTTTGCGATGATTACATCTTTCTTAAAAACAAGTAAACGTCACATACGTCGGATACGCTCTGCACACATCATACAAAGCTGACTTTCCCTCACAGAAGGGTTTACTGCTCCAGACAATCTGATTTTAGACTTCGAGCTATTCACTGCAGATCCCGGGCTATTCAGCGTTTCCATTCCGATAATTGTTAGATGACTTTTTAAGGGTGACAACAGAAATGCCATATGACTGACTTATATATGTTACCATTAAATGTGTGATGCGTATAACACTTATTTGTCTAGAAGGTAAAACTGTCTGGTCCTAAAAGGCTGTGTCGTAGATACTCTTTTTTGTATCCAATATATTGCGGACGAGACCATAAAGAAATGCAGCGATTGAAGTGTACATTTATAAAAAAAAATCCTGCAACAAAATACAAATGATAATGCGTCTCTTCTCTACGGAGTGTGTACTGTCTCCTACTATATTGAATAGTGCATGCATGCAAATCAATTCAAATCATTACAAATAGCCTACTCCACAACTTAATGTCCATTTACATAAATTATGATGCTACAATTTTCTAGGAATATCTACCCATCCGTCAAATATTTGTGTCAGGACTTGGGTCCTGTTTCCGGTATGCAATCCAAAACAATTTATCACTTGTCCATTTATATGAGACTATAACGAGTATAATGAAGCTTGTTCATGTTTAAAGGTTGATACCAATGCATGAATTTTTTCCGCAATATGAATATCACTTTGAGGCATTTTATTGCAACTGACCCTTGTGACAATGGACGAGGGAAATGATAATAATAGTTTTGAGACATGATCTACGATGATTATTAAATGTATATTTCTAAATGATAAGTGTTTGCTTACATAAATTCCATTATCAAATTAACAAACAACAAAAATACCTCGTTTCGTAGAACATGCACGAAATGTGCATTAAATGGACTGCCAAACTAATATTTGGTGAGTGTTAAGCGGTTTCGTGTTAAACATATTACTTTTAGAGGGATTTGTAAATTGTCATTCAATAAATATTGGCATGAGCCAGCGTTTTGCAGTAGAAGTTATGTGTCAGCGTCATACTTACCCAACAAAGAAAAATTGTTTCCGTTCACAAAACAATCAAGAAATTATTCCAGACAGTTGATTTCGCAAAGATAATTCAGTTACTGGGCCAATACCTTGCAAAAATGCAAAATTGGAAAATCATCAATCGGAGAAAGTCATGCGATAGAATGGATTTTTTCCATCCTATTTCAGTAAGTTGATAATCAGAATTTGTAATTAACTGAATGATTGTTCCAGCATGGTTTAATACGAAACTAATGTTTAGTCTTCATGGTTGTGACAAGTGAATCATCACTTCCTACGCCATGAGTTGCTTTTACGTCGGAATTTTGTTAGTTTATTGTTGCTATAATAGCAAATTGAAAAGTGAAACGACATTTTAAGTACTAAACCCGATAACAATTAACCCTCAGATAACCTCTTCTTTGCAAAATAAGCGAACTTGTGAAAATAAAACCTGGTATATAATCCATTCATATTACACCTGATGAGCAGAGTGCTTTTCGGAAAATAAACAAAAAGTGATTTCTGTCCACAGCAACGATCTGCGTTTCATATGAGCGTTCCTTAAAAAGGAACGGTAACGAATTAGTTAACCTATTAATTAACCAAACACAATACTTGCTTTAGGACTTATACAACACGCCTAGAAGGTCCACGTCCTATTAACCGCTCCATTTTGTATGCAACGTGAGGCAGCTATGATATCGAAGCAGGTTATAACGAGTTGTGACATGTATCACATGGTCGCGCAGAGTTTATTGCCGAAGGGTTTTAAAGTACTTCCCATCGTGCGCCAATAATTTCGCCTTTCAGTGTTGCCGTTTGTCACCGTCAATAAAAATACCTGTTTAGCAGTCTTTACATCAATCTTTTTTTTAATTGAAGCGCATAATCTTTAAAGATCATTTCTGAATATCGTCTTATTTCAGAATACAATATTGTAATAGCATGCCCAGTATTCAAAACTGGCCGTTGTCAAGATTTAAAACCCAGTTTAAGGTATGGATAAATTCATTCTTGTTCCGTTAGTCATGTTGTTATAGAAGACAATATTTCTCAATATAACCTTCATTTTGATAGCAAGTAGCAAATTATATACATTTTAGATCAACAACAACATAAACGAAACCTTTGTTTAAAAAAAACAACAGACACATAGATTTCCAGACATATGGTGTATTTGTCAGAATTATAAATCCATTAAAGAATAAAAATGGATCAGACTATATAAAATCTAAACATTTAAATACAGTCATAAATTCATAAATTCATTGCATTTTTTTGTACCACAATAAATTTGCAGACAATATAGATGCGTCGTCTTATTTACTAGTCATGCTTTCCTATAATTTATATATTATAAATTCACCTACACTTATTGAAAACTAGCTAGTCTTGAACGTCATATCTGTCTGTTTGACATTTTCTGGTTGACAATTGTTTTGTATTTTTGATATTTATATGTCTATTTGTCATTTGCTTGTGTGTTTTCCATTTGTCCGTTTGCCATTTTTCTATTTCATCGTCTATTTTAATCAGATGAATAAGTCGTACCAACTCGTTCATTTTCGACAAGCTCGGAATATATTTATTTAGTTTTAGTTTGCGAAAGATGTATGTCTGAAAACATTCGCACTATATTGTCCATTTGGAACTCTGTTTTTGCCTGAGGGGAATGTTTCGACAATAAATGACTAACACCACGATATAATAATAAATTACTTCAGTTTATCTTATTTTGTTTATTTATATGTCTACTGCATTCAGTGTAAACATTTAAGACACACCCATTTGGTGAAGATATAGTGGATGTATATATGCTCTAATTTGTGTGTGATTTTACAGCATTTGATTGTTTAAAATCTAGCGCATAAATCATCTTGTACAGCTGCGCCGAAAGAATCAAGAAGTATGTTCTTAACATTTAACTAGTAGTATCGTTACCCTAGCGTTAAGAATTATTTTATTATACCAAATCATTTAGATATAACACTGTGAAATAAAATGATCGTATACCACCGAAGCAATTTACATTATGCAACATAAAACGTTTTATCACACATTCTCTTGCCAAACCGATTGGCAACCATTCCTCTAGACCATCTGAGCTTTAATAGTTCCTTCATTCTAACAGTAAACGCTTAGGAAACAATATGAATAATTGCCATAGACATGAAGCTTCCGTTCTGTTCATACAAACAACTATGTAAAAAGTATACAAACATGAGTTGGGCAAATAAAGCCTAGTGGTATAGCATCACATTTACGATTCAATTAAAAGTAGAACAAACTATAATTAAATGTCGTTTATTTACTGTGACATTGAATGCTATACTGAACCCTTTTCCTGTGACTTAGAACTTTTATTCTACGAAAATGAAATTTCGTGTTCATTGAATGCCGAGCTAAAAACAAGTCAACGCATTATTCATGTTACTTTATCAAAAAGGACCGGCTTTATTATAATTTTTTCTGTAGTGATAAATATATTATATTTATTATAAGTAGTATGATATGCTCCGTTGGCATAAGCAAAGCTGGTCGTCCAGCTATCGAGTCTACTAGTAATGATTGTATTTTATTATGCCTCATTTTTGTAGGAGGCATATATAATGGCTCTTTACCGCCCATACGTTTTACTGAATGTCTTTCTCAAAATAGCCTTAATCGTGATAGCCAGTAGCACATTATATACTTTTTACATTTACAACAACATAGACAAACCATTTTTTTAAACACAAGAAACATATAACTCCAGACATATGGTGAGTTTTTCAGAATGAATAAATAAAGGAAAATGAATAAGGATATATGAAATCTAAACATATAAATACAGACATTAATTCATAGTTCATTACAATTTCTTTACCAAAGCATGTTTGCAGACAATGCAGACGCGTTGTAAGAGGGGAAGGATCTACAGTAGTAACCATGAATTACAAGGAAGGTATGCCTAGTAAATTATTAATTCACTGACACTGAGAATAACCTGCTATTGAAAGTCTCGCAAATGTCACTTAGACTCACATGATTTAGGTATACAACTGAATATATATTTAGGCCACACCAAATTGATATTTCGTTCCGCGGATTTACCGCTCCTATTTTTTTGAAAATGTAAAAAAAATATTTTTATTTTTTTTGTGCGCCCGCACCTCCATTTTGATCGCCAAGCAGATTTTTTTCAGGTAATAATTTATTAAAAGGCTAAAAATAATCAAGTTTAATTTTTCTACGCTAGTTTTCGTGTTTTTGTAAAGGGAAGTTACTGATGCGTAGTGTTTTTATACTGTATATCGATCGGTTTAGCATGGGTTCAATAAATTCAATCAAAATGGCCGCTTCCGGTATAAACAATGTGGCTCGAAGTTTGGAAATTAAATCTTATTTTTGACAATAAATATGTTTTGAGCATGCTTGAAGTCATTGTTGATCGTCTCATGCACTAAAGGATCATTATTTAAAGCAATCATTATGCAATAAAGCATATGTATCTGAGACTGATAGCGATTATATTGCGTAATTAGTGACTCGTTTTGAATGGAAATCGGAATGATCAACTTAGTACCATTTTATTCAAGTCATAATACAAGGGACCAACATCATACCTCGTTACGACGATGCTGAAGACGTCACAGGTCAACTTAACTGTAACATGAGTCATTGTTTGGTCCAAATTGATGTATCAAGTTCATTTTTGATCAAATTCTGACAAAGCAACAGTTTTGAACAAATATCTTTTCACAAATAGCGATATAAACACTGGTCTGGATATACCTCAGCATAAGTAAGCCTAAATTTATCACCTTATATTTTGTTTTTATTTGCAACATAATCCGGGATTGTAATGCACTTGTCAATTGTAACCACTGCCCCGCCCATCCCTCGCCCTTGTTCCAGGGGTATACCAGGGACAGCAGAGGCATATTGAAAATAGTCGGGAATGGGCCTCACATAGGTATTCGGGGTTGCGGGGCCATTTGGCAGGGATTTTACCAGCAGTGTGTCCCTGCATGTCGGGTATTTTACCCGGGTTTTGAGAGACCGGAAGTCAAAGTCCCCGCTAGTCTGGACTTAGGGGGGGGGGGGGCATATACAATTGGCTGGTGCATAAAAACATCTAAATAACCAAAATAAGTACTCTGTAAAATACCCTTGTTCTTTTTGTTTTAATAAGCACATGTCATTGCATTTCCTGTGATAATAAAAACAAAATTTAGTCTATGTTATATGGAGTCTGATGTTTGATGATGCCAGTGTGTAAGTGATCATTTTTTACAAATCCAAAATCAATCCTATGTTATGTCTAAATACAGTTGCATATTATGTTACTGATTCAGGTAGATTTATATAAGTCGTTTCAAACTTTACTAAAAGCAGGGTTATTTATTATTATGAATGATCGTCATATTAAAGTATGTTTTAATTATATAAGAAATTAGATTTATCCATATAATGTTTGTACTAAACACGGATGAATAAATAGTATGTTTTCCGACATTTTCCCAATGTCCATTAGAGGTTCAGTTCAAGATGGCATTAAAATAGCTTTAAGGGCAATTATTTTGAACAATATTTCTTATTTATATTGAATATAAGGAAAAATATATTTTTCGCTCTTCGCTCGCTTCGGTTTTTATGAAAACTGACAAAAAATATTTTTTATTTTTTTTTCGCTCGCTCGCTCCAATTTTTTTTGGCAAAAATCCGAGGAACTAAACATTAATTTGGTGTGGCCTTAGGATGGACTCTAAATAATTTATGTTTTGTAAAACATCCCCCCACTCTCTCTCCCTCCTTAAATGTTGATGAATATGTATGTGTTGTCTTTTTTGTTTTTCATTTGTTTGTGAGTTTGACTTGTATTTGTTCATTTGTCATTTAATATGTCCGTTTACCATTTGTCTGTTTGCCTTTTGTATGTCCGTCTGCACTTTGTGTGTCTGTTTACCATTTGTCCGTTTGCCATTTATTTGTCTGTATGCTATTTGTGGGTCCGTTTACCATTTGTCTGTTTGCCATTAATTTGTCCGTATGCAATTTGTATGTTCGTATGCAATTTGTATGTCTGTTTACCATTTGATCGTTTGCTATTTGTTTGTGCGTATGCAATTTGTGTGTCTGTTTACCAATTGTCAGTTTGTCATTTGTTTGTCCGTATGCAAGTCAAGTTTCTTATATCAGTGAGGAAATATCATATGATAAATATGGCAGAGGCGAACGAGAAATGCATACATATATATACTTGACATTTACATAACAATTTTTGATAATATATTTTATAAAAAGTAAATTGCCAGTGTAATCAATTTGGTTTATAAACATATAAATGGAGAGTCAAAGTATCGTAACAATAGAAATAAAAAGACACAAGTTCTGAATATGTAAACATGCATATCATTTAACTGTATTGTTTTTAAAATTGCTTTAGCAAACAGTATTAAGTTAAACATCAGTCTTTTATTCTGGGTATTCAGTTTGTTTCTCTAGTTTGAAAATATTAGGGCATCTTTAAAAGTATGGTTTCAAAAATAGCTTCTGTTCTTCATAAAAAAGTATTACACTCGTAAAGATAATTCATCGCCTATTTTCTCTACAAAATCTTCCATTTAGTGGAGTTCTATTCAACCTACCAGTTTCAATTGGGAGTCTATGATTTCTTGTTCTGAATTTAACTACAGAGTGTAAGATTTTAGTCGGTTGATTTAAGATGGATGGCTCAATGCCAAATTTCATTTTAAATATTCTGTAAAACGTTGCTGTATTGGATGTTTAAGTTAGACTAAGCCATTCATTTATAAAAAAGATCTTTTAATTTTCTTTTAAGCGTTGCCTTTAGCCATTTTTGATTCGAGAAGTATTGGCTTTTCTATATATTATTTAACCCACATTTACTTAAGATACACTTTAGATGATGGATCCATGGGAATTTTCTTGTATATTATATATTATAGACGAAAGTTTCCTGATATTCTTATCAGTATTTGTTAATAATCAAAAGGCAGTCAATTTATCTTCAATATCAACAACAAGTGGCATTTTAGACCATATAATTTAGAGTAGATCGCTTTAAAATATACATAAGGAATCCTAGTTGAACTCTTTCTAAAACAGCATTGTTGCCCTGCAGTATTAGATTCACGGTTTTATTTAAGATTTCAGTTTGTAAGTCTATGGGCGAGGAAAGGTGATTAGCGTTCCGAAATAAAATGTTCTTTGCATGTTTAAACAGAACCGGTTCTACTAAATTTTATACCAATTTATATTCATTAACTACATTGTTCTGGCTTGTCGGAAAAGAGATATTAAATGTAACCGGTCTTCCGTTTCCGAATACTAGTACTCTAGACTTTGATATATTTACTCTAAGTTTCCACGAATCGCAGTATTGTGCATATGCATCAAGTGCATTTTGTAAACCTGTGGAAGTATTAGGCATTTTAACTGTATCATCAGCATATAGAAGGATGAGTATTTTAGTGGAAATTTTGAATATGGTTCTGATTGGGTAATTTTACAGCGCTGTCTATATTTTTACTTGTAAAATACTCGTGCAAATCGTTCAATTTGTGTGTCTGTTTTACCATTTGTCCGTTTGCCCTTTGGTTGTCGGATTGTCATTCGTCTTTTTTATCCTTGATCCACTCACTGTATAACGTGTATGCAAGTTTTAGTTATTTCTGCACATACTACAAACTTTTTGCATGATGGCAAAAGTGAAACATTGTCCTTCGTTGCCGTTGATGTCCCTTTGCGGTAAAAGTCAAATGTTTGGTGTACATATCTCGTATGTCATGGTTACACAACTTAGAACTCTCTCTTGGCAGGAAAACTAATCACCATTTATATTACAGAGAAAGCCACATTATTGTCGGAAAGCATAACTAACTGATGAGCTCATAGTATTCTAAATAATAGTAATTATTATGATCTGGAGAAAAGCAGTATCATGAGATAATTGCAGCGCTTAGCTGATTTAAAAGTTTCAAATAGCTTTTAGGAATATGAGTATTAATGTTCAGATGAGAGGGGCAATGTCCCTTTCGCGTTTTGTAGGTATACATTTTATTTATGGCCGATAACGTTGATATGATTGGACAAATCTATAATATCAGACTTGCTTCAGGGGGTTACGTACAAACTTCAGAATCAATCATATAATGGAAGATTTTGCCTATTTTAGAGTCGCCTAGAACGCTACAGGGACAGTATATGATTGTGCAAAATCATTATCATGTTTGGTCCAATGAATGTTAGTTGTTTATTTCTACTGCAGCCCATTATTCATAAATACTTTGAAAGTCATCGATTTATTACGAAAACCGCTTAACACTCACTCAATATTAGTTTGGTAGTCCATTTAATGCACATTTCGTGCATCCTCTATGAAATGAAATATTGTTTTTGTTAATTTGTTAATGGAAATTACGTAACCACACACTTGTCTGCGAGAAATATGCGTTCGGATAACCGTTGATCATTGTCTCATAATTTATATATAATTGTAAAAATATATCATCATTTATCTCATCTATTTGTAAAAGGGACTGAAAATGACATGCATTTTGCAGAACAGTTGTCCATGAATTGGTATCGATTGGAAATCACATTCATTATACTTGTTATAGGCTTGTTATTGAACAGGACAAATTATCAATTATTTTCAAGAATACCGGGAATTTGACAAATGAGTCGACGTTAATATTTGACGGATGCGTTCCTAGAAAATGGTTACACAAATTTAGAATGGTAATTCAGTTGTAAAGTATCCTATTTGTCAATAAGTGGATTTCATTTGATTTGAATGTAAGCAATTTGTTATCCCTTATATTGGATTTATTTTCAAGACTCTTCAGCTGCACACTGATTTCTCTTAAGCTGCAGACTCATTGAAATTTGTTGTTGTTGATAAATGTTCTTTTATACTTAATGGTCTAGTCAGTGTTATTTTGGACACAAAGAACAGTCTTACGTAGAGATAGCCTTTTTGGATGAGGCATTTTTACTTTCTAGACTTATATAAACTGCAAAAAAGTATGGTACATATCATAGGTTTAATGGTAGCATTTACACATCAGGCATATGCCATTTCTGTTATCATCCTTTCAATAATAATAATCCCAATAGCTGTCGTTCAGTTGTCGGAATGAAATGCTGAATGTGATAGATCAGGATTTAGTCAAGGGTTCATTTTGATAAATCTTTACCTAAAATTAGAATGTTTGTGGCAGTAATACTTTCTAAGAGGAGTAACCAGGTTTGAATATTTGGGATTTTCCAATTTGTGACGTTTTTGATTCAAGAAAATATATTGTCACCACAAAGCTACTCGCAAGGCACAAAACGTATGTTGAACATAAATAATTAAAGCATCCTTGATGTTTTACCACATATTTTAACTGCCTTAAAAATAAATTACAGGGACGAGTCAACACAAACTGTTAAGCTATGGGCATAAATTAATCAACACTTATCAACAGCCAAACACAACGTTACAAGACAGGCACAATTACCGTCAATATTTAAAACTTGCTATCAAAAGATGCTTAGGTTATCGCCTTGGAACCATCACTGAAAACATATTTCACTATGGACGTTGGTATTGTTGATCTTAACGTCGTACAATATTCCAACAAGTCGCAATCAAAATCATCATTGTCGTTGCAAAGTCAACAATCTTTGAATCTCAAATACAACAAAAAATAAAACGAATCTTGCGCATATCGTATTCATCGAGTTACTCGAAACCCTATTGGAAAACTAGTCCATATATTTCCCGTTACAAATATTGATATAGAAATTATTAAAGTGACGTCACTAGTTGTTCACTTGTACGGTTTTATACTTGTCCAATGACATGCTTTTTACCCTCTGTTAACAACCATTTATAATGCGAATGTACCCTTAAGTTCTCGGTCTATTCGTTGACGTTTAATGCGTACTGGATTAATGCAATGTATGAAAATGGGTCTGAGAGCTATGGACGTGATTAACTTCAATGTAATGCTGCCATCTGTTGGTCCCTATGAAATAAAAGATTGATACTATTTATGTACTTGCAGCGATCCAAACGATCCATAAAGCTGAATATAAAACACGCGAATGACATGTTCATGCCATCCAAACATTATTACTAACACTATTGTAGTCTGAGACTTAAGTTTTCAAATATTGATATAGAAATTATTAAAGTGACGTCACTAGTTGTTCACTTGTACGGTTTTATACTTGTCCAATGACATGCTTTTTACCCTCTGTTAACAACCATTTATAATGCGAATGTACCCTTAAGTTCTCGGTCTATTCGTTGACGTTTAATGCGTACTGGATTAATGCAATGTATGAAAATGGGTCTGAGAGCTATGGACGTGATTAACTTCAATGTAATGCTGGCATCTGTTGGTCCCTATGAAATAAAAGATTGATACTATTTATGTACTTGCAGCGATCCAAACGATCCATACAGCTGAATATAAAACACGCGAATGACATGTTCATGCCATCCAAACATTATTACTAACACTATTGTAGTCTGAGACTTAAGTTTTCAAATATTGATATAGAAATTATTAAAGTGACGTCACTAGTTGTTCACTTGTACGGTTTTATACTTGTCCAATGACATGCTTTTTACCCTCTGTTAACAACCATTTATAATGCGAATGTACCCTTAAGTTCTCGGTCTATTCGTTGACGTTTAATGCGTACTGGATTAATGCAATGTATGAAAATGGGTCTGAGAGCTATGGACGTGATTAACTTCAATGTAATGCTGGCATCTGTTGGTCCCTATGAAATAAAAGATTGATACTATTTATGTACTTGCAGCGATCCAAACGATCCATACAGCTGAATATAAAACACGCGAATGACATGTTCATGCCATCCAAACATTATTACTAACACTATTGTAGTCTGAGACTTAAGTTTTGTCGATTTGCTGCAATATTTGTGAGTGCATCTGATAAAAACCTATTCCCAAGCCAACAACATTTCCTTTGAAGAATGATATGAGCGCATTTCTTGATTGTTCTTTCTTTTAATCTAATGTATATTGCATGTTCTTGTCTTTATTGCTTTTAAGCATACCCAATATATTAGACCTTCGATTTCAATTGCAGAACGAGCAACTGGTTACCAAAACAATAGAGCCATTTCGTGTCAGGCTATCTAGATATTAATGCAACGTGTTTAACCAATGCTATAGAAGTGCGGTCGACATCAGTCTCCAGATATCCTACTAAGTTGCACAAGATCCAGAATTCAAATGAAACAACATCCACAGACATGAAAATCCACATGATACCCTTGCACTTTGTTTGATTCAAACCTCCTACCATCTTGTTTGTCTGTGTTAAGATACATTTAATTAGATCCGTACCTTTACGATGCTGAGGGGCGATCTTCCTTGTTGAACAAAGAAGATCTCCACCAACACGTATGAAAACTAGCTTAATTTCATCGAAATTTTCCGAAGGAAAAAGATTGTTATACGTGTTGAAGTAATACGACGTGACATTTTTTCCTAAAATACAATGCCTGCGAGTAATTGTAGAATGTAAAATCATAAATACACTTGGAAAATGAAGATGTTCCAACATTGTTATTGGCCTAATGTAGACAAGTCGGCATTTTATCGATTAAATGAACAAATATAACGCAGTCGTTTTCAAATTTTGAGTAGGTGTTGAGGGGTTTTCGTGATGAATCGTTGACTTTTGACGGGATGTGTGAATTGCCATTCAATAAATATTTGAATGAGCCAACGTGTTGCAGTAGAAGTAAACATTCAACATTCATAGGACACAAAGCAATGAATTTGATACAGTCATATTATTCCTGTATAATTTTAGGAGTATCCTTACATAAGCAAACGCTTTGATTATATGATTGCCAATGAAGTTCGTATATTAAATCCCTTCGAGCAATTCGTAAAATCGTACATAGAATGTTAATAACATGTATACATACAAAACACGCATGTGACATTTCCGCTATCAACTGAACAGTAATACTCATGTTCCCAATTGCTATCTGCAACTTTAAATCAGCTAAGCGCTGCAATCATCATATATCCTTTTTTCCAGATCATAATTATTTCTATTATAAATTATTATGAGCTCATTAGTTAGGTATGCTTTTCAATAATAATGTGGCTTTCTCAGTTATATAAATTGCATTTAGTTTTCCTGCCAAGCGGCAGATCTAAGTGGTGTAACCATAACGCACGTGCGATGAAGCGAACATTTGACTTCCAGCAGTGGAATTGTTTAACAAATTCATTTTCGCGCATATTGTTTTCAATGAATTACTCAAAACCCGGTTGAAATACTAGCGGTTGAAATACTTGTTCTATATACCTTCACATAAAGTGATATAGAAATTAAGTGACATCAAGTTTTTTATCACCTGTAAGGCTATTAACTATTTCGATAACATGCTTACTATCACCTTTTAACAACCATTAAAAATGTGAACGTATCTTTACGATTTCGGTTTATTTATTGACGATTAATGCATTCTGGAATTAATGCATATGCTTAAAGAAAGAAAGTCTAACAGCTGCCCACATAATTATCTTCTTCAATTGTAGAAATTTCCAATCTGTTAGTCAATATGAAATTAAAGATGCATAATAGTTGTTGTCCTTGTAGTGGTCCAAACGGTTCAAAACATAGATAAGGTAGTGGTCGCAGTAGTTCTGAAATTAACGACATTTTCGCAGAGACATATAACATAAAGCATTTGGTTGTTTGTACAAAAACGCACGAATGACATGCTCATGTCATCCGCACATTATTTCTCTTGCTTCTAATGCTATCGGAGACTTCTTTTAATGTGCTGCAATATTTTTGTCTATAACTGATAGAACATTTCCTCATGTTAAGAACATTACCTTTTGAAGAATGTTATGTGCACATTTGTTGATTGTTCATTCTAGCAATCTAATGTATATCTTCAGTTAAACCGTTTGCATGTTCTCGGCTTTAATGGGGCAATTATAAAACATACTCGATATATCAGACGTTCGATTTCATCTGCGGCATGAGACAACTGGCTACCAATAAAATGGAAAATATAACCATTTCGTGTCAGACAGTCCAGACTTTTATGCACCTGATATCATACCTAATGACAAAAGGAGAAGATAAAAACATGCTTCTTTTGCACAAATTTTGCTGCGATTTGACTCTGTTAAGATACATTATAGTTAGATACGAACCGTAGTCAGGGACAACTTACAACGCAGTGATCAACCGTGACAAGCATGGAACACGTATGAAAAATACAACTTAATTTCATCGACATTTCTCTAAGAAATACGACTTTCTAATATTAAATTGCTTTCGAATCCTTAAATAAAAACAAAAACAAAAAAAGTGTTCGAAAGATAAAAGTGTTCGAAAGATGCTATTTAATGTGCCTAATGTAGGCAAGTGGGCATGCAACACAGTCGTTTTAAAAATGTGCACTTTCAGCACCCAATCAGTAACTATCATGAGACGGTGCTGTTTCCCTATAACAATCGCTATCGTTCGACTGTTCCCCAAATAGGATTAAATTGCTTTATGACTTCGCGTTAAAAACAGAGTAATGCTACTTCGGAGCTCTGTTTGTCTTGGCTTTACATATGTGCGTTTATTTTACAAATCTATTTGTGTTAATGTACTATTTTTTACAAATTGTAGTTATTTTTAGAAATATGTATTGATGTATTGACGGGTTTTTGAAATGTGTAAATAACTTGGGTATCTCTTTACCGAAAATATGAACATTCAAAATTGTGTGTGCGTTTACAACATTTGATTGTTCTAAAATCTAGGTCATCAATTATCTTGTACATCTGCGCCGAAAAGAATGTGTTCATAACATTTAACTCATAGTATGTTATCCCTTTACTTATAGCGTTAAGAATTATTTTATTATACCAAATCATTTAGATATAACAATGTGAGATAAAGCAATTTACATTATGCAACATAAAACGTTTTATCACGCATTCTCTTGCCAAAGCGATTGGCAACCAATCTTCAAGACCATTTGAGCTTTAATAGTTCCGTGCAATCAAACAGTGAACGCATATGTAACAATATGAAATGTTGTCAAAAACAATAAGTTTCCGTACTGTTCATACAAACATGGTTGTCAAATGAAATATGTGATAAGTGTTAACAGATGAGTAGAGCAAATACAGTCTTGTGGCATATCATCACATTTACGATTTCATTAAAGCAGTACAAGCTATAAATAAATGCTAGTTATTAACTGCGATATTGAATGCTATACTGAACCATTCCCCGTGACGTAGAACGTTTATTCTACGAAAATGAAATTTCGCGATCATTAAATACCGAGCTTAATACAAGTCAACGCATTCTTAATGGTACTTTATCAAAAGCGACCGGCTTTCTTATAATTTTACAGTAATGAAAAGTATATTAAATTTATTATAAATAGTATGATATGCTACGTTGGTATAAACTAAGCCGACTGTCCAGCTATCGAGCCTACTTCATGCACACAAGTTATGGTTGCATTGTATTATTATTATGCCTTATTTTTGTAGAGGGCATGTGCAGATGCTTTTGACCGTCCGTACTTTTACTGAATGATTTTCCTGATATGACCTTAATCGTGATAGCCAGTAGCAAATAATATACTTTTACTAATATAGACGAAGCATTTTCTAAACTCCAAAAATATGGTTTGTTTTTCAGAATGCATAGAAAAAAATGGATGAGGAAATATAGAATTAAAACGTATAAATACAGACATCAATTCATAGTTCAGAAAAAAGCAAAGCATATTGCAGACAATGCAGATGCGTCGTTAGAAGAGATGGATATATGGTAATATCCATAAAGGAAGGCATTACTAGTAAATTGTAATATTCACTGACACTGAAAATAACCTATTTTGGAAATTCGTGCAAAGGTTACCAGGATCAAATGATTTAGGTATACAACTGAATATCTGAATATAAAGTATGGACTCTAACTCATATATAATTTGTAAATCACCCTTCTCCAGCCCCCCCCCCCCCCCCATTCTCTCTCTCTCTTTCTCTTTATCCTTTAATAATGATGGAAATGTATGCGTTGTCGTTTTCGTTTTATCATTTGTTTGTGAGTTTGACATGTATTTATTCATTTATCATTTAATATGTCCGTTTACCATTTGTTTGTTTGCATTTTTTTTATCCGTATGCAATTTGTGTGTATGTTTACCATTTGCCCATATAAAATTTGTGTGTATGTTTACCATTTGTCCGTATGCAATTTGTGTGTATGTTTACCATTTGTCCGTATGCAATTTGTGTGTTTGTTTACCATTTGTCCGTATGCAATTTGTGTGTATGTTTACCATTTGTCCGTATGCAATTTGTGTGTATGTTTACCATTTGTCCGTATGCAATTTGTGTGTTTGTTTACCATTTGTCCGTATGCAATTTGTGTGTATGTTTACCATTTGTCCGTATGCAATTTGTGTGTATGTTTACCATTTGTCCGTATGCAATTTGTGTGTTTGTTTACCATTTGTCCGTATGCAATTTGTGTGTATGTTTACCATTTGTCCGTAGGCAATTCATGTGTATGTTTGTCATTTGTCCGTATGCAATTTGTGTGTATGTTTACCATTTGTTCGTATGCAATTTGTGTGTTTGTTTACCATTTGTCCGTATGCAATTTGTGTGTATGTTTACCATTTGTCCGTATGCAATTTGTGTGTATGTTTACCATTTGTCCGTATGCAATTTGTGTGTTTGTTTACCATTTGTCCGTATGCAATTTGTGTGTATGTTTACCATTTGTCCGTAGGCAATTCATGTGTATTTTTACCATTTGTCCGTAGGCAATTCATGTGTATGTTTGTCATTTGTCCGTATGCAATTTGTGTGTATGTTTACCATTTTTCCGTATGCAATTCGTGTGTATGTTTACCATTTGTCCATATGCAATTTGTGTGTTTGTTTACCATTTTTCCGTATGCAATTTGTGTGTTTGTTTACCATTTGTCCGTATGCAATTCATGTGTATGTTTTCCATTTGTCCGTATGCAATTTGTGTGTTTGTTTAACATTTTTCGTTTGCCATTTGTCCATTCGAAATTTCTTTGTTTGTCATTTGTCCATTCGACATTTCTTCGTTTGCCATTTGTTTGTCCGTGTGCAATTTGTGTGTCTGTGTACCATGTTTTCGTTTGCCATTTGTCCGTTCGACATATCTTCGTTTGCCATTTGACCGTTAGACATTTCTTCGTATGCCATTTGACCGTTAGACATTTCTTCGTATGCCATTTGACCGTTAGACATTTCTTCGTTTGCCATTTGACCGTTCGACATTTCTTCGTTTGCCATTTGACCGTTAGACATTTCTTCGTATGCCATTTAACCGTTAGACATTTCTTCGTTTGCCATTTGTCCGTTCGACATTTCTTCGTTTACCATTTGACCGTTAGACATTTCTTCGTTTGCCATTTGACCGTTAGACATTTTTTCGTTTGTCATTTGTCCGTTCGACATTTTTTTGTCCGTTTGCAAGTCAAGTCAAGTCAAGTCAAGCGAAGTTTCCTTTATTTTACTCATTCGAATAAAAACATGCGGTTATATTATATGATAAATATCCCAGAGGCAAATGAGTGAAATGCATTATATAAATATATTTGATTTCTTATATTACACATTTTGGACAATATATTTTATAAATAGTAAATGGCCAGTGTAATAAATTTTGGTTATTTTGTTTTGTCACATACATAATAAACAAATGGAGAGTCAATAAAATAGCATAACAATTACAAACAAGATGGCACAAATTGCTTTAGCAATAAGTATTAAGTTAAACGGTTATTCGTACGTTTCATTAGTTTCAAGATAGTATGGTAGTGGCGTTTTATTCCAACTACCAGTTTCAATAGGGTGTCTATTGTTTCTTGTTCTAAATTTAACTACAAAATGTAAGTTTTTAGTTGGTTGATTTAAGATGTATGGCTCAATGTAGAATTTCATTTTAAATATTATGTAAACGTTGCTTTTTTGGATGTTACAGTTAGACTAAACCAATCATTTATAAATAATATATTTTAACTTTCCTTTAACCGTTGCCTTCAGCGATTTTTGGTTCACAAAGTATTGGCTTTCCTATATATTGTTGAGGCCACATTTACTTAAACTTTAGATGATGGATCCATGGGAATTTTCTTTTCAATAGTTGTTCACAATAGTTGACTGAATAATTATACATTATATTATAATATATAAACGAACGTTTCCTGATATTCTTATCAGTATTTGTTAATAATAAGAAGGCAGTCATTTTATCTTCAATATCATCAGAAAGCGGCATTATAGACCATATAATTTTGAGTAGATCGCTTTAACTTTAGAATATACTTAAGGAATCGTGGTTGAACTCTTTCTAAAACAGCATTGATGCCCTACAGTATTGATTTCACGGTTTTATTAAATATTTCAGTTTGTAAGTCAATGGGCGAAGAAAGGTGAATAGCGTTCCATAATAAACTTTTCTTTGTTGTTGTTTTTTTTTTAAAAAGAAACGGTTCTACTTAATTATAAACCAAGTTATATTCAGTAACTACACCAATTTTGCTTGTCTGAAAAGAGATATTAAATGTAACCGGTCTTCCTTTGCCAAATACTAGTACTTTAGAATTCGATATATTGACTGTTAGTTTCCACGAATCGCATTATTGTGCGTATGCATCGAGTGCATTTTGTAAACCTGTGGGAGTATTAGACATTATAACTGTATCATCGGCATATAGAAGGATGATAATTTTAGTGAAAATTTTGAATGTAGTCTCGATTAGGTAATTGTTTATTGCTGTCTATATTGTTACTATTAAAATACTCGTGGGAATCGTTCAATTAGTGTGTCGGTTTACCTTTTGTCCAATTGCCATTTGTCTTCTTCATCCTTGTTCCACTTAATAACTGTTATGCAAGTTTTAGTTATTTCTGCTGATACTATTTACTTGTGGGATGATGGCAAAAATGAAACATTGTTCATCGTAGCCAGTGATGTCCCTTTGCGGTAAAAGTCAAATGTGCATATATCACGTATGTTATGGTTACACCACTTAGAGCTGTCTTTTGGCAGGAAAACTAATCGCGATTTATAATACAGAGAAAGCCACATTATAATTGGATATCATAACTAACATATGAGCTCATAATATTCTATAATATGAATTATTATGATCTGGATAAAAAGGGATATTATCAGATAATTGCAGCGCTTAGTTGATTTAAAAATTTCAAATAGCTTTTGGGAATTCGAGTTTTAGTGTTCAGATGAGAACGGAAATGTCCCTCGCGTTTTTAATGTATACATTTTATTAATATCCGATAACGATGGTATTATTGTGAAACATTTATCATACAAGACTTGCTTTAAGGGGTTTTACGTACGAACTTCATCGTCAATCACATAATGGAAGTTTTTGCCTATTTTAGAGTCGCCTATAGAAAGATACAGGGGCAGTATGATTGTGCCAAAACATCATGATCTTCTGTCCAATGAATATTAGTTGTTTATTTCTACTGCAGCACATTATTCATAAATACTTTGAAAGTCATCGATTTATTACGAAAACCGCTTAACACTCACTCAATATTAGTTTGGTAGTCCATTTAATGCACAGGTCGTGCATGCTCTATGAAATGAAATATTGTTTTTGTTAATTTGTTAATGGAAATTACGTAACCACACACTTGAATTGTCTGCGAGAAATATGCGTTCGATAACCGTTGATCATTGTCTCATAATTCATATTTAATTGTAAAAATATATCATCATTTATCTCATCTATTTGTACAAGGGACTAATCGGAGTAAAATGCCTCAAAAGAACATGCATTTTGCAGAAAAGTTGTCCATGAATTGGTATCGATTGGACAATCACATTTCATTATACTTGTTATAGGCTTGTAATGTAACAGGACAAGTCACAATTATATCCGAGAATACCGGAAATTTGACAAATGAGTTGACGTACATAATTGACGGATGCGTTCCTAGAAAATGGTTGCACAAAATTAGAATGGTAACTTAGTTGTAAAGTATCCTATTTGTCATTAAGTGGATTTCATTTGACTTGCATGTAAGCAATTTGTAATCCGTTATATTGGGTTTATTTTCAAGACTCTTCAACTGTACAATGATTTCTCTTAAGCTGCAGACTTATTGATATTTGGTGTTATTGATAAATGTGCTTTTATACTTAATGGTCTAGTCAGGGTTATTTTGGACGCAAAGGACAGTCTTACGAAGAGATAGCCTTTTTGGATGAGGCATTTTTACTTTCTAGACAGATATAAACTGCTAAAAAGTATAGTACGTATCATAGGATTGATGATAGCTGCTATCATCCTTTCAATAAACATATTCCTGAAAGCTGTCTGACAATTGCCGGAATGAATGCTGCAGGTGGTAGATCAGGATTAAGTCTAGGGTTCATTTTGATAAATCTTTACCTAAAAATAGAATGTTTGTGGCAGTAATACTTTCTAAGAGGAATAATCAGGTTTGAATGTTTGGGACTTTCCAATATGTGACGTTTTTGATTCAAGAAAATATATTGTCATCGCAAAGCTATGCGCAAGACACAAAACGTATGTTGATCATACAAAAATAATTAAAGCACCCTTGATGTTTGACGACATATTTTACCCTACCTTAAAAAGAAACTACAGGGACGAATCAACACAAACTGTTAAGCTATGGGCATAAATTAATCAACACTTATCAACAGCCAAACACAACGTTACAAGACAGGCACAATTACCGTCAATATCTAAAACTTGTTATCAAAAGATGCTTCGGTTATCGCATTGGAAGCATCACTAAAAGCATATCTTCAGATCTTTACGTTGTACAACATTCCAACAAGTCGCAATCAAAATCATCATTGTCGTTGCAAAGTCAACAATCTTTGAGTCTCAACATACAACAAAACATAAACCGATTCTTGCGCATATCGTATTCATCGTGTTACTCGAAACCCTATTGGAAAACTAGTCCATATATTTCCCGTTACAAATATTGATATAGAAATTATTAAAGTGACGTCACTAGTTGTTCACTTGTACGGTTTTATAAGATTAATACCATTTATGTACTTGCAGCGATCCAAACGATTCATACAGTTGAATATAAAACACGCGAATGACATGTTCATGCCACCCGAACATTATTTCCAATACTAATGTAGTCTGAGACTTAAGCTATGTCGATTTGCTGCAATATATGCGAGTGCATCTGATAAAAACCTATTCCCAAGCCAACATTATTGCCGTTGAAGAATGATATGAGCGCATTTCTTGATTGTTCGTTCTTTTAATCTGATGTATATTGCATGTTCTTGTCTTTAACTGCAGAACAAACAACTGGTAACCAATAAAATGTAGTAATTTCGTGTCAGATTATCTAGACCGTCATGCAACGTGTAATACAAATGCAGAAGAAGAAATCTCCTGATATCGTACTTAGTGGCACAAGATCCAGAATTCAAATGAAAAAAACATGCACAGACATGACAAAAAACATGATTCTCTTGCACTTTGTTTGATGCAAGCCTCCTACCATTTTGATTATCTCTGTTAAGATACATTTAATCCGTACCTTAAGCAGAGGTGATTAAATGAACACTGAAAATGCAGTAGTTTTAAAATCTTAAATTTTCCGCGAGTCAGAAAGTAGTTTCTCAACACTGTAGATGGGACGTTGCTGGTTTCCAATGACAAATGTTATCGTTTGTCTCTGCCCTGCAAATGATTTAAATATTTTAAGAATACGCGTTAGAAAAATTCTTATTTCAGAGCTATGTTTTTTTGGTGTATACGACTTTCATTAAACAGCAAATGAATGTTTAGTTGATATAATTTAAGTACTAGTCTTATTTTATAAATGGTAGGTATGTTTTCCATATACGTGATGATTTCGAAAAGTGAACAGAATTTTAAGGTCAATTTTATAAACTTCAAGATATGCAAAAATGATAACGTTTTGCATTTTTTCATCAGCATAGTCACAACATTAAATATAGTTATAGTCCTGTAGATGCATTTGGGATAAACACACCATAAACTTGAGGACTCATGAATGAAACAAAACTCTCATGTTATTTTCTCAGAAAGCAATACAGCATTCATTAAATTAAAAAGTTTACCTCCGATGACAATGTGATAAAAACGAATAGGCCTGCGCACCAAAATGGACGGTTTTAGATCATTGTAAAATGTTGCTTATTTTCTAATATTCTTTTTGCATTATTTAATAACCTAGATTTATTTAAATAAACTTTGTTTTCTCTATGAAATTTTAGCATGTTTTTGTCTACATTTGTTTAGAATGTCCAAAATTTTCTAATTGTTCAATGTATAGAATATTAAGAATAACCAAGATATTTATATAATATTAGAGGAAGTTCTTGAGGATTTTCGTGGTATGTTTCTGGGCCATATTATGTTTTATATCAGGGCAAACTTCTCTGATCTTGGGTCTTTTCTGGGTATAATTATTGTTTCCATTAACAGTTAACCAGTCTTTATAAAGGCTTTACCTAGAACATTTCTAAAGTCGTAGATTTAATTAAATTATTCTTCGAGGCTTTCATTTAAGCTTGGATGGATTTTTAAAGTGCTTATATAGTGTGTTTAATATTTCATGTGAATTTAATTCTTTAACATTAAAACTACCAGGCGCATTGAAAATATATAGCGAACATTTGGACATTATTCTTTATTCTAGGCATTTAAATTTTCATATTACTTATTTGAAATTACTAGTGTAAAACTGTTTGATTTTATGAATAAATTTGCTGTTTAAAAATCGTTGCTGGTTTCTATTCCACTGTTGTGATTGGGGGTCGTAACACTAAAATGAGCCAACTTTTCCCAAACCCCCATAGCACATATCACAATTAAAACAAAACATAACTAGAATCATAGGGGAGGGGCGTACGTCTCGAGATTCGCCCCACGTCCACTCTAACGTAAAATTGGACCCTCCCCTTATAAATACAGAGATAAGTTTGATTTTACCCGTCGTATTTAAAAGGAGCCTGAAACTTTCTTCAAATTGACCGCATTTATCTTTAAACAATGGGTTAATAATTTAGAACAACAGGCACCGAAAGCCAGAAAACACGCACAGTTTGTCCTTTGTTCGCCAATGTTCGGTTTATTGCGTTTGAAATTCGAATATTATTTGTCATGAAATGACTAGACGCCTTGATATTGCGAAAATAAGACAGTTAGTTTTCCTGTAAGCTGTCTACAGAATCAAACCCAACAACGGGCACATTGCGAACGCGACAAAACAGGTCACAAAATGAAAGAGTCCCTCATAGACAAGATGTTTAAAAGTCACTTTATACCGTAAATGTTGATAAGATAAGATAAGATGAATTCCAATAATTTCCAATCATGGATCATGTTCTATAACATGTTAATCACAGTTTACATAATGCAGAAAATAAATTGAAACAATAAAGTAACATATTTAGTAAATGTAAATAAGGCTTCATTTTGATTTTTTAAACACAAATAACATAAGCTCATTTGGAAAATTAATAAACATGTTTCCCATTTCCTTTTTATGCCTTACTGAATTGTGTTTTCAATTGCTGTGATTAGTGACAATAATGAAATACCATAAACTGAACTACTACTTAAATATCCAGATTTGATGTATAAGTCTGATTATAACTTACTTATGGGAATCAAGTTTATAATTAACCACAAATGAGTGCTGATGCTTCTATCTATAGAATGAATAGGACATCCCCATTGCCAATGCATGGATGAGTCCTTCATAATCAACATTTTGGAACGTACCGTAAATGCAAGCGTTCACCGTGCGTTTTACAACAGCAACATTATCGCAGCCTGCTGATGTAAAAGTGATTTGTGAGATGCGAAGTGATAAAGTTATAGTTAAGACCAATCATAATAAAAGTGATCCTCCAGTAAAACTAAGTCTGGAACAATTATTAACAGCTTTATTTGCCTCGCTTGCGCACTCTAGTTTACAATCATTTTATAATAGCACGTGTTCAGATGTTACTTGTGATATTTTCACTGACAACAGTTTATTCAACACAATTGACATGTATTTAAAGCGAAATAAGTATACAAATAAGAAATATGAATTCTCATTTGAAAACTTGTTTTCCTTTATATACATGTATGTTTTTCATAGTTGGTTAATACGTTCTTTGTTATAAGGTATAACATATATCAAACTCTTAAATAGTATTTGTGTCTTCTTGCTCGGTGGTCTCTAATTGCGTTATGTTATTAGCCGTTTATTACAAACTCTGATTACCATGTTAGCGAAACACTGCTGTAAAAGTAATTCTATTGCGTAGTGTGTGTTGATTGTTGTTTTCTATAATACTACAAAGTATCGGTTGTTAAATAAGTTACTGTTTGTTTTCGACTATTACCTGGGCCAAATTGTAATAAAAACATATATGTGATGTGACGTGCTCTCTAGAAGCTATTGGCCTTTTTAACGTACTTTGTTATTAACTGTCCATTATTTTAAGAAAGGGCTGTCCACTATTTAAACTATCCCAACATTTTACTGAATGGAAAATCTTTGTTTAAATAATGGACATTCAGTCAAATTATAACACAGGTCGTTATTTCGAAGCAGTGACCAGGGGTGGTATTCAATATGCGAAGTTTATCTTATGATCATACATCATTGACTTTATTCACTGTGTGTGTCCGTTTGTTATAGCACGAACTTCAATTGGCTTCACCAAATAAACGTATATTAAATAAAAGACCATGTATTTTATGTGGTACAACTTTAATACAGCTATATGTGGCAAACGTAGTTTTATTAATGACTTCCAACAAATTACAGAACATACAACTGAAGCCATAAATTGAAAGCTGTAGTACTATTTAGCCCCAAACGTTTTAGGTTTGCTAGTGGAACTATTGGTGGTATACTGGTGGCCGGTAGCTTCCATCTTTTTTCCGCGATATTTGTGTCTTCGGTGCATACATGATGATAGTGAAATGAAAATGGACGCAACCGGTCACAATTGTTATACGTCCCTAGCTAAAACGGACAATAAGGTACAATATATCATGTACAAATATACTCTTGCTTATGGTTATTTTAAAAAAAAGTATTCGGACAAATTATAAACATGGGGTCAAAAGTTGTTTTGGTAGAAATGTGTAACTATTATTTGTTCATTAAAACCTTTAAATACACACTCATTACTGATAGAGAAGAGCATTCATGCCTCGAACTGTCCTTTTCCTGTCTTCGCTGACCGGCATGGAATGAGCTGTCCTTGGTCAGTTTTCGCTGACTAAAATGGAATGAACTGTCCTTTATCTGTTTTCGCTGACCGGCATGGAATGAGCTGTCCTTGGTCAGTTTTCGCTTACTAGAATGGAATGAACTGTCCTGTATCTGTTTTCGCTGACCGGAATGGAATGAACTGTCCTGTATCTGTTTTCGCTGACCGGAATGGAATGAACTCCTTTATCAGTTTTCGCTGACCGGAATGGAATGAACTGTCCTTTATCAGTTTTCGCTGACCGGAATGGAATGAACTGTTCTTTATCAGTTTTCGCTGTTTATTTATAAACATTGACAGTTAGATGCATGTATAGTGTGTCTTTGATGTTTTGTGACAATGTGTTTTGTCTGTTAGACATTAACCGATTGTCTCCATACAGGGTCGTCGTTAAATGTTTGGATTACTTAGCTTATCCGTGCAGTTGCGATTGAAGTATTTGTAAAGAAAGCGTTGACTAAATTTCTAAAATTGTTTAGTCATTTGATATTTGCTTTCAGATTTTACTCGTTGAATAAACATGTTTTCAACATATAAATTAATGTTGATAATTTAGTCTAGCTTGCCTTGCATGACCATATAATGTTATTGCTTCATGAGATTAATAATAAAGCCTGATCCGTTAGAAGAAGCAATGTAATCAGCCCTGTTTACGACCTCGAGCACAGGCTAATGGACACTCCATTTTTTACGACCACTGTGCAAGACGTATTCAATTATGGACCAAATCATAGACTATTGATTAAGTACGGGGTATACTTTTATGACCGTATGTACGTATATATGTACGCTATAATAGATTGTTACATTATTGAAGAGTAATCATTTATAAAAAAGACCATATAATCGTGCGTCACAAGTGCTATATAATAATGCCTTTCTTTAGACAAAAATCATATATTTTAATCTTTTGATATTTGTCCTGTTTATTAAGCATTTGAAAAAAAATGGCTTAAAGGTCATGTATTGTCCAACCCTAAAACATTGTATTTGCTCTTCGCTCTCAGTTCTTTTTCTACATGTGTTGCCATCGGTAGATATTTGCCGAGTTCGTCCCCCCTAGAAAATTATAACAACACCAGTAGAAAACGTTGTGTCATATATTTACGGTTTTGCCTATTCTTCTATTTACCCCTTGTTGAACGTTAAGTTTTAAAAGTCTTCAAAATCCTATCCTCAAAATAGCATCTAAAAAATGAGCTCCCAAATGCAAAGAAGAACTTTAAAACGTAATCATTCAGATTGCTAAAGCATTCCTTAAATTTGTTATATGATCCACAGTACCACTCTTCGCTGCATGCTTCAAAAATCGTCCCTGGTATGATGTATTTATCTTGCATTCTATCAAGATCACGCTCAGAATGATTAAATTGATTGAACAATTTTAGAACCCATATTCTATTTTATCTAAAATTTATCCAATATAATGTCTCTCTTTGCCATATTATATATATTTGTTCGCTTCCATACTTCACGGTACGGCAGATAAACGTCATCCGTGCGTTTACCATACGTGTCCCGTGTTCTACATCTTTCAAAGGGTTCTTAAACTTTCTTGTTACCAGAGACCATAAAAATGTATCATATAATCTCTGTTTTAACATTGAAATATTGTGTTTATGTATTGCCGTTATAATCGCAATGCCTAAATATACATAAAAAATACAAGCAAATATATGTTTTACTTCAGCAAATGTAATATTCGGAAAATACTATATACGTTTCAATGTCAAATATGATTTGCGTGTAGATCCTGTGTTCATTCATGCATATATTGCCGTCACATCCGGCTTCACTCAACCAAAGTAGTGATCATAGCGGCAAAATGTATATTACACGGATATTAACAATTATCGAATCTACAACCAGTAACCAAACATTTCTATGACCTTATTCAAAGACATGTATACATTATGTACCAGTCACTTGTAACCACGGCCCCCCAGGTCCGGGGCTATACCGAGAATAGCCGAAAATAATGGGGAATTGGCTTTATCTAGGTATCCCGAGGTGCGAGGGTATTTGACGGGGATTTTACCAGCAGTCTGTCGCCGCAGGGTGGGGATTTTACCGGGGATTGGCCGAAAGTCAAAGTCCCCGTTATTCCTCGGAGCTGGGGAAGGGTGGGTTGGCGTGGTTACAACTGACTGGTGCATTTACTATTCAACATCAGCTCATCATCACCGCTGTGAATAATCAGAGTGCCACCTGCGTCTGCTGAGATGCATTGTGTAGATCGCATGTTCATGTTCGGGGGTAAATTGTTTGCCAATTGATATGGCTGAAAATGTGTGATGAAGCGATTACTAACGCTCTTTCTGAATTGTCTTGATGTTATATGATAATAATTCTCTCATATTCTTATTATTTAGATCATATTCATTGCATGATGTTTACTGGAGATTTTTTTATCGCATACGTAATGTAATGAGTTTTTTTTTAATATGTGTCAGGTTTCTACGAGGGACAGGACGCTTAGTCCTGGCTAAGCTAAGGCAATCCATATAATCGCAGGATCCGTTTAATGTCCGTAAGCTACAGTTTTTAATAAACATAATGCTTGATTGCAAATTTTGAAAATCATTAATCATTAAATTGAAATAAATAAATTGTATTCATACAAAGATAACGAGGTTATTCGAGAAACAATTAACTTCCCACCATTAGCATGAATGATTGGACTAAGGGCAGCATCATTCGCTATCATTTGGTCATAGAGAGATAATTGAGGTGGGGAGTTTAATGTGTAATATAACTTGGTAAAAACATGGAAAGTTGACAACATTAGATGAACTGAACATACCGTTTAAAGGTAAAAAGTCTACATAGAGAAAACACAAAAGAGAAGTATCAATTTTAAATGCATAACGTTTAACTCGTGTGAATTTAATGATACCCCCCCCCCCCCCCCCCCAAAAAAAAAAGCCTAGATTTGTGAACAAATATAACTAAAATATATAAGTCTTTAGAATAACGGTTTTCAATTATTAGCTAGGTAGCTACAAAATCCCCATAAAAATGCGCCCAAATATCGCTACTATATTTTATCTGTACAGAAATATTGCTTTGTTGTTTTGATCTAGCGTAAACATAATTGTGATCGCCAAAGCAAATGTCCATTACTTCAAACCTTATTGGAAAGGCAAATGTAAGGCTTCATTTAGTCCAATCAATGTCCTGTGTAAGGTGAGCAATAAGAACCGAAATATCAAAGTAATATTAGCATTTTGCTTATGCTAGTCGAAAAAAGAACATTTTTGTATTGATCCTGTCCAAACCAATATCTGAATAAGTCAGACAATTCAGCTGACCAACAGAATTTATGACAATCGGGAAAATTTTATCTTTAAGATTGCTAATACTTAATATTTAGACGGCGTCCTAGTATCCCGTCTTATTGTTATTCATTTCGCAACCGGTCAGATTTACCACAATGTGCTCGGACGTGGACAATGTTTGTTACTGCGACATGTAAGTCAGAAGATATAAGAACATAGTATTTTTAGCTTTTGGAATCCGTTTCACCAAAACTTATTACTTACTGAACAGACAATGTTCATCGATTAAAATGTGTATCGCATGATAATAAGTATCTTGCATGGATGAGGTTATTGTGTGCAGTTTTCAACGTTCATAAATGGCCCGAATACGGTTGGGATGATATAAGATATTGGTCTTAATTGGACCTAAGATTGATGTAGCGAATCGGATTGCATGGTATAAGTAACCAACATAAACAATGAATTCAATTAAGTCTGACCATAGTAATAACTTAATTTGATATTGAATACTGACCTTTGATCACTTTCAACGAGGGTCAACCTTTCACGCAACGAAGGATCGTAAGTCAACGGTCGCGGTTCAGTTTTCAACATTAAAAAGTTATCATTCATCCTGAAAAATGACCCCTTAATATATAACGTAATACACTAAGTTTCTGTTTATTTTCATTTTGACGGAACACATCATGGTATTAATGTTGAATAATAGTTCCGAAAATGTCCCATGCCATGCCAGTATATATGCAAACAAGGCAGTCACGTAACAGGTCAAGTCTTAAAGTTTGACAAATTTAAATCCTTGGAAAAACAGACCCTTTTTTTCTTCAAGAGATTTTCCGTGGAGAAAATTTGCAGAAGCTGCGTATCGTCGACAATGGTGTCCGCGGAGCTCACCTGCAACCAAATACCAAACTACAAGAGTTAAAAACGCACATATTTGTGGTTGTTAAACGAACAAAAACAAGAACAACAAAACCAACAACAACAATAACAACAACAGCAACAACAACAACACCACTACCACCACCAACAACAATAACAACAACAACATAGTACTGGCTATTACACAATATGTATATATTTGCTATTGGTACGTGAAAACGCCCATGATAATATTTTTTATCTCATTTATGAAGTATAGAACAATTGTCAAATCATTTTTGACTGACATGTACATTTTAATATGCTGTAGAGTTTTCTCTTCGAAATATTGACCACATAGGCTTATCAACCTAATCTATGCGTGAATGCGCTTTTAAAAAGAGTAAAAACATATACAAATGCTGTGCTGATATATGGTAAACTGAATTGAGATTGAAAAATGACTTAATTTGTTATGATGCTGGGGCCAGATATTAGTCATGATAATAAAAGCTACCTTTTTGTGCAGGACGGAAGATTCGTCTTCCCGCTTTTCAATGGCGAGTTTATAGTCTGAAAATAAAGTATAATAATTTAATTTTTTTTGTTTAATACTTTTGGGCCATAACAATGATAGTTGGTTAAGCGTGAGGTAACTTCCTACCTAAGTTACTAACTATTGGAATTAATTAATATTTTCTTTAAATTAAATGCGATTGATGGCATCTTTCACCAATGCAAATTATGAAGAAATGCTATGCAATATTATTTATTATAAAACAAAAATATTTATTCAATACGACCATATATTCATCCAGTAATTATTATATGACCAAAACATAGACAATCTCTCATTGGTCCAGGCAGTCATCGAAGAAGCAAAATGTATATCACATTCTCTTGAGTTTTCTCATTAGAAATATACGAGTAGAATGGCATTTTATTGATTAATTAAAGATATGTGTTAGACCAATTAAAGCTATTTTAAAGGCTGATTATCCACAGAGCAGCTACAGGCTGAAGTGCATGCCATTGAATGAAAACGAGTTTTATGCAATCGTTAAGTTCGAATCTCACCAATTCCCCAACTTAACTTATATATACTTAAAGATTATGAAAACTTCGTTTGTGATCAAATGCGCTCTAAAGAAATGTCAGAAATATAATCAGTCACTAAGCGTTCAATCGAATATAAACAGACGAAAACTATGAGTAAAACTCAAAACGCATTGGGCCACAGAACAGTGCCCATACTAAAACTATTAACAGTCAAGGCGATTCGTCTGCGATTCGTCCGGGTTACTTAATTAATTTAAATGAATAAGCAAATATAAATATGGCCAGCCACTAAGCGTTCTATCAGATATAAACAGACGAAAATTTTGATAATACTCAAAACTCATTGATCCGATACGATAAGTGCATACACTAAAACTTGGAAAAGTAAATGCGATTCGTCTACTTCACGTCCGGGTTGCTTAATAAATTTAAATGAATACGCACATATAAATATGGCCAGCCACTAAGCGTTCTCTCGGATATAAACAGACGAAATTTTGATAATACTCAAAACTCATTGGTCCACAGATAAGTCCATACACTACTTGGAGAAATAAATGCGATTCGTCTGCTATTCGTGCGGGTTGCTAAATCAATTTGAATGAATAGTGCACAATGCTTCTGTCTTGCCTTCTTCGTCCGTTGGACCATCACGGTCAGACATGGTTGTGTCACTATCTGTCTCCTCCACGCTCCGTTCTCCGGAACTTTCCGAGTCCCATTCCGACGAAACGACAACAGGCGTCGGATGTCTTGAAGGTGAACTACTGCAAATACCCATTATGTTTTGGACTTCATGTGAGACGCGTGTTGTCAACAACAACATTTAAAAATAACTCCGGAGATGACGTCATGATATAATTGACGTCAGTGACGTAAATGTATGCGTCGCTTCCGCTTGCTAAGATAATTTATATATAACTATACGTGCATCTCTGATGATTATTTTTAAAAGGGGGATTGTGCAAAACGTTGATCTCTTATTCGACTCTTGTTCTTTGCAATGTCAGCCATTTTGAACGGAAATCGTTTTTAATAATGCACACTTGATTGTTTTTATTTAATAAAATCAGTTGATATACTTAATTAAATCCGGTGGATTTAGTTTTGTAGGCAGAGATAAAAAGTAATGTAGGTAATTGACCAATGCTTACAATGTGCAACACGACAATCAAAGGGAAAATAATTAAAACAGCGCTGAGCTTTAATAGGTGTATCTTATTTCAAAAACATCTCCGTAATAATACCACAAATAGTGCTGTTATATAAACGTGAATTGAAGTAATAATTTAATAAAAAAGTAGAACTTTGTAAATTTTGATAATAGTCAGCTAAATGGGTAGTTTAACCAACAGTTCATGGTAGTGTATAGAAGAGCAGCGTAAACCCTATAATAAAATAATCCGTTTGATGACCTAGAACCATGGCGTTCAAAAACTTAATACCATATTTCAGATATTGCGAATACTTTTATTTTTAATCGAAAGGTAGTTCTTTTTGGCGCATTTGTACAATACCTATTACCTTTTTGCATATAAAGTCATTCCGATAATACATAAACGAAAATGGCATACAAGATTGTTGAAAAAGAACAAAGAGTAAATTATTATGTTGTGCATCGAAAACCGTGCCATTTATCTTGATTTTAAGATACAGTATATTGTGTGGTATATATTGAGAGCTTTAGAACATACGTGTCAGCGTGATTATATCTACTAACTTACTGTTTCTGTAATGTTCTTATTGAATACACAAATGTACGGCGTAAAATCAAAGTAACGGCTTACGGTTCTGACGGTTCCATGAGGTCGTCACGGCGTTAATACAACGCTACGGGTAATTGTTAACAGTCGCCACAGGCGTTAACACAACGTTACGGCTAACGGTTCTGACTGTTCAATATCAAGGTCGTCATGGCATTTACAAAACGTTACGGCTAACGGTTCTGACTGTTCAATATCAAGGTCGTCATGGCATTTACAAAACGTTACGGCTAACGGTTCTGACTGTTCAATATCAAGGTCGTCATGGCATTTACAAAACGTTACGGCTAACGGTTCTGACTGTTCAATATCAAGGTCGTCATGGCATTTACAAAACGTTACGGCTAACGGTTCTGACTGTTCAATATCAAGGTCGTCATGGCATTTACAAAACGTTACGGCTAACGGTTCTGACTGTTCAATATCAAGGTCGTCATGGCATTTACAAAACGTTACGGCTTACGGTTCTGACTGTTCAATATCAAGGTCGTCATGGCATTTACAAAACGTTACGGCTAACGGTTCTGACTGTTCAATATCAAGGTCGTCATGGCATTTACAAAACGTTACGGCTAACGGTTCTGACTGTTCAATATCAAGGTCGTCATGGCATTTACAAAACGTTACGGCTAACGGTTCTGACTGTTCAATATCAAGGTCGTCATGGCATTTACAAAACGTTACGGCTAACGGTTCTGACTGTTCAATATCAAGGTCGTCATGGCATTTACAAAACGTTACGGCTTACGGTTCTGACTGTTCAATATCAAGGCCGTCATGGCATTTACAAAACGTTACGGCTAACGGTACTGACTGTTCAATATCAAGGTCGTCATGGCATTTACAAAACGTTACGGCTAACGGTTCTGACTGTTCGATATCAAGGTCGTCATGGCATTTACAAAACGTTACGGCTAACGGTTCTGACTGTTCGATATCAAGGTCGTCATGGCATTTACTAAACGTTACGGCTAACGGTTCTGACTGTTCAATATCAAGGTCGTCATGGCATTTACAAAACGTTACGGCTTACGGTTCTGACTGTTCAATATCAAGGTCGTCATGGCATTTACAAAACGTTACGGCTTACGGTTCTGACTGTTCAATATCAAGGTCGTCATGGCATTTATAAAAGGTTACGGCTTACGTTCTGACTGTTCAATATCAAGGTCGTCATGGCATTTATAAAACGTTACGGCTTACGGTTCTGACTGTTCGATAAAGGTCGCCACAGCGTTTATACAATGTTGCGGCTTACGGTACTGACTGTTCGATAAAGGTCGCCACAGCGTTTATACAACGTTGCGGCTTACGGTACTGACTGTTCGATAAAGGTCGCCATGGCGTTTATAAAACTTTACGGCTTACGGTACTGACTGTTCGATAAAGGTCGCCACAGCGTTTATACAACGTTGCGGCTTACGGTACTGACTGTTCGATAAAGGTCGCCATGGCGTTTATACAACGTTGCGGCTTACGGTATTGACTGTTCGATAAAGGTCGCCATGGCGTTTATACAACGTTATAGCTTACGGTACTGGCTGCTACATCAAGGTCACCACGGCCTTATTCAACGTTACAGCTTACGGTACTGGCTGCTACATCAAGGTCGCCACGGCCTTATGCAACGTTACAGCTTACGGTACTGGCTGTTACATCATGGTCGCCACGGCCTTATTCAACGTTACAGCTTACGGTACTGGCTGCTACATCAAGGTCGCCACGGCCTTATTCAACGTTACAGCTTACGGTACTGGCTGCTACATCATGGTCTTCACGGCCTTATTCAACGTTACAGCTTACGGTACTGGCTGTTACATCATGGTCGCCACGGCCTTATTCAACGTTACAGCTTACGGTACTGATTGTTTCATCATGGTCGCCACGGCCTTATTCAACGTTACAGCTTACGATACTGGCTGTAACATTAAGGTCGCCACGGCGTTTATTCAACGTTACAGCTTACGGTACTGGCTGCTACATCAAGGTCGCCACGGCGTTTATACAACGTTACAGCTTACGGTACTGGTTGTTCGACAAAGGTCGCCACGGCGTTTATACAACGTTACAGCTTACGGTACTGGCTGTTACATCATGGTCGCCACGGCCTTATTCAACGTTACAGCTTACGGTACTGGCTGCTACATCAAGGTCGCCACGGCGTTTATACAACGTTAAGGCTTACGGTACTGGTTGTTCGACAAAGGTCGCCACGGCGTTTATACAACGTAACAGCTGACGATACTGACTGTTTCATAATGGTCACCACGGCGTTTATACGTACAACGTCGCGGCTTACGGTTTGGCTGTGTTATAAAGGTTGCCACGGCATTAATACGGCGTTATTGCGTCAGTACTGACTGTTCATGCTGAACTCTATTAAAATAATTTGAGATTAAAAATGAAATGAAATATATTTTGAAATATAAAATGTATGTAAAGAAACAAAACGTACCGTTTACGATAGAAAAAGTGTTATTATAGTTTTAATATCTCTTCACACTGTCCAAATACAAACTCTGCCCTCATGCAGATCTTACGAACATTCAATAAACAAAAACTCCCCACCTCATTCTCAAAACATATATCAACTACCACGCATGGAGTACACATTTTCAATCGTTTTTCTTTGCATTGTTCAGCCATAGCTTGAAAATAATGAGCTTCCATGAAAACGACAGGGAATCATATTTGTTTCAATCCACATGTTTTGCACTTTTGATCTTCAATTTACAAAAATGATGGCAGCGTTCTTGTATTTTGGCGCAGTTAAAATAGTGTTTTTTCGTAAACTTTTGTTAATTGAATTATAATCAATGAATTCTAATTCAATACATGTACTAACCTTATTTTTTATTTAAAAAAAGATTCGAATAGAGCTAAATTACATGGCTGATGTATACTCACAGACGACGCCTGGACACATACAAAGTACATTCCATTAATTTTGTCCCAAGGACTATATATTTGTTGCTACAGCAACCAAAATTTAGCTGGTGAATTAATTCAATGACATGCATAATCTCCTTATCAGTCCAAATTGCATCAACCCAAGGTGCGCCCTTTGAATTTCCAATTCCAGAAAGCTGACTAAGACTCATGGCACACCGACGAGTTGCAATGATATTTGTCTGCAGCAGACAAAACCCTTTTTCCCCATTCAATTTCAAATTCTTTGATGGAAGATAATGAGTATCGTTCTTAAATATCCTTTCTAATAGTATAATGTTCATTCAAAGCAATTCAGATTACATTTAAAATCACCCTATCTCCGTTAAACCCATCGTTGTTTCCCGGAGAGAAACATAATAGCTCTTCTTCTTTTGTTTTAATCCGCTTTAATATATCATGTTTATAGTAGTATGACATACAATGCTGCAATGTTTAATATTTATGTTGATAAAAACTAGTCTCAGCTAAACCCATCGTCGTTTTCATTGTGGGAACTATATGCATGTCCTTCAGAACCGTATAGAACTGATTTTGAACCTGCATGGTCTTGTTTAGTCACACAAAGAAACAAAGCAAAATGACAAACGCACAAGCATACAACCCATACACTTCGTACCTCCATTAACTCTTGAATATAATCCAAATTAAGTCAGTTATCGTTAGTCGCATAGTGGGACTAAGCTGGGTTCACACTACGTCGTTTACCGACTTTTGTTCAAACGTTCAGATGCGAACGCTGGCGAACGTAGTGTTCGTTGTAAATTTTTAACATGCAATCACTTTGTCGACGTTGGGACTCCGTTGGCAAAAAGGCTGGCGGTGGTGAACTCAGCCGTTAAACGTTGGTGGAAGTTTGCTTGCGTCAGACTTATTTATGATCCGTTGTCCAAAGTTCACCTAATGTACGGCTTTGCTATGGAAAGATCGCCTACGCTAGCCCCTTTAGACTGCTTGCGTTTATTGCGTCGGGTACCCGTTGGCCTGTGAAGGACAAGCGTCCGGCCAAATTTACCACGGCCAGCGTCTCAGTCAACGTTTGCCAACAGAGTCCAAACGTCGACAAAGTGTTAGCATGTTAAATATTTACAACTTAGGCACACTCTGTACAACTTAATCAACGCCAGTAAACGTCTGTCTTAACGTCGTAGTGTGAACCCAGCTTTAATAAGAAGCCGTGCAGAGGCGTAACGTCGAGTGAGCGACCGCTTATTTTTTAATGTGATAGCAACAACATGTCGTAATACAGATATATTAATTTAATCTGTTACGATCATGCAACAAAACAGAGGTAGACAGCAACAGACTTTAAACAACAACGCAATTTGTTCAGAGAATTAATTCAACATCATCATTAAATATTGAACACACACTATGAGTATTATTCGTTTCATTTTTATATCAGAATAATTCCAACTGCAGGGGAGCAATAAAACGTTACCACAAATACAAACGACCGCGAATCGACCCCCCCCCAAAAAAAAAAACAAAAAAAAACAACAACAACAAAAAAACAGCACATGATATGCCACATGATTTCGGCTTTTATGTGGTATACTGTCTGTCACTCATGGTCTTGTAGTATTTGAGAAGATTCTAAAACAAATTTGGTATCGGCGATACAGACGTGCCCAAATTTACATAATTTGTTTTCTTTGGTTTTGTATACACATTAACTCCTATACCGAAACAGTAGCAAGTAGGCGGGGCTTATCTGCGCATTTTGCAAATCTAAAACATAATATGATAACAGTACAAATAACAAAAACATGAAATGAATCACCGCAAAATGAGTTTTACAGAAAACACATCGGCTCAAACTGAAACAAGAATTTACTAAATACGTGTCTAAAAAATCACAAAAATGATATTAAAAAGTCATCGACTTAAATAAAAGCAACAGTTTACCAATAGCTTTTTAAATGCCTCCCTGGTTATGTACATAAGTTGATTACTTAATGACTTCAGTACAAAAAACACTAAAATTCACAGTTATTAAATGCAATATGTTTTTTTTTCTAATTACCATGTTATCACAGGAAAATTAATATTAAGATTAATCAAACATGTTTTTGGTGAACTGCCTTATACTTGGAAAGACTGCTACGGTGCGATAACACTGAGACGAAACCATGCGACGAAACCAAGTTTAAAGAACTTCAGCCTTCGTTGTGAGATTCAGTTTCAACTTTTTTCTATTTTAAGTAATAGTGATCTTGACCTTGACCGCATGGGGCCAAAAATAAAACCACATGAAAGTACTCCACCTGTACACCAAATTTTGTTACAATATGTCAACCCAAACAAAAGTTATTCAGAACCAACCATTTTTCTATTCCAAGTAACACTGACCTAGACCTTGACCCTAAAGGCCCCAAACGCAATCCCATGAAAGGTATTAATAAACTCTTCCTATATATCAAGTTTGGCCGCAATATGTTAACCCTAACTAAAGTTATTAAGTGTTTTTTTTTTTTTTAAGTAACAATTACCTAAACCTTGACCCTAGGGTCCCGAAACACAATCACATGAAAGGTCTCTATAACTTATCTATACACCATATGTCAACCCTAACTGAAGTTACTCAGTAACAACCATTTTTTTTTATTTTAAGCGTGACCTTTACCTTGACCCTTAGGGCCCCAGATGCAATCCCATGAAATATCTCCACAATCTTCCCTTTATACCAAGTTTGGTCGCATATGTCAGTCCTTGCTAAAGTAATCTAGTACCAACCGTTTTTCGATTTTTAGTAACAGTGTCATTGACCGTTACACTAGGGACTCCAAATACAATCTCATGAAAGGTCTCTTTAAAATCTTCCTATATATACTTTTTTGTTTGCGATATGCCCACCCTATAACAAAATGTTTTCGCTAAAATAGGAAAGTTTGACGCCGAACATCCACCCGTCCGCTTGCTCAAACAACCACGTACGTCATTCTTATAACCAGGTTTCATTTGTGAAAATCTGGTTAATGAAGGTTTTGCAGATTATCTTAAAAGTGATCAATCTGTATAATCAAACCTGTGTCAAGTTTGCGCGGTTGTGGAACATGTAATGTATCATACTACAAAAGAGTGGCAATGTTTGCCAGGACCTTAAGCCACAATATCGGCAGACCTGAGGTTGCGGGCGCCCCATCCAAAAGAAATACCTTACATTTAATCAAATCAAGTATTTATAGCTTTATTCACACCTCTTCAAATATTAATTTAAAAATTGCTGTCGTAAACTCTCGATTGTTGTCGCAAAATTTGGTATATTACGATTTATTTCAAAACAATTTCACCTTTAAAAGGTACTCTAAATAAAACTTATTTCATAATTTGCTGTTTATATATCATTTTCATAAAGAATAAGTTGAGGCAAGCCGATTTATCATTATTTAAAATATATTTTGTATATCATTGTTTTTGCAAGATATTTTGTTAATCTTGCAAAAAACAGTGACAAATCAGCTAGTGATTGATATGTCATCATATGCATCGCCGATTCCAATTTATTTTTTCGGCGATAGCTATTTAATCTTAGTTTTGACCTAAAAGAATAACTTAGATTGTAGACCAATCGAATATTGCGTTTAATAAATAATGTAGAAGAAATAAAGGAAATGAATTGTTGAAAGTTTAGTCGAGATGCACTTATTGGTGTCTTATAAGATAAAGATTTGAAATGGGTTTTTTTTCTGGATACTGACTTCTAATAGCTTTTCTCCTAAGAAATAACTGTCTGTAAAAAGCTCATGGAATGTTATATTTTAGTGCAAACTATTAAATCATTTTAAACTATGATATGTTTTCAGTAATTTATCGTCAACGGAGACTTATAATTCACTTGCGAGTCTCTCGTAATTTCCAGAAAACAAGCGACGGAACGTGTTATTTCTCCCAAAAATTAGCCTCTAAAATACCCAATTTTAAGTAAAATTCCCTAAAAAGGTAATATATTTTACCAAATCCGAAACAAAATCGAATAGTTTCAACTCCACTGAGTTCTTATTTGTAAACAATGAATGACAGATCGACCAATAGTCGCTACCACGCAGTCACGCTCTGAGATTGACTTTATTTCAATAGAGCTTTAGAAAAACCAAACAAGTTCAGAAACTAGTACTGATTTTGAGTTGGTTTCCTGATCGTTCAAGTAGAAAAATTGTGTCTACATTTAAACAGATGAAGAGGGAAATGAAACTATGAATTCACTCAAAAACATCATGTAATGAATTTCATAATCAAGACTAAAAAGAGTTTAGAGATTTATTTCAAAATAAAATAAGAAAAAAGAGATGGCCGAGAAGCTACGATTCATTTACAGTATTCTTTATAGACCCGTTTATAGGTCCGTGAAATTTTAACTAGTAATTACATATTGACGATTAATACGTTTTCCCGGTCGGAGTAGTAACTCCTGCTGAACCTAAAACACCTAAAAGATAAACCGTTTAGAACATAAACTAGCGGTGGTGTTTCTTAACATGTCATTTTTGAGTCTCCAGAGACAAAACACAAGCCATTAGCTTTAATTGATGCCTACTCAGTTTTACAAATATTTTGTTTTTACCATATTATAAATTTAACCATATAAGGTACTACTCGTATAAATTGAAATATTTACACCGCAACTTCCACTCCTTAAATGAACTGCCTTTGTATTGTTTCCATAAATGTTTACATTTTACGTTTAAAAGTGATTTCAAGTGGTTGATCTTTTTCCGCGTTATTGTGACGTCATTTGAAAAAAAATGCTTCCGATTACAGTCAGGTCGTTCTATTTACAGAATGGGTAAGAAAGGGTTATGAAAGCTTTGTTTAAATGAAACGAAGTTCCTTTTAACAATTATTGAATGAAATTATGAACTATTGGTGTAAATGTAAGGAATGAATTGCGGGGTTGATGTCGTTATCGGGGATATGAACGCAATTGGGCTGGTCAAAGTACGCATGAAGTCCACACACTTTGACCAGTCCAATAATAAGAAGGACTCCACCCATTTTGAACAGCCCCATTGCATACCATTCCCCCAATAAAATGCAAAAAGACGAATTTTAATCCTTAAATGAACTTGACACATTCCTTGCCAGAATAACTACGCCAAAAATATAACTTTGTCATTTATATAACTAAGATAAAATATGTGTAAAACCTTAAGCGTTTTCGACCTCAGCAAGACTTATTTTTTGATTTTCAAATGACAGTGGCTTATTCACATGCTGGGTTCATACTGCTTTCTCACAAACTTTTCATGAACTTGATTGAAATTGATCGCCGTTTATCTTTTTTAAAGATATTCTTTCTTATGAATGTTCTAAAAACTACACGATTAAGACTGACTGAGTGGCGTATGTTAATTCGATTCAAGTGTGTACAAAACACGTTTTATTTCTCAATTTCGCCGTTTTTGTTCACATCTTTGGCTACGTAAACATTCTTTCTCCTCCAAACTGGATCTAGAAACTGTATATCAACACCATAGATGAACTCTTAAACGTCGAGAACAAGTAAATTTTCTTGGTTAAATACATAACTTAAACATTACATAAAATGCGCAGTAACAACCGGACAGTAAAATTCAATATAAAAGAAATCTCCGGTATCTGGATTGAAAAATGTCGACATTTCAACCGTTAATGATGAAGTTTCCAGATGAGAAGGGTAAATACATGGGATGCATATAAATCCAGCCAAAATTCACTTTTTTTCTACATACTCTAACACTATATTCGTAATGATTCTTAGGTCATGGATATTTATTACATATATATTCTTTTTACTTCTAGTTCGTGCCATTCACGCGTCACGGTGAAAATTCAAATTAATTTTTTCGCACTACTCAATCAATTTGAACTTACTGTCTCTCGATGCATTTTTGCATAATTAATGTGTGCATTAACAAAGCATACGTACCACTGAACGTGTTGGAATAGGTATCACCCTCTGTCCGGTGGGAGCCATAAGCCAGTACGACACGGTGGAGAAGATCGGCCCGAAACCAGAACTGGCGATCGTCCCTGTAGCCATGTGCCGCGATCCTTTCCGCCAGGGCCGTCACAAGATTGTTCTTTGTGTCCCCGAGTACTTCGACAGACCCGGCAAGCAAGTTGGTACGGATATAATGTAGATCTGTACTTTTTCCTACAGTGTATATCAGAGAATGCATGGCGCATTCATTTAATATAGTCAGGAAGATTATGGCGAGTTCGTTTAAGATGAACATTGTTTAATATGTTAAGGCATTATTTACGAGCAGCAGCAGCAGCAGCAGCAGCAGCACGGATGAATCACATGATGTAACTGAAATCGACAATTTTTTCACTAGCTATATCATATGGACACCAATATTATTCATGGACGAATCACATGATGGAACTAAACTCGATACCGTTAATACGGGCTCTAAACCGAGCGAAGCTCGGCAGAGCCCTATTACGGTCACACATAGCACTACTTTCGTTCAAAAGTTGCACATACTATCAGCCTGAAAAAAAGACGTAAAGGTGATGGAACCAGTATTTTTTCTGTTCATAAACTATATTGAGCGCGTGCATGCCGGACACCAACGTCATCAGAGCGTGACGACACGTAAGAAAACAGGCCCATGAAATTTAAACTATGCGATGCGGCGAAATAGCACCCCACTAGTTATTAAAATAGTTCAAAATATGCTTAAAAACAATTACTATGAATACTTTTGGTATAAACAAAAAGACAAATAAAACATATTACTATAGATTGTCTGAGATATATACTTTGTTTCACTTGTTTATTAAAGATATTCATACGCATTGTTTACCATTCTATACGAAGGTCACACTTGACAGTTAGTAATTGTCATTTTAGGCTTTACAATATCGATACTATTTAGATGTTTGACAGTTGTTGATCGGATAGAAATTGCGAAGAATTAATTCCTGTTGGATTACCGATTTAATTACGACCATGCATTATACCGGAACACATAGCAGAGCTTGTCATGTCAGCCAGGTACAGTATGATTATTTTGTAAAAAAACACTTTTCAGTTAATCATACAATGAAGATATCAATTTCATATACTTATGACATGCGGTTGACCAGTTCAGAAATCGCTATGACTGAGCGAGATATTGTCACTGAAAAGATGGATGGGTTGTACCGTCTGTGAGCCTCAACATAGGATATGTGAGATGTTTTGACTGAGATCAAAGGATGGGAACACCTTTCAATTACCAACACGCTGGTTGAGAGATTGAAACTAAAAAGATATACAGGAATTGTGTGACAGGTGAACTCTTGTGCCATGCAACACCACTTTTGTGTGAATTAAGAAGTTGGTCGGGGAGGGAACGGGAGGGGTATCCCCTCCTGCCAAGTGAAACCATGGCGTAGCGCAAGAATATTACTGAAAAGATCAATGGACGGTTGCGGTTCGACACCATGTGAATGATAAAGATTGTATGTAATATTAAAATATTTAATATGTAAAAATATACGACCAAAAGTGGATTATTTGTTTATTATATGTATCATAGAGTACACAAGCACATTTTTTTCTAATTCTCAGACCAAGAGATCGCCCAAGGGACCGAATCGCCCCAATCAGATAGCTCGACTGGCAACAACTGCAGTCCAAATACCAGGTAACTGAAATGCAACACCACCTTTTTGTGACAGATGTTATTAAATTAAGAAGTTGGAAGGAGAGGGTGCGGGAGGGGTTTCCCCTACTGCCAAAAAACCCCATGGCGGAGCACAAGATTATGACTGAAAAGATAAATGGACGGTCCAACACCATGGCTTTGTGAGCTATTGTGACTGTAAAGATGAATGGTTTTGCTTTGATCCTCAGATTGTGTGAAAGAATGTAAATAAATAGTGCCGAGTGACCCCTCGTGCCAAGCAACACTATGGGAGATGAGAGATTGTGACTGAATATGTTGAGAGGAAGGCTGACACCATAAGAGTGCAAGATTGTGATTGAAAGACAAATCGGCAAATGCGGGTTGATGGTTTTGCTGTGGGCCACAGATCGTGTGAAATATTGTAACTAAATAGTCAGTCCAGGATGTGGAGAAGGCGAACCATCCGGCCAAACAACCCCCATGACTGAGTGAGAGTTGCCGTACCCTTTCCATGAAACAACATGGCTTTTTGAGAAAATCATCAATGTTACTAAAATACACTTACTTTACAGGTGCACCTGTATGTTATTAAGCTGTGCAATTCTTTATTCATACGTTCTGTTCTATATATATTTTAAAACTTTAAAATGGAGGTGCACCTCTTACATATAAACAACTGCACCTCTATATTTAAGATGTAGGTGCACATCTTTAATATACAACTGCACCTCTATATTTAGACCGTCATGCCTTTTCTTAGACCTGCACCTTAAAAAACTAGGGGCAACTCCATTTTTTCAAATTTACATCGCCGTTTAGTAATTTTTCACCCAAATGGTAAGTCAAACTGTACTGGCTTGCTCACACTCAATCTCATGGTCAAGTTTGTTAAAAAATTGCCATTGTGTCAAAATTTCTGCTTGTTAATTAGTAAAAAAGTCTAAATGAGATGCCTAAAGAAGTTTGTGTTGTTGACAGTAAAAACTGTAAACACCCTCTGCGATTCACTCAAATCTGCATGCGATAATGCACCAGTCAATTGTAACCACGCCCCCCCCCTCCCAGGTCCAGGGAATAGTGGGGACTTTGACATTTGGTCAAGCCAAACCCGGCTAAAATCCCAATCCTGTGGGGACGAATAGATGGCAAAATCCCCGCCAAATGCCCCTGCATCCCAGGGACCCTAGTTAAGGCCCATTCCCCGCTATATTTAAAGCGAAGACAAAACCACCGCATTCACCCGGCACTGCGGGCCACCTAAAAAGTAAACACACGGCCCATTTCCCCGCTATCCCCTGTATACCCCGGACCTGGGGGGAGCCGTGGTTACAATTGACTGGTGCATAAGTCCCCAGCTTCTCGATAAATCTCAAGCGTAACGGACTTAAAAAGCTTGAACCTGTATAAGAATATTTCCATAAATTGGGGCAAAGAAGCATGACATACAAAATAAAAAGTCATGTACATACAGTGTACTAATGCCCAATAGCAATATGTTTGGTCATAAAGAAGTTGTGTTACTATAGTATAGGACAATTAGATTTCAGTGTAAATCACTTGTAAATGGGATATGTCAGATTAGCACAACTTACAAACTTTTTTTGTATTTCAGAATGCATCCATGCCACCTGGTTTTTGACATAACAGCTCTGTGGACTGATTTTCAGCAATGCAGGTATTGCCATGTTAGTATTGCCATGTTATGTATTACTGAAGGCAATAAGTTTGAAAATAAACCGGACTTTTGTCAAGGTTTCCCTTAAATAAATTGCCAGTTTGTTACTTGCTCTAAGCTCTTTGATATTAACATTTGCTTTTTATGACATCTCCATCAGTGTTTATTGCAATATTGTACTTCGATTGGATTAGCGCTTCACCATTAACTATTGATATGGAGGTTCCAATTATCAGCTATTCTTGATTATATAAGCTCATTGATATACTGTTTGTTTCTTTCCTAATTGAATTTCTTTCATGCCGTTTTTGGTGCGGCTTTGAGATAATATCATTTTCTAATGAAACTGCTGACTTGTGTTGGTCTTTGGTCTGTATTGTGCATATATTCGCACATTTTGTTTGCTCTTTTAAGCAAACATGCATAATTGCAAACAAGTATCAAAACTTACTACACATGTATACATTACATGTATGATGCAGAATAATGTTTCATTTTAAATAGTGTGCATATGATTTTCAGCTAATGAACGAGAAAAACATCCACTTAAACAATCATAGCAACACAATGAGATCCCTATCTGAAGAAATATTGCTTCTTTTCATTAATTCATACTATCAAACATTCATGAATATATTCATTTATTTGAAGTTTATACATTGAAAAACTTGACATTTCTGAAGGCAAAAGAAAAAAGGTGATCCAGTTTCATTGAGATTAGAACCTTTTCCCTGTATGCATTAAAAAAAACACCTAAATACACTCAAAATGCCTTAAAGGGACTGAACACCAGATTGGCACCAAAAATCTTTTTTATGTATCGAATCTCAGGACAATTATTTAATAAAATGTTGTCAAAACGTTCAATATGTGAGAGTGCAGCTTTAAAAACACTTATTGTTTTATTTTTTTCTATAGCCCGCCTGGTTGCTGAAGCCACATAAGTATTTTCAAGGACAAGAACCAATGCTGATCAAAACGTGGTCTTGTGATGGAATTCCATACCGTGTCTTGGCAATGATTTCCGAGAAAGGAATATCCTCTCCAAGTAAGAAATAAAAGAGTTAAGTATGTATGGTTTCAACGCTTTCAAAATGCATCCAGGTACTCAATTAGTTGAGATTAACCTTTGAGTTGTTAAAAACTGGTTGCAAAATATCCAAAAGACTATATATATATATATATATATTAAATAATTTTGTCATGAAAATCATTGAATTAATGAACTTTTCTGCATATTTATCACATACATGCGTACATAAAAGGTTGTGTATGCCTCAAATGAGTGTTTATAGGCATTTTTCATACTTTAACAGTATAAGCAGATACTTTTAATCTGTGTCAAACACTGATTTTGTGTCTTGCTTGCAGATTATGTTGTCCCAATAAGCTCCAGTTACATGTAGCTGCGGCTTTTCGCCCTTGGCATCCAGGAGATGCAACTCTGAATCCAATAGTTCAGAAGAATAAAGTAAGTCAACTCTATAGTACTTGTTTGTGTGTAAATGATTCCAAAGTGTGAGATTTATAGCAAAGCAGGTGTTAATAAGCAACTTGTACAGTATTTAGATATCCATTAGAGCTCGGTTCCTTTCGAAAACCAGCCAGATCCGCCCATGCATACCTAGATTATGGCCCTTGACAGTATAAAAAATGCTATTGAGTAAACAATTGGTTGTGAACACGATATAGTCTTCATTTTTGATTGTATCTCGATGAAACTTGTACAGTATCTAGATATGCATTAGAGCTCGGTTCCTTTCGGAAACCAGCCAGACCCGCCCATGCATGCCTAGATTATGGCCCTTGATAGTATAAAAATGCTATTGTGTAAACACTAGCTTGTGAACACAATACAGTCTTCAGTTTTGATTGTATCTCGATGAAACTTGTACAGTATTTAGATATCCATTAGAACTTGGTTCCTTTTGAAAACCATGCATGCCTGGATTATGGGTCTTGAAAGTATAAAAAATGCTTTTTTAAGCTTAGTCTATTTTTAGCCAAGTCTACACGAGCGAAGTCTATTTTTAGCCAAGTTTACATGTAAAGTCACAATTGCTTGTGAAGGTTTGTTCAAATTATGCCCCTGGGGTCATTACTGCACCGCCGCCGCCACGGAGATTGTCCCGCAAGGGACCAGTGAAGCAAATGCAAACGACCTCGGCGACGTTGGCGGAGGCCCAGGGAAGAGTTCTCTTTTCTTTGTAAGGGACGGACTCCCCCCCCCCCCCCTTAAATTGGGAAATATTAAAAACCTTTTTGTCTGAAACCACTATGCAAATCCTTGCTATTTTGAACAAGGCTTCATTTTGTGGTCCACTACCATGGTTGTTCAAATTATGCCCCTTGGGTCAAAACTGGCACTGCCCTGGGTGTCACAATTTTCCTAGAGACTTATTTAAGAAATATTTTCAAATCTTCTTGTTTTAAACCACAAGGCCCATACCTTTGATATTTGTTGTGGAGCATCATATGATGCAATTGAAAACATTTGAAATAATGCCACTTGGGCAAAAGCTGGCCCCACCCTTTTTGACTTACTTATTAATTTTTAAAGCTACAGTAATGAAATTTTGACCATGTGAACAGTTTTGCAAACAAGCATTAATGTTGTCCTCGGATGTCCTTGACTTTGACATTTGACCACCTTTTTATTTTTAAAGCTTCAGAAATGAAATTTTGACGATGAGTACAGTTTTGAAAGCAAATATTTTTTACCCTCAGATTACCTTTACTTGGCACATATTAAAATAGTTCTTGCAACTAATCTGCTTACAACACTTCCTGTCCTCAGATGTTGAATGTGTAGCGTTTTCAGCTAACCCAAACACTAAAAGTGAACTATATATTTGTTGCCTATTACACAAACGTACATGCCCTGGATTGAAAATGACCACAAGAGCCATGCCAGTAGAGCATAGGCCCTTTTGGGCCTCTTGTTTATATAAAACGCTAAGCCGATAAAGTGGAAAAATCTTATTTTGCTTAGAAAAAATCTTATAAGAGTAGGCAGGCCATTTTTGTGGTGCTGTTCTATAGACACCATTGAACGTTACAAGGAGAACTTTACTTGGTCAGATTATTCCAATGAATGAGGAAACAATGGCTCTTAAAAAGTTTGCGGCTAACCATTTGATGGAAATGGCTATTTCTGCCTTTTAAGAAAACACCACAGGTGCTAATACTCATTCTTTAAGTGTTTAAGATATCATTGCCAAACTTTCAGTATGTGTTGCATACAGCCTGAAATTGAACTATAGGGATTTTGAAGTCTGCTTAAATTGCAAAAACATTATATGCAACGACTGTTTTGAAGAGAAAAGCCAGGTTAATGTTTATATGAAACATATACTAAAAACAAGTGTGGTCTTGGGCCATATTTACATACTTTTAACAAAGGTGACTTCATTTGTTAGTGTGATAGCCTCTTCATCTGTGTCAATGTGAACAAATTGACCCTTGTGTATTACTTCAATTTGGTGTTAATCTGTTTCAGATCGGGATCCATCACTTCAGTACTGTATTCACCAGTAACGCAGGATACCAGATTGGCATCTGGGATTGATCTCTTCAGAACTGTATTCACCAGTAAAGTTTTATCCAGGATACCAGAATGGCATCAGGGAATGATCTCTTCAGTACTGTATTCACCAGTAACGTTTTATCCAGGATACCAGAGTGGCATCAGGAATTGATCTCTTCAGTACCGTATTCACAAGTAACGTTTTATCCAGGATACCAGAGTGGCATCAGGAATTGATCTCTTCAGTACCGTATTCACAAGTAACGTTTTATCCAGGATACCAGAGTGGCATCAGGAATCGATCTCTTCAGTACCGTATTCTCAAGTAACGTGTTATCCAGGATACCAGAGTGGCATCAGGAATCGATCTCTTCAGTACTGTATTCACAAGTAACGTTTTATCCAGGATACCAGAGTGGCATCAGGAATTGATCTCTTCAGTACCGTATTCACAAGTAACGTTTTATCCAGGATACCAGAGTGGCATCAGGAATCGATCTCTTCAGTACCGTATTCTCAAGTAACGTGTTATCCAGGATACCAGAGTGGCATCAGGAATTGATCTCTTCAGTACTGTATTCACAAGTAACGTTTTATCCAGGATACCAGAGTGGCATCAGGGATTGATCACTTCAGTACTGTATTCACCAGTAAAGTTTTATCCAGGATACCAGAGTGGCATCAGGGATTGATCTCTTCAGTACCGTATTCACAAGTAACGTTTTATCCAGGATACCAGAGTGGCATCAGGGATTGATCTCTTCAGTACTGTATTAACAAGTAACGTTTTATCCAGGATACCAGAGTGGCATCAGGGATTGATCTCTTCAGTACCGTATTCACAAGTAACGTTTTATCCAGGATACCAGAGTGGCATCAGGGATTGATCTCTTCAGTACCGTATTCACAAGTAACGTTTTATCCAGGATACCAGAGTGGCATCAGGGATTGATCTCTTCAGTACCGTATTCACAAGTAGCGTTTTATCCAGGATACCAGAGTGGCATCAGGGATTGATCAGATCAGTACCGTATTCACCAGTAACATTTTATCCAGGATACCAGAGTGGCATCAGGGATTGATCTCTTCAGTACCGTATTCACAAGTAACGCTTTATCCAGGATACCAGAGTCGCATCAGGGATTGATCACTTCAGTAATGTATTCAGCAGTAACGTTTTATCCAGGATACCAGAGTTGGCATATGGGACCGATTGCTTCAGTATCCTAGTATACCAGAGTGCATATTGGATCTGGGATTGATGACTTCAGTACTGTCATCAAAAACATTTAAACTAAGAGACAAGAATTGCATATGCATCTCAAAGTGTTCTCAAAAGAGCATCATAAACTCTAATAAATATCTTTTTAATTACGATTTACAAGTGAAAGTGGTTAAATTTTATGAAAAAACTTAATTTAAACACTAGTGTTGTTTTTCAAAAGTGTTTGTAGAACATCTTTATTTCCTTTACAAATCTTTTTTATCATATTATAAATTATTGAAATTGTTTTAAACATCTTGCAGAAATGTTATTTGTCAGTTATGTTAGAACCTTTCATGTTTTTGTACCGTATGATGGCATATCTTTTTTAGCAAAAACCAGGTCCTGATTCCATTATATTTCCAATTTGCATAGATATAATTTATGTTAAATTTGTATATTAGCACAAAAACACGAGTTATTGGATGTTCATTTTCGAGTCGTATAAAGTACTTTGTTAGCCCAGGCACAGATCCCCCCCCCCAAAGCTAGGCTCAAAGATATGCTTAGGGGAGGGCTGGTCTTTTTTTTTTGCTTTATTTGTTGACAAATGCAGGGCTGATTTGTCCATTTACTTGCAGAGTATTCCCTTTTAATATCACTAGATCAATACATCATGGTTTATTTCAGTCATCCGGTCAGTAGGCAACTAATCCCTTGCCAGGGGAGGGGGCAAATAACTTTGTCTAGAATACCGTGCGTTGTTAAAATTAAAATTAAACCTAGCACGTTCTGAACAATTAAGTGTATTTGCAAAGGATACAGTTATAAACTGAATGAGATAATGAATGAGCTAATGTAAGCATAATTATAGTACATTCTTGTTCTGATTATGTTGTGAACTGTTAAACTGCTATATTGTGAATCTATTACAAGTTTACTACATATACATATATATATATATATATATATATATATATATATATATATATATATATATATATATATGTGTGTGTTGTAAACTTGTAATATATTCACATATATATATATTATATATATTAATATCAATAACTCATGTTTTGTTGAATAATCTATGTGCTTCTTTTTTTAAATGTTATAGATGTATTGTTGTTGAATGTTTATAATTCAGCTTAAAGTCTCATACTTTAAATAATTAAATATGTTCATACTTTCTGCATACATTGTTATATTCAATGATGAAATGGTGCTAACAACGTCAACTACAGGGAAATTATATTCATTTCAAACTGCTGAGGGGGTCAAACCATTTTTTGGGGTTATTTGCAGAACCTTAAACATCTAAAATATACACAATGCTGTTTAACATATTAAAATAGTAAAGTACAGGTTGATTGTCAGATAACTGTAATCATCAATTTTTAAGTTAAGGTTTGTTTACCTTGTTATGTTTGAAGTAGGAACCATTATTTTGTTCTTTAACTGCTTGTATGATATTCAGTATTAGGTAAATAAGAATATTTATTGTGTTTGTAATTATGTGTTTTCTCAAACATTAAAATATTAAATTTGCTTTGCATTGCCTTACCTTACTTGTGATGCATCTAAATGATCTAAATGGTCATAGTCATAGTATGTCATATAAAATCAATTTTGCCTGTAGTTGATAACATACCTAGAGCCCGTCTAAGGCAGTGCCTTATTTCATATTATCATTTACGGACGAATCACACAATGATACTGTCGCGAATGAAAATGGTTCGTCTCTCAGGGCGACTGGAATTATCCAAATACACTTTTATAAAGAAATGAAACAATAAAGTTTCCAAATTTATCCAAAGATGTTTACGTCTACATCGACAAAATATGAGTGCCAATACATCAAATTACACAAAAGACAATTTCACACAATGCCAACATGTATATTATAGTAATAAATCATACCTGGAATTATCCAAATACACTTTTATAAAGTTATGAAACAATAAAGTTTACAAATTTATCCAACGATGTTTACGTCTCCATCGACAAAATATGAGTGCGCTGTGCACGAGGAAAATACCGCCATTAGCTGTGCACGAGGCGAACTACTTTAATAAATATAGAAAGTGAAAGCGAAAATGAAAGTGAAATTAGTATATGAATTAGTGAATGATAGGAATGACTGAAAGGAATGGAAGAATAGGAAAATGGATTATCACAAGAAAGATGGACTTGGAAAGTACGTGTACTGGATAAACATACATGTAGACATATGACACTAACACAAACATATAGAGCAGGGCAAATTGACCCCGCGACAATACTAAAATCGAGACCGTTAATATTATTCACGGACAAATTACATGATGAGAATACAAATCGAGACAGTATTTTATTAGTTATATCATATGGAAACAAAGAATATTCACGGACGAATTACGTGATGAGAATACAAATCGAGACGATATTTCATTAGTAATATCATATGGAAACAAAGAATACTCACGGACAAATCACATGATGAGAATACAAATCGAGGCGGTATTTCATTAGTAATATCATATGGAAACGAAGAATACTCACGGGCATATCACATGATGAGAATACAAATCGATGCGGTATTTCATTAGTAATATCATATGGAAACAAAGAATACTCACGGACAAATCACATGATGAGAATACAAATCGAGGCGGTATTTCATTAGTAATATCATATGGAAACGAAGAATACTCACGGGCATATCACATGATGAGAATACAAATCGATGCGGTATTTCATTAGTAATATCATATGGAAACAAAGAATACTCACGGACAAATCACATGATGAGAATACAAATCGAGGCGGTATTTCATAAACTACTTCAGGCTAAAATGTAACTACAATGTAGACTAATGCTTTATCGTTTGTTCGCACGATTTGCTGAATTAAATTCCTTTCAGCTGCGTATATGAATGCAGTGTAATGCACTGACTGCTAAGAAGCATGTTCGTAAATATATTACGCTTTGCATTTGGCCATTGATGCCTTTCTGCCAGTAACTGAACAACTGAACACATCATAGTCGACTCTTGGCTACTGATCTTGCCCAGTATAGTTTCTAATAAGTTAATTTTTAAATACTAACTTTCTTTGTCCGTGTAACTTGTTTCCGTGGGACCCCCTAAGACGGTCGGTATATTCACCAGTCCCTAAAGTACTCGCTGTGCATCCTTTTCCAGAGTACAACCGTCGGGTGCTCTTTGAGGAGACGTTGTCCCGGGTAACCCAGCACGACCCCTGTTTCGGCTTCGAGCAGGAGTACTTTATTGTAGACGCAACCGACCGCCCGCTGGAATGGGGCGCCTACCCAGTCAAACGTTTGAAGTATAATGAATGTTCTTTTATTTTGGGCTTCTTATGCTAGAATATATGTGTTTACAGAAAGAAGAAATCCACTATTGAAAATAAAGTTTAATTATTTGAGAGTATGACACTCGATCCCATTATCCCTATAACACGACAAATATGGAAGTCATCAACACCTTCAATACATGCATTGCAGATAATCTGTCAAACGAGTTGTTTGTTGGCAAATACAGCGGCATGGAGCGGACTCTTATGGACACACATTTACAGGCGTGCCTCTATGCTGGGCTCAAAATGTACGGCGCCAACAGAGAAAACGCTCCCTCTATGGCATGCAGACAGAGCATTTACTTTTAATTAAGCGGCTAACTTTTATAGAAATATAATGTATCATGGCTGCCCATTCAACAGTCTTTTCCAGCCGATATCGGATTGATAGTTTTCATATATCTGATATATAATTAACGCAAAATCGGACCAATACTATTTTGCCCCTCGATAAGTAGTACCGATATCACGTCGGCAACTTATCGGACCGATATCGAACCAATAATCAGAAAATCATACTATACTTTTTTCATGGTAGTTGTATACTTTCGCTTTTGACCTTTGGATATGTTGTAAATGCAATACGATTGTAAATACAAAGCAAATACAAAGTTTTGATTGGTTCATAATTTGATTATCTTAACGGATATGCAGCAAATGAGTGTATCTTGAAAACATAAATATCTATTAGTAGTTATAATATCTATTTCAAAATATAAGTTTGGTTGGCCAGATATATATGAAAAGCTTTTGAGGCAAAAAATACAACTTGCGTTCTGACTTTAACATTTTGCTTACAGACATGTACATGTTACTTTCTGACTCGGACATCTTGCCATATTGCATCCCTAATTCGTCATCTGAGCATCTTTTGGGTTAAAGTGTCATGTTGCTTGATGCTATATTTTATTCAGTTTATTTTCAAAGATAAGGGCCGGCAACAATTCAAAAGTGGGTGGGGGAAGGTCAAAAACTAAAACGTTTAAAATGTTTTTGTTTTATTTAGTTTTGAGGAATGATCTTTATCGAGAGCGGAACATATATTCTTTATGACATGTTTTAGGCAGTAAGGAGTAAAACATATTTACAAAAGAAGATTTTATCAGATTTTTGATAAAAAAGCATTCACAATATTTCGGAAAAGTCCGTCGACATTATAACTTTTTTTATGTCAAAATGCCCAAAAATACCTATTCAACAATGACTTAAGAGTTCTTGATGATATCTTGTTAATGAGAAAGTTATTCAGAAAAATAATGAAAAATCGTGGATGAAATTTATTTCCGGTTACAAAAATACCTCTCTTTTTAAAATAGCTGCAATCAACACAAAGCCCTAAGACATTGTTGATTGGGTGGTTCCGGTAAATTTGACTCATTAGCATTTGTTTTAGTATTAAAACATTTCCGTGAAAACGTAAATGCTTTTAGATTGGAAATCTGATCAAATTTTATTTCGTAAAAAATGCTCAACTCCTTATTTCAGCTTTTTATGTTACAACTGATATATGAATAATGCTTGTTAAATATTTAACCTCATAACTAAATAGAAATTGATTTTTTTTAACTGTTTAAATTTGGTCCTTTAATCGACGTTTGCATCGCTGCCACCCCTTAATACTGTTCTTGTGATATCTGTTAACTTAAGTTGCATGGTCCTTTTTTAGGAGTATACAAATCACTAAGAAACTTCACATGCTCCTAATGACTGGAGATCACATGTAAGCATGCACTTTGATACATGCCACAAGCATAAGCAAACATTGAATGTTACCTTAGACCAACCAAGATACAAGAAGGAACTTTCACGAAGAAAGCATAACAGTTGCCCAAATAACAAATTAAGGATGCAAAAAGCAAGATGTAAAAGTATCAAGGTAAGATGTACAAGTCAGAAAGGAAGATGTAATTTTTGCTTCAATACCCTTCCATACCTATAGATTGGAAAACGATTTTCAGCTTAAGGTCTACCACCAACTTTTCTAATCCACTGAACTCAAAATTAATATGGTTTATCTGCTGGTCATAACCAATAATACAAGAATTATCAAGTATGGGATGATCACAATTTGTTTTCTTTGTTCAATCACCAAGTGGGAGTACCAAATCGGGCCCCTCCCTGGCATGGAGGCAGCTGACCATCTCATTCTCTCCCGCTACATTTTGATAAGACTGGCAGAATCCGCGGGCCTGTATGTGTTGTTCCGCGAATCGGAATTGATCAAGTCATGTGATGGAAGGATCACGCTGCACACCAACTTCAGCACCAAGGAATCTCGGGCGGAGGGTGGACTGAGGTCAGTTTTTTTGGCTCTAAACTTGTTGCATTTAAGTTACTTACTGAAAAATTAACGCTTGCCTATGACTATGTTTTCAATATATAAACTGTGTTCTCTTTACAAGGGTTCTTGAGAAAATTGTAGAAAACATGGAACGTCAAGACCAAGCCTTGGTAGTGAGCCACTATGACAATGCGGGAGGCGCCAACATGGAATGGTTTCTATCTGGAATACCAGCTCAGCCCAGTTATGACAAATTTCAGTGCAGGGTGGGATATAAGGATGACTGCAGCTTGCGGATACTGTCGCTCGTCGCCAAGACCGGAAAGGGATACATTGAAGACCGACGGCCTATGGGCGAAGCCAACCCGTATGACGTATGTCGGGCCTTGACAGCGTCCGCCCTCCTTCAACCAGGGAGATGGTAGGACTGCGGGCAGGAGTCGTTTAAATATCAAATACTTATAATCGTTCTTATTATCAAAAATGAACTCGTCATCATGAAATAATGCCATTAAACATAATGACGCCTGAAAAAATGATATCAAAGGTGAAACAATTACAGAGGTGGAAAAATTACGGCTTTAATTGAGCCTGAAGCAGTACCTGAGAGCACTTCTGTGAAACGAAAAATCAGAATTACTCAACTATTGGCGTTGCTATGGCAATTAACGCTTAACTAGGGTTCATAAAAAATAACATGTTATTGCTTGCAAAATTGAGAAATTTATAAACATGTAAAATGATGTTTCATATTTTATTAATGGTAATCTAAAAACACACACTCACACTTTTCAAGGAAAAAAGTGTCATGACAACAAAAAACACATTCATCAATGAAAGTATGCTGCTATGGCAACTGATTTCTAAAACCATCACAAAACAACTAAAAGCGTTTTGGTTGCAAAACTATTTCAGATAAAATATTTCAATTTTAGTTTGATAATATTTATATTTGCCATATAAATATATTGTATAACAGCATCTTTGACATTACATTAAGTTACGAAAAACAATGAAAAATAATATTTTTCTTTCATGCTTTTCGATGAAATATGGGGTTTTATCAGTGAAATAACAACCGTGAAAATATCAATTTGTTCATCCCGTTTTTAAAAAGTTTTCATGATCTTGATGCTGATTGTTCGAACATTTTCTTTCATACCAAACAAATTACAGACGAAAACAACTGTTCGAACATACAAAAAAATTGTAATATTATCTTTCAAATGTATTTTGAACTGTTGGTCTTTTTAATACGTAAAACGAGCTTCCCGGAAAATTCACACAACAATTTACAGATAATCTGATATTTTTTTACCCCACCCACGCCTCAAAATATGTCAACAAACTAGCGTGGTCCTCATCCATCGGCGTAGCTCCAATAGGCACGGTAGGCCCGGGCCTACACTTCGTTTCCAAAAATGAAAAATACAAAACGTCCAAATCTGCTATAAAAGCTGAAAGGTAAGGGGGATGACAGCTGATGCCTACTTTATATTCAAGTTAACTCTCAAGGTTAACTAAGTCTATTTTTTTCTTAAAGTTTAGTGCCTTTTTTGAAGACAGTCGAACCGTTTAACAAATAGATTCGATAATATTTATACAGCAACCGGCAAGCGTATAATTTCAATGAGCGTCTGTTTCACTCGGCTTTACAAGTATAAGTTGCGAAGCGGGAGTATATTTTGAAAGTCATTCAACATGTTTCCCCCTTACCCCGATCCTGGGATTCCGATGGGTCGTGGAATGATGAATTCAAACTCAGACTTTTATCACAGATGTGGGAGTTAGGCAGTGTTTTCAAATTTCCATCGAGGTACGTGTGGGAGACAGAAAGGAAAAAAATCTGTTTGCGTTCGTTTTGTTTCCAAGGTAGAGGAGAGGCATGTCGTTCGTGAACAGTCTTTAGGGTTTGTCACTTGCAAGTCAATAAAGGGAGTATATTTTGCACAAGGCATACTCGAATATCTGCAAGGCACCGGCTTAGATATTTTGAAGATTCGGGACTAGTGCTATGATGGCGCAAGAAACATGGCGGACAAGTACTATGGTGTTCAGGCGCTCATCCGTGAATGATTACCACTTGCTAACTACATCCATTGTAAGTCGCTTTGCCTAAACCTGTCATTTGTCCAAAGCTCCAAACTTCCATGCGTCAGGACCACGATGTCTACAGTTGACTACTCTGCAAAACGCCTCACAGCATTTGCAGATGAACTGGCAGAAGACGTTGCTACAAAGCAAGCGATGGAAAGCTGATAAAAGTTTAAGACCTTGTGTGAAACAAGTTGGATGAGCAGGGCAGATGCGCTTCGTACATTCAAGAATGCCTACCGCGTTGTCGACAATGCGCTCGAAGATCTTCAGGAAAATGGTGACGTCAAAGCCCGCGATCACCTCAACGCTTTACTGTAGTTCCAGTTTATTGTTACTCTTGTAACAACAGAGCACATTTTGAGCAATCGAGTAGGTTTTACAGCAGAACTTAGCGGTAATAGTTTGTGCTTATTACTACATGCGACTTCAGTTACCAATTGAACAAAAATGGGAAAAAAACACAGCAAAAACATAGATAATAACTTCAAAAATTTGAAAATTATTCTCAGAACAAAACGTGTTGCATCTAGAGACTTATGTATGATATTTTATAATTAAAAGTAAATCATCAGTTAAAAAGTATCTATCTGCTTTCTTTTATTTTTCATACACGATGAAACAGTGAATTTATGCATGAACATAATATATACATATCTCATATACATCTAGGTGGACATGGATCTGTTGGAGGCAATCGAGCAAACGCAGATGGTCATGCAGATATATCGAGCTGAGAGGGTTGACCCCCTTGTATGGATTGCCCTTTATCAGGAAGCTGCGACTTTAGCTGACGAATTCCATGTACATGTGTAAACATATAACCTGTATTTGCAATCCGCCCGGTTAGCTCAATCGGTAGAGCGTTGGACTGTGAATCGGATAACCCGGGTTAGATTCCCAGGCGGACCAGGTCACTTATGTTGTGATTTGTTATGAACTCCTTTCTACGACCATTCGCACTGTACCACTGCCCTTGGCATGTACATAAGTTGTCAGTTCCCTGCAAATGTGAAGGCACCTAGTACTGGTTAACCGCCTGATAGCCTGCTCAAGATAGGTGTGCGGTGGTTGAACTGTCACTCTTGGACCCTTCAATGTGCTCACGCCGGGACCCGGAGTATAAACTACTAACACCACCACCTGTATTTGCATGTTGATTTTATGTGGTTGCCAATAAATACATGCATTGATCCACTGGTGCATTTAGCAAATCGTCTTAACGCAATAATTTACAATTCAACGGAACACAAATAAATGATAAAAAACGTTTTTGTAACAGTTCGAAATGCATCGAGATCCGTATTCAGATAAACGAGGTAAACTTCTATATAGGTATTTTGCATTCTTCTACCTAGAACAGTTTAATCGATTCGGCTGTCTTTTAATATCGATTGAATGTTTTATTTTTGTTTTACCTAAATTGACCCAGCAGTGCCAAGACAAGCAGCCATAGAGAGAAACAGGGTGAACTATGATGTAGAGGACCCCGGTCGGTATTGGACGGTTTCCCTCTTCCACGTTTTTGTTGACCACCTGCTTCAAGAAATGGATACTTGTATCCTAAAGAATGAAGAGTACTTCCAGACTCAGTGTTTAAATCCGACCAAATTTGAAGGTCTCCAGCCGGCCAATGTGGACAGGATCTACGAGGCATATGAACCTGACATGCCGAAGACTCGGCAAGAGTTCAGCGAGGAAGTAAGAAGGTGGAATCTGCGATGACAGCTGAAAGATACAAAGCCTTCGACACTGCTGGCGACACTCAACAAGACATCGGAGGCAGCTTATCCCTGCATATACACTATACTGCAGATACTGCTGACCATGCCTGCCACACCCGCCTCATGTGAGCGCTCCTTCAGTTCCATGAGTCGCATCAAAACATACCTTTGTTCTACAAAGACCGGCGAGAGGCTATCCTCACTTGGCGTCCTCCATATTCATCGCGATGTTGCGATAGACATAAATAAAATCATAAACACATTTGCTTCAGTCAAATGCATGAACTTGGATTTCATTTAAAGACACTCGATATACCAACTGGACACGCTTGTTTAACCATTCAGCATTACAAACATATTTTCTAATTTGAAGCTTTTTTGATAAGTTAGTATCAACCTTTGTATTTCAGTTCTGTTTTTGTAAATCATACGTAAGACAAAACTGAAACTATTTTGAAGACTAAAAAGGCTCCAGATATACGCCAAATCGCACCATAACGGATCTATAGTTTAAAAAACTCTAAGGGGAGGGCCCCCAAACCCCCCTACCAAGTGGGCCTATACTTCTAAATAGGCCCAGCTACGCCCCTGTCATCATTACCTTGAAAACGACCTGTCTTCAAGCAAACCAGACTGGTCTCTGACAGGAAGATGACTGAATATCCATGTATCATGAAACACACTCTAAAACTAAGAAAAATGTTTAAAATCCAATGATGGTCCGCATTTGTTTTGCTAACACATTTGACCTTTTAAATTTTATTCATTAAATCGCGGCGTAGTTATTTGGTTATGTATTCATGCCCCGCTTAAAATAAAAGTGTTTTCGTTATTTTTTGGAAAATATGTGCACTTATAAAAATTCTTTGATTACTGTTCAAAATAGCTTTGTACTAAAAACCGAGCGAATAATAAACTGTAAGAATGACTAGCAGAGAAATTTTTCTCAAAAAACCGGAAGTAGAAAAGTTGACAGCTATAATTTTGCGTGAGGGGCGCCCCTCGGGTAGCGGCGTAAATAACACCCTTTTCTAAAAAGGGGGTAATTAAGAAATAAATTAAAAAAAACTAATAAAACTCCGAAAATAAGCATAAAAGAAACAGAAATTTGTTTATTTCAATGTAAGATCGTATTTTATTTTACTCGTGATCATAGAACAACTATAATTTCACTCGTGGCGAAAATATGTTTATATATGACACTCGTGAAATGAAATACGATCTTACACTGAAATAAACAAATATCTTCTATGTATTACGTAAAACTACAAATTTTACTGCAGAATTATTTTAAAAATCGAATCAATTTATTTTAGAGATACAAAAGTTTGGAAAACAAATTGATATTATCATTCACAAAATATGTAACAATTGATTTTCAGATAATTTAAAATTAAAATGATAAATTGTGTGATCCTTAATCCCATGCTACAAACTGTTCTAAATATATTAAAAAGGTTGCCATGGTTTCATGTCTAATTAAGCATTGTTGTAACGTTTCAGCATACAAATACTATTTAAGAGGTATTTCACACGACTGATGGTCATAGATTTATATCTTTATTAGAGTCTCGTCCATATACATACTAAAAGTTACATGCAACACATAAAACAAATAATTATATGGCCATTCTATATAGAATTACAGGAGACTATTTGACAAATACACAGAACATATTAATACAAAATAAAATACAGACTTGTAATAAATTATGTGACTGATACTGACTGGTAAAAAAAACCCAACAACAACAACAACTGTACTTACAAATTAAACACTAATATGCCACACAAACAATTTTCTTCCATCAATGAGCATAAGATTTGCTTTAAGAGCCCATAGAAAAAAGTGAAACAACCGACTTGATACTGACAGAAGCTCCCAGAAACACTAAAACAAGCAGGTGAAATTGGATTTACCGACCATTATATAGGAGGTTCATTTAATAACAAGGAACCAATATCATTTGTGTGACCTATTAGAATATCACAAAGTACAATAAGTAAACATCTACATACTTAAAAGTATATACATGAACGCGATGACTATTTACACAGATAAAACTGTCTTCTCTTTAAAATCAAATTACTGGTTTTGGCAGCAAGTCGTAGCACTGCAGAATTACAGACTGAGTATAAATTTCAACTTTTCAGTATTACTCATAGATAGAAATAAGTTATAAGTTTCAACGGCCTTAGCAAACAATGTAACACTGTAATCATCATATGCTCTACACTCAAGGATAACATGAGACTCGTTTTCTACAGTATCACAAAAAGGGCATTTTCTAGCTTCAACCGGTAAGTTTTCATATCTGCCAGTTTCAATTCGTAGAGGAGCTACACCACATCTAAATTTACTAAGTGCCGACCTATGCTGCAGCGGCATGATTATTTTACAGTACTTTTCTGTACCAAATTCAGTTTTCAACAAACAGTATGTACGCAATTTGTTGCGCCCTCTACCTGATGTACCAACTGTACTATTAATCTGAGCCAACCAGCCCTGCGTAAACTGATGCAGCAACAACTCCTCTACTTTACTTAAAATAGCATGTTTAGGTATAACGATTTCAATACTGCAATAAATATCCAGGTTCAGAGAACACAGTTTCTGCTTAACCAAATAAAACCAGTGACGACATGAGTTACTCCCCCTTGCACCAGCCCAGAGTGCAATACGTTTATTGAGCCGTGACAAACCAAGGTTGGAAAGGCGAGACCAGTAGGTACATATAGATTTCCACTGTCGGACTTCATATGCCAATATAAGTATCGGTCAATCAGCCCCCGAAGGTGTATATGGACCGAGGCGTTAACTGAGAGGTCCATTCACCTTCGGGGGCTGACTGGCCGATCCTTATAATGCCATATGGCATGAAGTGGTGTGTTATGTTTCTTATATTATACCGAACATTTTATATTACCATTCACTTTATTTAAAGTGCTTTTGATAAGTTTGAATTAACAAAGTTTTACTTACGATTAATGCCTTTGTGAAAATCGCAAGCAGCACTAACCATTAATATAACATAACGTCAGCGGTCCATATTATATTTTGGCGAGGTTCTGATCGGCCAAAATATGATATGGACCGCTGAGGTCATAAAAACTGGATTTTTGATAACGGACCGATCAACTTCATATGTACAAAAAAGGGACGCACTTATGTAAGGTAAACTATTTAAATATATAGATTCTTTGTGTATTTATGTTATATTAGCTATTTGTGGCAAGAAACCCTTTTTTCTTTTTATTTGTTTTCACAGTGTACTTTTATTGCCATATGCTGTTTATCACTTATATAAGAAACAACATGGGAACTACTGACAGTGATTAATAAATCATGTTCTAAATGCGAATGAACAATTGTTTGTTTATTTTTAGAATTTTCCAAATTATTCGATCTAACATATATATATATATATACCTAACAATGAAACTAAACAATTAAACAATAGAAAAAGAGTATATTTTGATTACAGGTTTAATACGCCATATGGCCCGTGAGAAAAAACAAACAAATATACATTTACAAAGGACAAAAGAAAGTGGATCATGAAAGGATTGTTTAAATTTTATTTGTTTTCAATATATACACATGTAGTAATATGCAATCTGTGTTTTCTACTTTTCCATCTTTGCAAGTTATCACGATTGATTGTAAGTGACCATGCCAGTATGATACTGGAGTTTGTCAATTATGCCATCGTCGGAAACTTGCCGACAATGCTTAATACAGTACTAGCAACATGAAAGGAGACAACTGCACACTCGTTTTAATTGCATCAATAGAATGTCAGTTTAAATGTACTTTTCACGAGGGTTTCGCAAAAGTTTCACTATTCCATAACGAGTGACTTATCATGTGAAGTTTGACATTTTGTGTTTAGCGCTGGGGACCTGAGGTTGGAAACAGTAGAGTGTATTGCTTTTTTCACAGATGCAATGGCCTTCAGACAGTGAATTGATGTCCCCAAACACGACTGTTACGAGTAAACTCCTCACTATTTAATTACGGGCAAACTCCTCGATATGTAATTACGGGTAAACTCCTCACTTTGGATATTGGGCAAACTCCTCACTACGTCATTATGGGTAAACTCTTTATTATTGCATAATGGGTAAACTGCACCCTATTTCATTTTGGGTTAACTTCTCACTATGTCACTATGATTAAATTTTGCAGAACGTCATTATGAGTAAACTCCAAACTATGTTATTATGGGCAAACACATCACAATGTCATTTTTGGTTAACTACTAACTGTGTCATGAGTAAACTGCTCACTATGTCATTATGGGTTAACTCCTATCTTCGCCATTATGGGTAAACTCCTCACTATGTCAGTATTGGTAAACTCGTCACTATAAACTCCTCACTATGTCATTATGGGTAAACTCCTCACTATGTTATAATTGGCATACTCCTCACTTTGTCATAATGGGTAAACTCCTTAACTATGGCATATGGGTTACCTCTTCATTTTTTATGGGTAAACTGCTAACCTTGTTATAATGGGCAAACACTTCACTATGACATTATACAAAAACTCCTCGATATGTCATATGAGGAAAAATATGGAGGAAACAAAACCTCACTATGAAAATAATGACAATTTTCTCACCATGTCATATGGGGAAATTTCTCACCATGTCAATATGAGCAACTTCCTTTATATTCCATTTTAGAACATCTTCAATTGAGCATTGACAAAGTGTTTTGTAATTTGGGGAAATATGTGTAATAAAGAGCGAATTGCTAAGGCCTTCAGACATTGAATTAATGGGAATTAAATATTATACCAGATTGCAAGTGTATCTGATAAACGCCGATTGGAATGAATAGAACCTTGGAGGATGTATGAGATTGTCATTTGCAGTCGACATAAATACGTTACCAGGGGGGAATAATGACTGTTATATTCTGAATGTATCGTTCTGTGTCGGAATGGTCGATGTGTTTTTTGACCAGGGATGTTTATTAGAAATGAAACAACTCGTATGCTTCTAATTGTAAAGGATCTGTCACGAGTCGTCCTGTAATACCCAACTTTATTCAACGAGTTCAAAAAAGTTGTAAGTGAGCTCTGGCGAGCTTTCTATCATATAAATTGTGTATTGTATCATTTTGATCACATGCATTTTTCTTAAGAAAGTAACCTTAAAACATACCTGTTTCACTTTCATTTATGATGAGCCGAATGTCACAAACAAACAAAGCAATGACGTTTCCCACGCCACATACAGAGGAAAAAGTAGTACCTGGTAAATTTAAAATAATTGAATTTATAATATACCCCATCGCTTTAATTTCTTTACTTAGTGAAGTGAATTCTGACATGATATCCAGTTAGAATTACGATAAAAACACTATATTTCTAGCACATTTTTTTGTCACACCCTGCAATATGACGTCATAAGTATGTTACATGTTCATGACGTCATTCCCGGTTTATATACAAAATGTACTACTTTATTCAAATGAATATTTATCATAAATATCACAAACTTAGTGATGGTTATATTAAACCAGAAACAAGGTTTTATTTTATAAAAAGCAAGCTTATTTTTAAACATTTATTTTGACATAATTGTCAAAAAGTGAACCTTAGGTAGAGCTATAAGACGATGGTAGGGGGATTGATAGAGTTGCACATACCACTGCTGTCATTGAAGAAGCGCAATAAAAATACTGCTGTTTGTCCCTCTTTGTATGCTTTTATTATAATCTTCCGACGGAGTTTTCTTCCAGGCTGCAACGGAGCTATGTTAAACTATATACCAAACGATAAAGTAAAAGTGACCATTCAGCAGTATGCCGCATTTAAAGGTAAATGAGCTGAGTTAGACATAACCATCGAATGAGCGAGGTAAGTTGCTTACTCTATTAACCTTGTCTCTGTAATGAGGAGGATTTTTATAACTACCACAGATGCGTACACTTTCCTCAAAATGTGATAGTTCAAACCTTAGCGTGAAATGGTCTTTCAAGTCCATTCATATTTTCAGTAATTAGCCTCTTCTCAAAACATATACACTCATCACGTAGGCTTTTTGCCGAATGTAATTATAAATAGAATACGTAAACACTCGCTAGTCAATGGCCACCGGGAAAGACGTTGTTGTTTTAATGTTGTGTTCGATTGTCGACTGAAAATATAATCTTTGGGTCATTACTCGTCCTGGAGGGCGGTATAATGGCTGACAGAATGAGTTGCAGGACGTTGAAATTTTTGGTATTTTCCACTACATACCCAGTTTACATTTATTGATATTTCCAGTAAAGTGAGTTTTAACGAAACACATGCTGTATACTTAAATTACCAGCGTGTTCAAAACAAGCACAAGAATATGTTTAATTTAAAACAGCACCAGTCTCAGACTCGACATTTCGTTATAGTCTTTATTGCAAATATCGTCAATTGACCATAAAAGCAAGGAATAGAGCGTAAAAAAGTTGATTGTGATGTTGTCATGTTTTCCATAAAAATCTTCGGTTAACGGCAGTTGCTGTTTATAAGAACGTCCAAATAATTGTGTCGCTGAACATATTTGCAGTTTCTGCATAATTCTATTACGATGGATTGGTTGTTGTTTGTAAATAAATCCGGAATTTTTAAGTGGCATACACGTATTTAACGAGAAAAAAGCTGATTTATACACCGGTATCAACCAGCATTCTAAAATTGCTGACAATTCAAAGTCTGCACGGATTAACTATCATGTCATATGTATTGTTAGAATAGTAACAGACAAGTAAAGTAACCTTGCGTACAGACCATTACTGTCACGAGAGTTTTAAATGCAACTTTGCACCTACAGGCGATAAAGGCGCTCCATAAGTGCTGCCATTGTTGTAAATAATGAGAAAAATGCATCCTCTTATCGACCTCGATCCTTTTAAGTCATAAAAGCGCACTTTTAAGGTGCCAAATTAAGGCTCTCATAGGAAAGAAAACTTATAAAATATCTTATAAATAAAAGGAATGAGATCGAAATCGGTCAGTTTTCACAAAATATCTTGGTATAAACTGTGTTTTTCAATGTTTGGCTTAACTCGAAATGATCTTCACTCAAGATAAAAATCATAGTAAATAGTTAATCTTATCAAACATGGCTGTCAATCAACTCGTTGAATCGTGAAATAAAAGGCGTTTGTCTTCTTTTGTAATTCGAAATATGACATATCATGTGTATCAACACTGCTTTATATGATAACGTCATGTTAGATTAGGTCATCAATGTCCATGACCTCATTCTTTTTTCTATGAATAGAGTATCTTGTTTACATGTCTCATCAGGAAAAGCAATGATAGTGATATTGTAAACAGAGATCTTGCTATGACAAGAAAAAATATTAAAATTAAGGAGTCTTAAAGGTATAACTAGTATTTTAAGTTTCAAAACGGTTTGTTGAACGGGAGTTGCATAGTATGGGTTATTTTAGGCGAGTTACTAGCAATACAACACAGATGATAGAAGAAAACAGGAATACGAAAAAAATACGAAATGACCATGGTGATAAAGAACAATGGTAAACTAAAGGTGTGGAGAAAATGGAAAGGATTTTGTTTGGGCTACCTAAACCAAGGGACAAGGGACGCTTAATTTCAGGTGGTGTGAAGAACTGTAACAGGTATGAAGGTTTTAGTCATGTTTTAGAAAGGACAGGTCGCTGCAGAAAGGCGACAGTGTGTTCGAGGTGAACAGGACACATCTAATCGGGATGTTAAGAACTTGAACATTATGAATTTGACAGAAGATGTAATGGACCAGATTTAGTTGAAGTAATATTATGTTTCAACTGCCAAATATGTAAAGTTTGTATATTTATATTTTAAGTTTTAATCAAAACAATAGAAATATTAAACAAACTTAAGTACTTGAAACAATTAAGGTAGAAGGGTGCACACGCTATTCTTTATAAGGGTAGAAGGGTGGGGTGCCAAATGCTGGTCTCCATGGCCAGTGGCTATTTATGGTACAAGCGTTATAGGTGAGCAGCGTCGCCACATCACAGTTGTACATAGCGGTTAGGAAGTAGCAATCGGTTAAAAGATGAAACTGAAAGTAGAAAATTCCATATAACGGCGTCGCAAATCTCATTGTTCATTTAATTGCCAACTAGTCCACATAAGGCTCTACTTGTATACACATGATTGAAACAAGTATTCTGTTCGCATGAATTAATTCTTTAGGTTCTCATGGGTATTGTAACTTACACGATGGTAGTAATCATGAACATGTAATGAGAAGAGGCTGCCAAAAATCATTAAAATTCGAGTAAAGAATACACTTCCATAGAAATGTTTGCTTCTTGTACACTTAATATTCGAGCAATCGGCAAAGACGTACATCATAATTATGATTATTAGGGTTATCATTATAATGAAGACACTCTGTCCCAGATCTGATGTCGCTTCCATGGTGACGTATTAAAGGTATGTGGTGGTGGATTAAAGAACAAGTGCATATCGGTGTAAAGCGTGTAAACCAAACTGATATATTAAACTATTATTTCTGGGCGCATCTATAAATAGTATCTTGATATATATACGCTCGCGATAAAAAAGTGTTTATAATGTCAGAGCTTTCCTAGCTCTGAAGTCACACGCTAAAATGGTAATGATCATTTCAAAATAAACAACAAAAATATATACAAAATACAATGCTCTTTATTTAAAGTCGGGAATATGCTCACAATAAATATATGCTCAATAAGCTGCTCAATAAGTTATTTTCCGCTATAACACCATGTAAGAAAACAATGTGGACTAATGTTTAAAAACAAGTGGCTAAAATGGTTATGCCTGATTCAATATCAACATCATTTAACAGACAACTGGGATAGCTTTGAATTCGTCAATAAAACCAGGCTTATAAGCTTATAGGACATTCACTCGATATATGACATTTCTAACATAGTGTTTTGAAACTTCCCAGTAGCCTCAGCATCTACACATTGACATATTTTTGTTAGATCTGGTGAGTTCAGTTTGATATGAGAAGACTTAATTGCCTTTTCCTCAGATAGTGGATTCATCAATGATATTTCAAAGCTCTAACGCCTACTGGCATGGCTGGAACATTGGTATATGTAGGAGGCTGTTGTTTGTGATCGGCAAACTAATAAGGAGACCATTGTTATGACGTTCTTTGATTAGTCATATAAAAAGGCCTGCGTAGGAATAGAGGATGTTTTTTTTCTCAAATAGTTTTTTATTGGTGTTGTCCTTTTAAATATATAAATAATCCAAAGGTTAAACTGGCATTGCGTAGGCTTTGCTTTGAAACAAGTGTCAAACAAGAAGACCATACTGGCCAAAATAATAATTATGAAACACGCTATGCTAAAGGAGACTGTGGGGTCATCAATCGTTATATCGATCATGACGATAGTACGAACACAGTAGTTTCGGTTTGATTGCGGACATTCTCCTTATTACAATGGTATGTACAATCATTTTATCAACTTCAGCGGTTTCTTTTTTAAAAAGCGCTAATGAAATTGTACACAGCTATGCACCCATTGATATTGGATCGCATTTGAATTGGAAACGGTAAAAATAGGATAATATATGAAGATTGTTTCATCCTAGGATTGTTTTACGTACGCACTCGGTCATTGGGATTGTTAATGACCCCAAATGACTGGAAATTAAATACAAACAAAAACATTTATTCAAATTATCATTATTTGCCATTTCGCAGAGAATTCTTGTTTTATGAAGAATACAACTTATATTTACATAAGGAAAACCTCGTCGCTACAACCACAATACCTTCGGCTACGGCTTATACATCAAATGAAATCGAACTTTTTCATAATCCAGTACATAAGGGAAATACAAACTATTTGTAACATGCAATATTAACTACCCCGACCAGGATAGTTCTTTGAAATAATATAAATGATAGATGATACGTAACAAAGAATAGCGTGTAGACATTTAATATGTGGCATTCTCTAGTGTTCACTAATTGTCTTCATTATTAGACAACAAAACAATTTATGGGCAGAAATATGTACCATATATATATATATATATAGGGGGTATATGTATGAGGGGTGATCCAAGAGCTTTACTTTCAAACATTGGTCCTATTTTTAAAGGTGATATTTGTTTAGAGTGATTCTTTTAAGTTTCAAATAATTTTCAACTCTAATTCTCAGGAAAGATGGCTTGTTAGTTTGTATATCTATGTCATGCCTGCTTTTGATAAGACCACAATAACATATATCCAACAGTTACATGATTTTCTGGAGATTATGAAAAAAATGTGTAGTTTGACGTAAACATAAATAATTATGTTATCATATAGTGAAAATTTACAAAACATAATTTCAAAAACTGATAATACATTGTGGATCTACATGTAAATGTTCATTAAATATAATAGTTATTAAACAAGTTTTCTGAAATTGATAAAAAACCAGCCAGGCGATCGTGTCATATCCTGTTCATACCTTAAACACTTATTGATAACTTAAAGCGCTTAATATATAAAAACGTTGCTAAACAGCGAGCACATGTACAGATATTTATTTATGACGCCATGTCACGTCAAAAATTATAACACTTAGTAATAGGGGATTTTATGATAAATCGCCTATCTAACGTCCTATATTACGTCGATTTCGGTGTGCAAATTCTTAAACGGATGCATATGTTTATACACCGAACACCACGTGGTACAGGTCGTCAGAAACGCGCCTTATAGTATAATTTCTCTGTTAGTTAGTCTCTTTTGATTATATCAACGTTGAACCGAGCTTCTCTTTGTTAAAACCAATGAAACTGCACTCAGATTTAACACGACGTTTCCCGGAAGTTCAATTACGGAAATGACGTTATAATAAATCGCATTTATCACTTAGAGCATTTCCTTGATTATAAACACAACTCAGCTATTGAATTCATTCAAAATAATGTCGTAAGACATATATAGTAAGCAGGGTAAATCTATAATATCATATATAAATATTATATATTTTACATAACCAAAGTAAGCCTTTTAAAATGCAGTGAAATACGATGTATATGCTATAGTGACGCAGGCTTTGACGTCGTTCTAATGTTAACAGTTGCCCCGGGTCCTGCTTCTCACCATATAAAATTGATTCGCTCAATACGCAAACAAGACATGTGATATCAATACCTGCAAAACATATACGTTGGATATGGGACACTTTATATGTTTTCTATTCAATGCACTCAGTACACTAAATGCTGTGTTCGTGAACTTTTGGATTACCCCGCGTACGATGTTAAAGACGAGAAGCTACCGTTTTCAACCAACAATCTTTTGCTTATGATGCAAAGTTTGTAAAGTGTAATTTTCGTGTACTCTATGTTGTCGGATGGGCAAATTATTGTTCACTAAATCTGACTTTGCGTGCAAACGATTACTTTCACGTTATCATTTAATGCAATATTGCACTGCATGTCTATTGAAGCTATGTATAAAACAATTTCACAGACAACGTATTGATGATGTCATTAAATAACATCCAAACAGACAAGAGAATACGCGAAATGCACGCACAAAAATCATTTAATAACATAACACAACACGTTTTAAGCTTTAAATGCAACAACATACATATGAAGTTGTTCTGTTAAATTTTGTTGAATGAAATATCAAATTGATTTTATGAGTATGAGATGTATACTTTGTTCAGGCGACAGGTGAGCTACTCATGGTGAACATATGTGTCAAGTTAAGTTAAAAACGCAAGGTCAAGTCAAAGACAGCACGGGTTTAGGGTGACCTTGGCATTTGACATACTTTCATTGGTTTTGCACATGAGGTACTGGGGTCTCATAGGTAACAATTGTGCCAAGAAAATTACCAAAAGGCCTATTGAATTGTGTGTGACACACCAACTTGTCATGGTGTACATTAGCGCCTGGTATTTAGAATTCCCCATGCATGAGCAAGTCACAGTTAAGACAGGTAAAATAATAACTCTAATGTGACCTTAACGTTTGAACTCGTGCATGCAACACACCGGCTACTTACGGTAAATAATTGTGCAAAGTAATTCTAAAATCGTGGCTAATTTACAGTTCGGACAAGCCAAATTATAATGAAGGTTGATCAAATAACTATTAGTGTGAACTTGACGTTCTACTTTTGTTGACCGTGTCTCTGTAATGAGAAGGATTTCCAAACTGTCATGAATGCATACATTGTTTTGAGCGAGTAGCAGACTGACAAGTTCATACATATTTTCATAATTGGCCTCTTCTCAAAGAAAACCACTTTATCAAGTTAACTTTTCCCGAAAGTAATTATCTAATATATGGAATACGTAAATATTCATCAGGTAATGTCCGCACGGTCAGACGTTATTTTGTTAATGTTGTTATTTGATTGTCGACTGTTTATTTAACCTTCGGGTCATACTTGTCATGGAAGGACAGTAAAATGGCTGCAAGAATGAGTTGCAGCGTGTTAAAACTGTTGGACGAGTATTTTCAGATGCATTGGTATGTTCAGAAAAGAGCGTTTTGATGAAACACATGTTGACTTAAACTTTCAGCGAGTCCAGAATTAGGCCAAGAATATGTTGAGATTCAAACAGTACCAGTTAGAGACTCATTCGAATTGGTATTTGAGTCTTAATTTTAAAACCACCATATGAATTGTCCATAACATCAAGGAATTGAGCGTAACCAATTTGATTGTGATATTGTATAGTGGTATGCTCCATAATAAACTAAGTCACATGATAGGCTGTCTTTACCGCGTTAGCTATTTCTCTTTAAGATCGTCTGATAAATTGTTGCACTTACTACGTTATTATAATAGAATCGACTTGTTACTGTGTGAAAAAAAATCAGATTTTGAACACGGTATCAACGAGAATGAAGCTGATTCATACACCGGTATCAACCAGCAATTTTAAGTTGCTTACAATACAAAGTCTGCACGCATGTAACTATTGTGTTTTATGAGTTGTTAAGAATCGTTGCCGGTGAGTAATCTTGCGTGCAGTTAATTACTGTAACGTTAGGATTTAGATGCAACCATGCACTTACACAATTAATGGCGATACAAGCACTTCCTGAATATGGATTATTAAATAAAGGGAAACATACATTATCTTATCGACTGCAAATAATTTAAGCAAGCAATCTGCAATATCAATGTGCCAAAACATGCTCTTAAAGGGAAAACAACTATAAAATGTTTTAAAAATATAAAAGATTATATCAAATCGGTCAGGTTTCACAAACAATCTTGGCAATATAGTTAGGTTTCAAGTTTGGCTATGCCCGAAATTATATCCCTTTTCTGAAAAAAGAGTCAACCTTTTGAAAAAGGTGGTCAATAAATTTGTTTAATTATAAATTTAAAGTTTTTTTGTTTCCCTTTCAAATAAAAACTATTGCATATCACGTGTACCGATACTGCTATAAATGAGAAAGTAGTTTCATTTTTTTTAAACCTTACACCTCTATGTCATGCAAATTTCTTCAGAATTTAAGGTACAAGGAAAATGCTGAAAACCAGTGAGACAAAAAAACGTCACAAGCAGGCGCAAAATGCTTTATCAGTGTCTCTGAGAACACTTAAAAGCAGGGATAGAAGTTTATGAAAAAGAAAAAAAGCAGGGATAGAAGTCCATCATGTCTGTCTCTGAGAATATCCGAAAAGCAGGTACAAAAATTGCATTAGCTGTGCTGTGCGAACATTCAAAAGTGAATACCGAAGAGCAGGGACAGAAATACATAATAGTGGCTGCGCAAAGATTCAAAATCATGGACAGAAATACATTATCAGTTGCTGTACGAACACTGAAAAGCATGGACAGAAATATAGTATCAGTGGCTGGGCTTTAAGGCATGGACAGACAATACATTATCAGTTGCTGTACAAACACTGAAAAGCATGGACAGAAATATAGTATCAGTGGCTGGGCTTTAAGGCATGGACAGACAATACATTATCAGTTGCTGTACGAACACTGAAAAGCATGGACAGAAATATAGTATCAGTGGCTGGGCTTTAAGGCATGGACAGACAATACATTATCAGTTGCTGTACGAACACTGAAAAGCATTGACAGAAATATAGTATCAGTTGGCTGGGCTTTAAGGCATGGACAAACAATACATTATCAGTTGCTGTACGAACACTGAAAAGCATGGACAGAAATATAGTATCAGTGGCTGGGCTTTAAGGCATGGACAGACAAAACATTATCAGTTGCTGTACGAACACTGAAAAGCACGGACAGAACTATAGTATCAGTGGCTGGGCTTTAAGGCATGGACAGACAATACATTATCAGTAGCTGTACGAACACTGAAAAGCATGGACAGAAATATAGTATCAGTGGCTGGGCTTTAAGGCATGGACAGACAAAACATTATCAGTAGCTGTACGAACACTGAAAAGCATGGACAGCAATATAGTATCAGTGGCTGGGGTTTAAGGCATGGACAGACAATACATTATCAGTTGCTGTGCGAACACTCAAAAACACATCCTCGGCACCCACTGTATTATAACCTATATAATACACTGGGTGCCGAGGATGTCAAAAGCAGTGACATAAATATATTATCAGTGGCTGTGCAAACACTCAAAAGTAGGGGCAGAAATGCATTACCATTGGCTGTGCAAACACGTAAACGTACGGGCAGAAATGTATTTTCAGTGACTGTGTGAACACTCAAAAGGTGGGGCAGAAATGTATTACCAGTGGCTGTGCAAACACTCAAAAGTAGGGGCAGAAATGCATTTTCAGTGGCTGTGTGAACACTTAAAAGAAGGGGAAGAAATGTATTACCAGTGGCTGTACAAACACACAAAAACAGGGACAGAAATACATTATCAGTGTCTGTTCGAACGCTCAAAAGTAGGGGCAGAAATGCATTTTCAGTGGCAGTGTAAACACTTAAAAGAAGGGGCAGAAATGTATTCCCAGTGGCTTTGCAAACACACAAAAACAAGGACAGAAATGTATTATCAGTCACTGTGCAAACATTCAAAATCAGGGGCAAAAATGTATTACCTGTGACAGTGCAAACACTCAGAAGCATTGACATAAATGCATTTTCAGTGGTTGTGCAAACACTCAAAAGAAGGGGCAGAAATGTATTACCAGTGGCTGTGCGAACACTCAAAAGAAGGGGCAGAAATGTATTACCAGTGGCTGTGCGAACACTCAAAAGCAGAGACAGAAATGCTTACAGTAACTTTACAAACATTCAAAAGCAGGAGCAGAAATGTATATCCAGTGGCTATGCAAACACTCAAAAATAGGGACATAAATGCATTTTCAGTGGCTGTGCAAACACTCAAAAGAGGGGGCAGAAATGTATTACCAGTGGCTGTGTGAACACTCAAAAGAAGGGGCAGAAATGTATTACCAGTGGCTGTGCGAACACTCAAAAGCAGAGACAGAAATGTATTACCAGTGGCTGTGCAAACACTCAAAAGAAGGGGCAGAAATGTATTACCAGTGGCTGTGCAAACACTCAAAAGAAGGGGCAGAAATGTATTACCAGTGGCTGTGCAAACACTCAAAAGAAGGGGCAAAAATGAATTACCAGTGGCTGTGCAAACACTCAAAAGAAGGGGCAGAAATGTATTACCAGTGGCTGTGCGAACACTCAAAAGCAGAGACAGAAATGCTTACAGTATCTTTACAAACATTCAAAAGCAGGGGCAGAAATGTATTAACATAGGGTGTGGAAACACTTAAAAGTTGGGACAGAAATGCATTTTCAGTGGCTGTGCAAACACTCAGAAGCATGGACAGAAATGCTTGGAAATTCTGTGAAAAGTCGTGTTAAATCTAAGTGCAGTTTTATTTCCGGTTACTCATGTCGAGTAACCGAGGTTATCAACAAGTGAAATGTTAGTTGTTATTAACCGAAGGTCAACGTAGGGTCAATTCGCATGAGTTGTTTATCGCTCTTCTAAATTTCTATTGGTCAAGTAAATTCTCGCTTTACAAGTATTAATCCTTTGTGGTAAAGCTTTCTTTCGAATCAAGCCATCGTCAGTACAAGGTGTGTTAAAAGTTATGGAATTAATTTCATCGTCATTTAAAAAAAAAAAAAAACCTACCCCCCCCCCCCCCCCCCCCCGCATATTTTAGGCAGCCGAGCGGTACGCTTTATACACAAACATTAGCATAAAACGCATTAAATTATCATTTTTCGATGTAAATAGTTGCTCTTCTGTTGTGTTGTTCGAATATTTCCGTTTTAGCCATTACCATCGCTCTATTGAATGACGTAAAACCGGGGAAGCTGGCGACCCAGTGCAGAAAGTTCAATGTGCGCAACGACCATTAGAAGTTGCCAGACGAATACCCCGAGGAATCCAAGACCGGCGAGGCTCCCATAGACTATATGAAAAAATGTATTTTGTGTCTCCTAAGCAGAATGTGTAAATTATCATGATACCTTGCATTTGTTGAAAGGGTTTTGTACGTTGAACACCGCGTCAATACCCGTTGTACTAAGTTCGCCATACTTCTTTTGGTTAGCGCTCGGCAGCACCTTTTCTATCCAAATCTTAAGCAAATTTATCATTAACCATTTTAAAGTGCTTTCCGAACATTGCTTTTCCGTGACGGAATTCATTTACATTTGCTAAAGAATGAATACTTGTAATTGATAGTTGATTTGCATATTTGCTGAGCTGAACTAAATTGTATTGTTTAACTGCTGCAATAATTGATTGCTTATTTTCAACCCTGAGGCTTTGGGGTAGGTCGCCATGGAAGACGCCAAAGTTTGGCAGGTGACCAGTTGGCCTTTAATCGGGTCAACATTTTCGGACCATTTTTTTCAAAATTCATTTTGGGTCAAGTGGGCCCAAAATTAGTTTTTTGCGCTATGGCCATTTGGGCCTAAATAATTTGTGCTGTGGTCAATTTGGCCCAGTTATTTATATATGTGAAAGGGGAGTCTCGCCAAACATTCCAAACCTTTTAAATGTAAATGAACAAAAATAAATATGATGAAATGGACAGCTCAGTTTTTTTTTTCGTTTAAGAAATTTAATGTGTAACATGGAAATAAAGTTAAGAAAGCGTCGCCTTATTCAGGTTTAGGAAGAGTATGGTGTCAAATTAAATTGGTTTTGGTCAACTTTGTTGATAATGGTCTAAATAAATAAGCGTTTTAACATTGAAATTATCAAATGAGATTAACATTTTAAGAACTATTTCGTTATGCCATATGCATCCATCGAGACCGCTTTACGTTAACATACCGAACTCGACGTTATACATGACGACAGAAAAGCGTCATCAACGAAATACCCAATATATCCCAGGTGTTATTATTTTTAGCGTGGCGTCATAAATAAACAATATTATAAATATGTTTGAAATATAGCAAAGTTTAAAATATTTAGCATCGCTTTCTTTTTCCCCAGATAAGCATATACCTGCTGGGCACATGAAATATACTTAAAACTTACTAGCACAGTTTCCTGAGAAACTTATTACGGGAAAGTCTATTTAGACCTATTCGGGTTTTACTTTCTGTAAATTTTGGGAAACCAAAGTATCTTGTGTATGACGCTAGATCAATGCAATTCATTCATTGGAATATTTAAAGACTGACTTTATACAAATATCGAGTATATACTAGGATCAATCTTTAAACATGAATTCTTGGATAACACCTCGTACACATTTTTACATTTTGTAAGAGTTTTGTTGTCAAGTAATGAATACACTTAGTGGACACTAGAAAATGCCAAATATCAAATGTCTACACGCTATTCTTTGTTACGTATCATCTATTATTTATATAAATGCAAAGAACTATCCTGGTCGGGGTAGTTAATATTGCATGTTACAAATTGTTTGCATTTCCCTTATGTACTGGATAATGAATCCTGGTCAGTGTAGTTAATATTGCATGTTACAAATAGTTTGTTTTTCCCTAATGCACTGGATAATGAATCCTAGTCGGGGTAGTTAATATTGCATGTTACAAATAGTTTGTATTTCCCTAATGCACTGGATAATGAATCCTGGTCAGTGTAGTTAATATTGCATGCTACAAATAGTTTGTATTTCCCTAGTGTACTGGATAATGAATCCTGGTCAGTGTAGTTAATATTGCATGTTACAAATAGTTTGTATTTCCCTAATGTACTGGATAATGAATCCTAGTCGGGGTAGTTAATATTGCATGTTACAAATAGTTTGTATTTCCCTAATGTACTGGATAATGAATCCTAGTCGGGGTAGTTAATATTGCATGTTACAAATAGTTTGCATTTCCCTAATGTACTGGATAATGAATCCTAGTCGGGGTAGTTAATATTGCATGTTACAAATAGTTTGTATTTCCCTAATGTACTGGATAATGAATCCTAGTCGGGGTAGTTAATATTGCATGTTACAAATAGTTTGTATTTCCCTAATGTACTGAATAATGAATCCTGGTCGGGGTAGTTAATATTGCATGTTACAAATAGTTTGTATTTCCCTAATGTACTGGATAATGAATCCTAGTCGGGGTAGTTAATATTGCATGTTACAAATAGTTTGTATTTCCCTAACGTACTGGATAATGAATCCTAGTCGGGGTAGTTAATATTGCATGTTACAAATAGTTTGCATTTCCCTAATGTACTGGATAATGAATCCTAGTCGGGGTAGTTAATATTGCATGTTACAAATAGTTTGCATTTCCCTAATGTACTGGATAATGAATCCTGGTCTGGGTAGTTAATATTGCATGCTACAAGTAGTTTTTATAACCCTAATGTACTGGATGCTGAAAGATATCAATGCCATTAGCTATATAAACCACACACAAAGGTTATGTTGTGTTAGCGACGAGGATTTCATTATGTAAATATTAGTCGAATTCTACATAAATCTTGTATTCTCTGGGAAATGATAAATTATGACAATATGAATAAATGTTTTTATTTACTGTCCTGTCGTTTGGAATTATTACCAATCCCCATGAACGAGTGCGCAAGTAATACATTCCTAGGATGAATCGATTTACGAATTTAAAGCTATTGAATATTTACCGTTACCTATTCAAATGCGATCATAGACGAGTTGAGATATAGCAGACGTTCAGTATGGCTTCTGAAACAAGAATACCGCTAAAGCTCAAGAAAGGAGTGCACAAAGCTTTGCTATCAAGAAATGGCCGCAATCAAAGTGAAATCGTACTATCGTCAGTAACTATGTAGTTTGTGCTTCCAAAATACATTTGTTGGAGTTTAAGTTGTCAAGTTTTTCATGCTGGATCGTAGCCTCTTATTGTTTGAACATAAACACTTTTCAGTGCGTAGCTACTGGGCTGGTAATTGCTGATTCCATTGAACTATTGAAATATGAAATCAAGAAAACCTTTCGTAGGCTTCCTTATTACACATACAAATTCGACAAGAAAGCACATGCTTTATAATCTTCACTGTTAAGTGTCAAATTGCACATATCGATGGATGACCCTTACAATTGTCTCTTTATAATCAGCAAAGCGAATGTAATAAATATTGTTGTGGCCAGTCTAGTCTATTCGTGTGCCTCTTGTTACAAAGCAAAACCCTACATATGTCATTTGAACCTTAAGATCATTTAGGTATATAAAAGAACAGCGCCTATAAACAAATATCGAGTAAAAACATAAACTATTCCTACGAAAGCCTTTTGATATTTCAGAAACAATGATCACCTTATTAGTTTGCTGATAATAATTAACAAACTCCTACGTTTATGTTGCAGCCATTCCAATTGGCGTTCGGGTTTTGGAGACATTTATTTCCCATGAATCCACTGTCTTAAGGTTTATGTGTCTAACAAAAACGTAATATACCCTTGATTTATTAAACATTATTCATCAGATCTAAAGACAATATGTCAATGATTACATGTCGAGGTTACTTGGAGGTTGCGAAACATTAGTTCTCACGTGAAATTCTTATAAGCACTCTGGTTTTTATTGACGGATTACAAACTAGTCTACAGTTGTGCTCTTATAGTTGTTGATTCTGTATCGAGCATAAACATTTTAGCTTTAGGGCAGGGACAATTCTGATAACACTTCTTGATTACGAGTATAAATCTTTCCAGATAATAATCATAGATGTGAATCGAAATTACAGTAAAATAGGATATGATTATGTTTCGCTATTAATCCAGAAAAATGTATAATGGCCAAGTTATAGCATAGCCAAGCTAACCTAATGCTTTCCCGTCAGTCCACCCATTACGCAGGGTTTCATTCGGAAATAGGAAAATATACAATGAAGTATGTATTTCAGCCATTTAATTCAGTTATTAGTAAAAAGCCAGCAAAAGCCTTTGAAGTTACACAAACAGATAATTGGTCTCCACACATCGTCAATGTCTCGATAAAATACACGTTAATTTCAACATACTACTTAACGTAATACTCATACGTACTTAATAAAACCACTAATTAAAATCACGTGGTGATATATAGTGTTTAATGTGTAGTGTGGAACATTTTTCTTGGAAACTTGGCATACATGCATTGTAAAACAATAAAACAACATGTCAATAAACAAGCCATTTTCATTCAGTACACACGTCTGTGGAATGTTACTAACGCACCCTCATCGATGCATTTTCCGGTTAAACATCTCTTTCTTGAAACACCAAGAGTCGTTTTGGTCGGTTCAATTCTTTTAACTATCTGAACCTTGAAGTGTGTCTCTAATACTCCGGAATAATCGTTTAACGCCGTGTCTGAAGTTCTGATTGTAAAAACAATAAATAATGGGATTAACAGCACAATTGATGAGATAGAACCGCAGAAAGAACTGGTACACCATCTGTCCAAAAAGTGGTAATTGACTAAAGTAGTCCGGATGGTGATTTCGAATACTGACGATAACCAGATACGGGATGAAACTTATTTCAAACACAGATGCTACTAAAAACAGCATACATGTCAGACGCCTCGTTCTGAACGCTTGGCCACCATGGCGACGCGTCATATTCATTTCAAAGTTCGAGTTTGTGCTTTGTGTCCGGACGAGCTGACATTTCGGTCTTAACGAATTCCCGGCGTCACTTTCTAAAGACAGCTGACGCGTTGTTTTCGTTGTAAAGTGGGCTGTGTATGACGTCATAGAGTACGCACTCCCTTGACGTTGCAGTAATCCGTTCTTGTTGTCAGAGAATTCAATACCTTTGATAAGCCTATAAGCAATGCAGGAATACAACACACCCAATATCATAAATACGGTTAAATGTCCGACAAAGAAATATATCAAAATGAAAAGAGGATAACCTGTATTAACAACTGCATCGTCAACTAGGCATGTTTTTAACTGAATAGTAATATTCAAATCATTAACGGTCTGATTGTGGGTAAAGGTTCCGTAACAGATTATCATAGGAATTGCAGAACAGATTGCACACAAAACTATCACAGCACATGCTACCTTTGCCCGTAAATTGGAGCACTTTGGTCTTAAGGGTAAACAGATTGAACGAAAGCGCTCCACCGCAATTGCAGCTAATATAAAGGAGGAGGTATTGTTCATTGCTGCGGACATATATCGCGAGAACTTGCACAAGAGCGGGTAGTCAAACGTCCAGAAGTCAGCGATAAGAGCTATCTCCACTGGAAGGCTTACAACACAGTTGATCAGATCACTTATTGCAAGCGTCATTATGAAATAACCAGCGGTGCTTCTTTTCATTTTCATCGCATACACCAACACGGCGATTAGGTTTCCTGGTATTCCAAGCACAAGTAAAACACATACTAGAACCAAGGAAGGCAGGAGTATGTGGAATTGCGAGGCATTCATTTGTTTAATTACTTCCTCACTGCTAATCATAGTTGCATTCACAACGGTATTAAACTGCGCCATCAGTAGCGCGCTTTGGTTGCCGGGAAGGGAATACGCGTCCCAAATGTCTGGTGGTTTCATAATTGGCTGCTGTTCCAATTTGTAACCGAATGTCGATATATTCCGTGTAGGCGATGACAGATATCCAATGTCATTCGCTGATCCAACCATTATACATGTATACAGTCATTTGTTGATTATATTTCACAGAATTATGAAGCTAGCAATATGAAAAACACCGTTGAATCTTCATCATATTGCAATTAATATAATGAATTCACAGGAATCGGAGACAATGTTATATTATTATTAAACAGGAATCTGAAGCTTTTTGTAGATTGGACACCAATCGCACCTCTTTTGCTTTTCCCCCGTATCGATTGACCAGCACTTCCAAAGTAATTACCTGGAATATAAGAGAAAAACACACTTTCAATCACGAATTGTGATAAAAGAGCAACAGCATGCAAAAGAAAAGTTAATTGATTGCTGATATCAATATTGCTACGGCCGCTTAACATCAATTGAGAAAACATTCTTTGAGGAAAGTCTTTGCCTGGATAAGCTATTGGTGTGCAATACTGGTACAACCCGTACGAGACGAGGCCAGCGTCTCTGGTTAATCAATCTTCGTATTCGATAAGGCAAGATGATTTACTAGGCATAATTGAAAGGGAGACTAAGTGGCCTATTACTTAAGCCTGAAAGATTTGCATAATTGACGAACATAATTCAATGTTTGGGGCTTATAATATTAATGTTCATGAGGCTTAAGACATTAACGTTCTCCCGTGAACGAAATTGTATAACAGTACATTATAAATTTGAAATTGAAAATAAGACAAAAATGCGTTTGTGTCTGATAGGTCATTTGACCATCACTGCTTTCTTTTAAATTCACCCGCAACAATGAGAACGTTTTTCTTTTCTTTTTTTCTCATTGAAATTTCCATTCTAAATATATATATCATATGCACCTATTTCATGTTATGTGTAAAATGAATCTGAAAGTGTGGGTTTCTTTTTATACGCATTACGAACATATGCGTTATCATTAATGTTCATAATTCATTATTTTCCTAAATAACCTGTAACGCTTCGTTCATTTTACTTGTGTCAGCAAATAGTTAAATATTCATTAAGCATGACAGTATCATATTGTTAACGTTATTCAAAGTCGACACGGCCAAGCTAAAAGAGAAAGTAGCAAAATTTGAATTTAAGAAATCATAAAAGGAGGAAATGTTTGCTATATTCGTTTGGACATAGTCAATAGTTTAAATATTATTATTATCAACCTGTCTTACCCTTTGGTACGTACTAATAAGTAAGATTTTCACAGCGGTATCCCCAATATTAATTAGATAATGATATTCCAATTCCAATTTATATTTTAGGTATGGCCTGTGTAACATCATATTTAAGTTTTTGACCTCTAATTCTTGAGTATGATTCAAGTATAACTTTCTGATATGTTTAAGAAATCTGCATGAATCAAAAATAAGATATAGTAATTATCATTCGTTATAAATTGCAATGTTTGAAAATTACTTAACATGTTTGAAACCTACTTAACATAAGTCGCTGTTGTTTTTTCTTCACGAAAATACAAAATTCATACATTGGTTATTGATCAATACTTATTGTATATGGATAAAGATTTAAATCTATGTATAAGCGCATTTAATAATAACTTATACAATAATGCGGACAGCATTACACTCAAGCAGGCAAGGGTCTTTCAGCAAATAACATGAAGAAGACGTCATGTTTTTCTCCCTGCGAGTGCAAAAAAATGTTGACAACGATTTTGCGAAATGGGGGGACTTTGAAATCGATTGACATTTCTCTTTCTCAGGTAAGTATTGACAAATCGAAATACACATTTGATGTATACATGTATTTGTGTTTGTTTCGATTCACGCTTTAGTAAAAAAACAACAACAAAAACAAATACCGAAAACAATAATTTATAACAAAAGAGCTTACATTTTTTAGAATGAATATGCTGATTTATTTCCATGAAGCTATGGATAAATGCAGCTTGCGCCGGTTGAAGAATTTAAGCTGAAGTTTTACAATTCCATCCCCTTATATTTGTAAATATTCAATATCAAACTCTACCAGTATGTTATTCCATATGTTCTTTCCTTGGTCAGTCATGGTGATATGGTTTCACTGTGTTGTCACTAAACAGGAGAATATAGTGGAAAGATGGCCTCACATATCGGTTTACTCGTATGATATTCCTTCCATTCTTTCAAAATTATCTTAACTAATTGGTCTTAATTAACTAGCAGAAACCACATCCTCTATGTTTCATGTTTTCGCTACGAATTCGCGTATGTCCTTCAAACGGACAGCCAATAAAAGTACTACGAATTATTGTCATTTACCCATCTTATTATTGTCTTCAATGCTTCTTTATCGCACTTTATCACAGACAATCATATGTTATACGTTTCCTAAAGTCCGAATATAAGCCTTAAATTGTCCGAGCTAACTATAAGTGTTACAATTACCTATCTCTCTTTTATCCAATTATTTTAAATCCGATACTATTCTAAATTACTGTTCCAAACAAAGTTAAAATTTATATTTGTTTTCTTTAAATTCCATGTTTATGTTCGTTTATAATCTAAATTTATTTTTCATATAATTTCAAAGTTTATTCCTGGGTCGCTGTTTCCTCCTATTTTCTTGACGACCTTGCACATGTTTCACATTAGTTCCATACCTGATTATAATTTATATTGTGCGGCTGCTTCAAACTAAATTTAAACCAGTTAAGCGTGTACGCTTCGGTTTATGATTGCAGCAGAAGAATTCTACGAACATCCTCGGAGGGATTTGTGAACGGAATTGCTGTAAGAGAGCTCTGGAGAGAGAGAGAGAGAGAGAGAGCCAATATAGTTTGCCATATGGCGTAGGTGCTACGTGGGAAGTAAATCCGCTGATTGTCGGACTAAAGCTGAAAATACATTTCCCTTTAGGGAAATTCCCAATATTGAAATCCCTGTCAGGATACGAACATATTTATAAATATATACAAATGTCATTATTGCATAAGCTGATGACAGATATATATATATATAATAAATCTGTCATCAGCTTATGCAACCTACCTACGAGCTACATCAAAATTGCAATATCCCGCAAGGAAATTCCAGCGACAACGATGAACATACCTTCAATTAATCTCCTTCATTCGTGCATGCAAAAATACATTAATCCATTAGTAATGAGAAAGTAATATTGCAATTCCAATGCACAGGAATTTCCCTTTCTCACGCTGTTACATTCTAAGACAAATCCGGAATGGAAGTTGCATCGAAGCATGCAATACATCCAATGTGAAAACAGAGGTCTCTGTTGGACTGATATTGTTTATTGACAGTACTGACACGCGCAAAACTGTTACCGCCCACTAAGACCGTCTTAATCGGTATTCTGTTTTCAAGAGGTATTAACACAAACTCAATGATCCCATAGGACCATCCTCCAGAAAAGAAATATATATTACGATGACAGTGTAAAGGGTAGCATTTTCCAGCCGCTAAAATGTTCTTAAGGTAAGCTAAAGCTGAATTCAGTCTGGAGGAGATAGAATTTTGTTTTATTTAGTTACCGGATCGAAATTAGTTGACTGAGTGTTAAAGCACCAATTAAATGATCACTTAAAATTATAATTTTCTCATATGTTTCTTAAATTAAGCTAAACTCTAGAAAGATTGACAATGCAAAGAAATCTATTTGGAAGTTATGAACTCATTTTGTGGCGTCGTTTAAAACTAAATGCCGGCCAGTGTGAACGTTAAATTGATTTGATAAAGCAAGACGGGGACCAAACTTTAACTGAAAAGCATAACAAATAGTTATAGTTCCTTAAAAACAAGTTATACCATCAGGAACTGCCACACTTTTTCTGTCGATTGACAGTCTCAACAGAACCTGAAATCGAGACGTTTATTTCAATATTTTGACGTGAATTATTATGATTAGGGCTCGTATGATACGCTTGCAGGACCTGACATTCCAATTAATCATCGGAACAAACATCCATCCATCATCTAAGCAAATAATAACCATACAGGATTGCATAGGAAGATTACTGCAAAAACAAAATACTTTCAGCAATAACTGATGCCATGTAAACTACAGGACCAAGCCTTAAAACAATTATTCACAGATCTTGTGAATTAGCATAATGAACAAGCACCTAACAGCAATAACTCCCACACTGTGTTCGTGAATTGACGTGAGGAACACGCACCAAACAAGAACAACTTAAACACTGTGTTCGTGAATTGACATGAGGAACAAGCAACACACGGTAATATCTCCCTCATAGATTTTGTGAATTGGCATAAGGAAAAAGCATCAAACAGCAAAAACTCCCAAACAGGTCTTGTTATTTGACATGAGGAACAAACACCAAACAGCAATAACTCCCACAGTGATCCCGCTGTAACTCTCACACAGATCTTGTAAATTGGCTTAATGGAAACACAAAAAGCAATTACTACCACACTGATCTTGTGAAATTGCTTAATTGAAACCCACAAAAAGCAATTACTCCCACACTGATCTTGAGAATTGGCATAATGGAAACACACAAAAAGCAATTACTCCCACACTGATCTTGTGAAGTGGCTTAATTGAAACACACAAAAAGCAATTACTCCCACACTGATCTTGTGAAGTGGCTTAATTGAAACACACAAAAAGCAATTACTCGCACACAGATCTTGTGAATTGGATTAATGGAAACACACAAAAAGCAATTACTCCCACACTGATCTTGTGAATCGGCATAATGGAAACACAAAAAAGCAAATACTCCCACACAGATCTTATTAATTGGCATGATAAACAAACAGAAAACATCAATTACTCCCACAATGATCTTGTAAAGTGGCATAATGAGAAAACACAAAAAGCAATTACTCCCACACAGATGTTATGAATTGACATAATGGAAAAAAAACACAAAAAGCTATCACTCCAACACAGATCTTGTGAATTGGCATAATAAATAAACAGCCAAAAGCAATTACTCCCACACAGATCTTGTAAATTGGCATAATAAATAAACAGCAAAATGCAATTACTCCAACACAGATCTTGTGAATTGGCATAATGGAAAAACACGAAAAGCTATTACTCCAACACAGATCTTGTGAATTGGCATAAACCAAACCGAAAAACCAAAGTGAAGGGAAATGCCAAATATTAATATGTTTTGATATTTTATTTGTTCATTAAGCTTTGTTCGACAATGTTCTAAATATTTTAACATACAACATTTGCAAGATGATTTGTCATAGTTTAGCAAGCATTAAGAGAGAATGATTTGTTACAATTATGTTTGCATATTTTTCAGAGAAGTCTATAATTATATAAGTTCCAGCTATCATTACGAATATGTATTTTGTGTCAGGATGGTCCATTCTATTCTAACACTGTGTTGTGGTAAAAAGCGCACACTTATGATTTAAAACAACTTACTCGTTACAAGTATATATCCTAACACAATACCAACTAGCCAAAAGTCACAACACATTGTTGACAGGATAGAGTTGAACCATTCGTAAACTATTTACACGTTTCAGCCAAAAAGCAAATGTTTTGAGCCAAAATATCATAAACTCTTCTTTCGTAATATTTACGAAGCTCTTCATATATATGCACATGTCTGTAAGGATGTATGTAGTATGCTTGTCAAATTTTAAACCTTGTATGGACATAAAACATTTACTGTATTAAAATAAATTTTTGTCCATCGAACAACTTTTGCATTGTGATGTACTCATTTTTTTATCATATTTATTAGTTCTTTCAATTCAGCCCAAAAGGCAATTTTAAACTATTTGTATCATATGTGTTATACAGTTCTAAATCAACCAACATACTAAAGTACATTTTATTTTATGTATAACTTCTATGCTTCTGTACAATTTGCTTTACACTAATTTTCACAATAGTTGCTGTCACGTTACTTCGTAATGGAAAATAAATAAGGTTATGTTATATTTACATGAAAATCAGTCATGCCTTCACGTATCGAGCAATCGAGCAGTGCTAACATATCAGCGATATATGTATGTACAGTATACGTGTCGTAGTTTTCCTGACTTTCTCACTGTAATATATATAATATTGAAAATGAATACTCTCTCCAGGTATATAATTGAATCAACCTTGTACAATAAATAAACAATGATCAAGTGCTGAAGTGGCCAATTAAAACCTCATCAGCATTTGCACGGAGAAAGAAGGACACATTGCAGAATAACATGGGATTATAATGAGGTTTTACTTGGCTAAATTCTTCACCAGTATACTAATTATATTAAAATGCTGCGGAAAAAATCATGTTGAGCTACATGGTAGCAAACATAATAAAAATGTACTTTATTTATTCAAAGTATCAGTAAACAAACCGACATGGTGTGTTAATGCTAGAATAAAAACTACAGAGACAAAATATTGATAACTAGTGCTTGAAATAAAGTAAACAACCAAGGTTTTGTGTCGATAAGCCTAGCATGTTTCGCCTTGTTGTTTGTGTTGTGTTGTGCTGCATCGTTCTTTTCTGTATTGTCTTCATTAGTCCCATAGTAACTACAAACTTTTTTATAACCACACTATCATCATCATCATGATCATCATCATGATCATCAACATCATTATTATTATTATTATTATTATTATTATTATTTATTTAGTACTAGTTCTTCTTTTATGCATGTGCTATAAAACTGTCGCGATGGTAGAAAATAGAAATATGACTCATATCTCAAAACTGCTGAGTTGATGACGCTGTATTTAGTACTGATCTGAACATGTTACTGAACATTTGCACTAGGATATCAAGAAGTTTCTACCAGCCATTGCAGCACTTGATCAACTTGAATCCATCAAACGCGCAGACTATAACGTTCTTAATTACATCATTGGTAGAGTGCAAATGCATTGATTTACTGGGCGATCTTTTTTGCCAAAGAAATTGACATAACATTTGAGACTTGACATTTATACAACAACTTGCATGTTCCAAGTACTGAAGAAACAGGTAAGCACGGTGATGAGTGCAATAATTTAACAAAGGCTTGTATGAAGGCTGGAAACATTAGAGGTGAAATGCAGAATTGACTATGGAACCGTATAAAGAGCATGCAGTTGTTTAAAGTAAGTAGTTAAACTAATTGATATATTTAAATTGCTGTCGTTAGTAATAGTGTATGACATGAATGGAAATGTTGCTAGTTTATACCACTTAAAGATTTGTTTTGCTTGATTGGGATGGGCGATGAGAGCTCATATGAAGTATCACTGTCGAGTCCTTTACTTGGTAGAAATCAATATTGGCATCCATTTTGCGAGGGCGAGACAGGGTTCTTTTAAAGGGACTTAACCTAGTACATCTTGGTAGAAAAAAGAATCATGTTTCTTACTCAAAATCCTTACCTTATGAACAATAATGATGACAAATAACACCATGCAATGATATATTGTAAGCAAATTTTAATTGCATTTGTCAGCTAAATTGTCTGAAAAAATAGCTGGAAAACATTTTCCAGACAAATGTATTTAAGTAAATATAGTCCATGTTATAGTCAAGTCATATGTTTGAAAAAAAAGCACAATGCCAGATTGCTAATTATTTTGTGTCTTCCAGGTACAAACCCCTTTTGCATTTCAAAAGAACAACATCGACAAGTTGATACCAATCATAAAGGATCAATTCAATTGAAAAAACCCCACAGCTATGCGAGTGTTTCTAAATTTCTTAACAGTCAATGGTGCAATGTTTATAGTCAGCAACGCGCGATATAAATACCATGTGGAATGATTTCTTCTGTTTGGTAAACAAGGGGATTGTCTAGCACACAAACCTCGTAGTTGTTGCTTAATTGATAAACACAAACTCGCAAAACGACATTTTCTTTGAAACAACAGTTCATTCTAAAGCTTTTCTTGCAAGAAAAATTGGTTCAGTGACATCAACAATTACCAAATAAACATTTCAACATTTCGAAGAAAGCAATTATTGGCGTAATACAACATAAAACAAGCAAGTGCGAACATTTATTGGATATACTCCTTTATCTGACTTCATGTCAAGAAAAATAGCAAAAGTTGTCCACATGGGAGTTCGTGAGAAGTGCAATATGTTACCAAACAAGGTCTTTCCTACATCGGGGTTTCCCATTCATGGAATTCATTCACATCTATTTCCTAAAATAAATACCTAACAATAGTACAGAATGGTATATTAAATTGTGTTTTTGTTGTGTGTGACAGCTGCTGTTCCTTGTTAGCTGCGTCATTGCTTGGTTTCAACATACTTATCTCATTTCTGAAGGAATATACACAGTTTGCAAGTCATATAGAACATTTGGAAAAAACAACAACTTATATTGCCAACTTATAATGCCCTTTCAAACAGTAAGTATATTCATCAATCTGAAAGGCGATTCGTGGTTTGGGGAATAAGTTGAGGTTGTAGGTAAAAATAACAAAAACAAATTGATTGCGCAAGGGTATTTCAAAGAACGGTTTAGGAGTCTTAGAAACATGCATATGATTTCAGGATATTAACATATTAATAGCAAGCAATATAAAACAATAATTACAGATGCACGAATTATTTGAAATTATTTGAAAATATGCAAATCTATGACATTACAGGTGTGCTTTCGTGTCGTCAGGTGACGAGTTAATATAATTAGGATAATGTGTGTTAACGAGCAAGCGAGAGAAATATCTTAGAACACAGGATTGGGTTGACGAACTGGAATTTTTCTGCTTTCCGTTAAAAAGAATGGACAGCGTGGAAAATGGCCATGTTTGATTAGGGATTGAGTGTGTTAGGGCACATTATCTGAGATGGCATTCGTATGCGATTTGGATAGTACGTCAGGTAAGTTACGCCTGTGAATCTGCTGATCTGAAACGCGATACTCGATAGAACGATTATGAAAACGCCAAATCACGAATCTATGATGATGAAAACGCGACAGTACCATGATGAAAACGCAACAGTTCGATAACGAAAACGCGATAATACGACAGTACGATGATGATATTGCGATATAGCAACGTGAAATCTGACGGTCTACTTTCCTGTAGTGAGAAACTATAACTTGATTCAAGTTCATTAATTGCAATTAGAATACAACCTCTAATTTTTACAAAGGAACTTGTAGGTATACAATCATTAAGTACTAGATTTAATCATAAATGATATCAACTTTCGCGGGTCAGCATATAATAATGATTTGTTAAAGAATCTTTCTATTTTCGTGTATAAAGCATTTGCTCAGAGAAAGAATTTCATAACTTTACATGATACATGATTATTATATGTTTTAGTACCAGCCGTTATATAGTTGTCATAAGGATTTGTTCATAATAATTCTATTGATTAACATTTGCTACTATTTTTGTTACTGTAAAATATCTCAACTAGTTAAAACATATATACACCGCCAAGCAAGTGTTAAATAAAGGAAATGATCATGGACTATCATAGTTTACTTCATTGATGTGTATACGTGTGGTGTTATGTGTGGAAATAACTCGTGATTGGTTAGGTCCATATTGTCACTCATCTGATACACATTTACTGTGTCATTAACAATGTTTCAGCCAATGAGGCTGTATTATAACCGGGGGTTATTCACATCTTAACGATTAATTGATAATCATCACCAACCAACAAGAAAGCAGTTAGCGACTCCCAAGAAACAACAAAAAATCAGGCACAAACGAGTTATTTCAACAAAAAATGCAATATTAGCTCACGAAGTATGTGATTTATAAAATCTGCCAAATGCAAGTATTGTATTTTCTTATAGGTTTGTATAAGCTTATTCATGAGATCTCATGTGGTACCAGGCGTTAGGAAATGTAAATGCCTCTTACTGGTGCACGTCAATTTTAACTAGTTTTAACAGACATTAAACACCGACTCCTGTAAGACAAATGCAGTCGAGCGATAATATATTATGTTGTCAAAGTGTCGTATACACTACACTACATAACATTGACCCGTAGACATTAGATGAATATAAACTGCAAACGAGACCAATACATAGCATTAATTATAAAACGTTACTTAAGAAAGGCGGCGTAATTCAAGTGCATGCCTGCAAATTGTAATCCTAAGATTTGATCAAGTTAGATAATATATAAAGTGCAGACATTTAATCACAAACTTGACATCGTACCACTGTAGAATGTTGCTCAAAAATAAACGTCAATACAAGCAATGATCATGACTGACAAATGAATATGTTTTAACATGGTGCTGATACATTCAAATGAACATAGCTATAAAACGTTTCAATGTAGATACAAAAAATGAGATATTATGTTTCATAAAATTAAAATTGATTTCTTTTTTTTAAGTTTTACAATTGACCAAGTTATTTCTTTGATGTTCAGGCCCCAATTTCTCGAAACTTCTTATGTCCCTTATTACAGAATTAAGCTTAACTCACTATTTTTGTTTTTCAATAACTTGCGTAGTATTTACTTCTTTAAGAGTGTTTTATACTTAAGATAGGAATCATCTTTATGTTGATTACAATAAATCATTTTTTATCAGTATTAAATGTACACATTCCGATAAAACTACACTAGTTATGAATTGTAATAAAAAGGCTTGCTAAGCTTCGAGCGTTTACCGAGTTTTTCGAAAATTTATTTGAAATTCCTTAAAAAATTAACAATATTACGCGTCAATTAAGTGGCCATTAAAAGGCAATAACAATATTGAACAGGAACATTCACTGCAAATACAATGTACATATGATTCAATATGTAATACAATACAAAGGGTTACTCCCCGTTCTCGGATGTTTCATAATCAGGTAAATAAAACAAAAATCAAAATACACATGGCAAATATATTGACAGACAAAACAAGTAAAAAAAACCTTCAATAGTTATGCTTGTCTTCCGCCATAAAACAGATAGTGGAAACAGCTTTCGTAGCTGTCGCCAATGAACTGTCAGTTAAACATTTTCAAATTACCTGCGGGATGGGTTAAACAGTTTGTTCCTGAATATAACTACTCGTTAATATAAAGCCGACAACTGGTTCAGCGTTACAAAAGTTTTCATTTTTTCTCAGAGACCGGATTTAATATTCTGCTACATCGGTAATAATATTACTAATTCATAAAATATTTACTGCCTGTCTATTAGTATGTGTCTTCTCTTAAATGTATCGTTCTTTGTGTGCACTTTCAGCTCGGGCTATGGCCAAAGTACTTTTCGCGTATTACAGAACAAGTGCACATTTACTGCTAAATTCATTTATATAGTTTAAGTATATGTCTATTCACTTATCAGTAAGACAATATGAAGGGTTAAATAAAGAAGCTATACATAAAATGGTAATACTAACTTAGACGTTCTTGGAAAATATTCAGCTGTCCTGCATAAACTTTGTTTCCAATATGAGTACTCACGGATTTCTTTTATCTCTCAGAATGTGATTAATAAAGCATATTTCGAGATTGTTGAGTTAAAGACGATATATTTAGTAATGAAATGAACATATATCTCAAAATCTTTGCTAAAATATAACGAATATATAGAAATAAATTGATACTACAAGTATTATAACAGGGAGAAGCCCTGAACCCAACATAAAACAAAGAACCTTTCCAACACGACAAAGACTGCCTACACATACATCAACATAATTATCTGAATTGAACGGAGACAGGGAAACAGGAGTACACTGGATCAACCATTATAGCCCTAGAACAACTTGAACCCATTCCTCGTGCATTGTATGGAGATAATCTTGTTATTCTAAAAATATTCAATTAGAAAAATGTTACAGTGCAAAAATATTGCTAAAGTGCGCCGTTTTTTACTGCCAAACTAATTAGCATAAACTTTTTAAATTTACAGAAGTATAATAACTTGAAAGTTTTATGAATTGAAAACACAGGTGAAGCACTTTGATCGTTGATATTTATGATTAGCTCAATGAAACAAAGGTTATTTTAAGATATCCAATGCACTATATTATGACCTTTAGATGCTTGGTGAACCCATTTTTATTGATAACCTTAAAATGCGTTTTTTGGTGTAGAGACAGAATGCTTGTTTTATGTAAAATTCAAACTTAACATATATACGTCCGATTTCAATTGACATAAAACACAAAGCATAACTTCAATCAGCTTGACCTAAGTGTTTTGTCGGCCATTATATTTACATGTTAGTTATCACTTAGCAATACTCTTTCGAATGGAACTAAACTTATATGGAATAACAAGGTATCCAAATGTTGCATGACTGCCAATGTCTTACTGGAGTTTGTTAGCTTAATATTACATAGGATTCCTTATAGCAAAAATGTAAATGCACAATGTAGAACAAACAGCTGGAGCTTGGGAAAACCATCATGCACTAGCTAGTGTTGTAATAACAGTAGCTTTCTCCAATTCAATAATACACCTTAGAGTGGTTTCATACTGGAGAAATTTACACCGGCTCATAACTACTGTTGAACACCTCTCATAGGCACGAAACCGTCCTCACTTATCATATGATATAATATTTTAATTCTGCCTGAAATATATATTGATTGAAAATACATAGTTTTATGTTAAAAACATAAACACTTTTATATATCCTAACCCGCTAGCGCACCCTCAACCCCATTGATTCGCCTCTTCTTAGGATATAAGAAAGAGTGAATATATTATTCTGACCAAGAATTGGAATACTGAAAGAGGGCATTTTCATCTCATATTGGCAATTGGCAAACCCTAACAAATACGGGGGTTGTGTGTTTTCAAGACTAAAGCAAAGGCAATTGTGCTAAGAATTCAATTATTGTCACTTAAACGAGAGTTCTGTTGTGGGGAAACTATTATACAACACTCTGGGTGGGAGTAGTAACCTGCTTTAATTTCCTATTTTGAATAACTAACAAAACAGTAGATAGTAGCTGGAAACAGCGAACTACCGTTAGTACTTTCATTATGCTCGTCGGTGAAAGTGTCTGAAGCATATGATGATTGGGGAAAACAGGGTAAAGAAATGTCTGTTTATCTTTATAACCACTATTCTAAAGTACTGGGAGGTATCCAAGGTCATTCCATATATTTGGAAAGTAAATGTATAATAATGCTTAGTTGCGAAGTGGCTTTGCTCGCTGAATGAAATTCCTTCATGATCTGTTTTATGGCACAAATACAAACAATAGCACGAATGATATACGTTGTCTGTGTTCGTGTTTTGTGTTGTTATTCATTGTCCGTATTATCGTTTATTTTGCAATTCTTGGGAAATGTAGTGATATGTGATGTACGTAGAGCATTCGGTATCTAAATTTCTTCACAGAAACCATTTTCGACCGGTGTTTTTGAAGCATCATCGTTAGAAAGACTATCCATTGCCAGATATTTCAAATGGCCGTTTCGTTTAAAGATGCAATCTTACTCCCAAATAAGATTTTCAACAATTAATTGACTGCACATTAGAGCAGTTTTTAACTTCAACTTAACCGTTTCTTGTAATTATGTTATATTACATATAACAACAATGCTTTCAGGTATACACCATACACATGCAAAGTATACATTGTGTCACATACTTTTCGGTCATACCATTACTGTCTATATATTACGTAAATAGTTAATCGCTTGCTATTTAGCTAAATAGCGCGCAAAGTAACGTCGCCTTTAAGCCTACGTGACATTTTAAGCTACACTCAACAGACTAATAAAACAGAGATATTTGTTATTTTTTTTTACTTAGTATGTATTTTTCTTCCGAATACTCAATCTCCAAGATCGAGTCTAACTCGTGTGCTTTTTGTATAAATTATATCAACTGTTTCATGATGAAGGCAATACATTATGTTTTATGTGAGCATTTGTTTTCTTAAACTGTATAATGATTTTGTGGTAATTAGCTTTTCATTAATTCTGTGGTTTATATACAAACCGATTAGACCATTTACTATCTTAATGTATTATATAATTTTGTGAGAAGATAACTCCGACCTCGAAATGGTATGGTTGCCAAAAAAAAAATAGTGGGTACGTAGAGCACCAATCGAGAAATAGATGACAAGCTTAAACACTCGGCGCTCACTCGATAACAAGTTGTTCTATCTAACACTGAAACAAACAATTTGTCTTTTTATCTCATGCAATTTATTGAGGAAAACCAATGATTGATTGATGGTTAATTAAGATTGTGGCTTATTTAAGCTAAACTACGTCGTATCTGACTTGACGTCATTCATTAAGAATGATTTGTCTTAAATTTGTTAGAATTATGTTTGCTTTTTTTTGCAGAGAAGCCTATAATCATATCAGTTCCAGTTATCATTATGAATATGTTTTGTGTCAGAATGGTCTATACTATCCGATCATCACTGAAGAAAGCGGGAACCATTATTATTATTATTATTATTATTATAGTTATTTATTTTTCCTGCGATGCAACATGCATTGTTTGCATTATTGTTAAAATGCATTAAACATGTCTCTTATCCACTATTCAGTGCATAATAATAAGAGAGACATGACCAAACTAACTTAATGTTAGAAGAGCACTTTTAAACCCACCCCTTCGTGCGTAAAAGTTTGATTGCGAAAACGCGATAATACGACAGCGACAGAGACAGCGACGTCAAACCTGCCGATCTACTTTCCTGTAGCGAGAAACTACAAGTCGGTTCTAGTATAGTAATTGAAATTAGGATACAACCTGTACTTCCAGCCAAGGTACTTGTAGATATGCAATGATTTAGTACAAAGCTTAATCATTAAGAATTTCAACTTTCGCGGGTGTTTAAAGGTCCGCATATTGTCACTCATCTGATACACATTAAGAACGTTTCAGCCAAAGAGGTTGTATTCTCAGTCAGTAAGATAACCTGAAGTTATTTACTTCTTAATGATTAAATAATAATCACCGCCAACTAGCAAGAAAGCCGGTTGTAAAACCCTATAATTTCCTGTGTCATTGGCAATGTTACATCCAATGAGGTTATATTATAACCTGATGTAATTTACATCTGAATGATTAAATGATAAGTATCGCCAACCAGCAAGAACGCCGGTAATAATTCCCAAGAAAACCCCCACAAAATCAGGCACAAACGAGTTATTCAAACAATGACTGCAATACTATATCACGAATAAAGTATGTGATTTATAAAATCTGCCAAAAGCAAGTTTTGTATTTTCTTAAAGGTTTATATTAGCTTATTCATGAGCTCTCATGATGTACCAGGCGTTAGGAACTGTAAATGCCTCTTACTGGTGCACGTCAATTTTAACTAGTTTTGACAGACATAATACACAGACTTCTGTAAGACAAATGCAGTCGAGCGATACTATATTATGTTATCAAAGTGTCTATAGCTAATATACTACAATACATATCATTGACCCGTAGACATTAGATGAATATAAACTGCAAACAAGACCAATACATAGCATTAATTATAAAAAAGTTACTTAACAGAAATGCGGCGTAATTCAAGTGCATGCCTGCAAATTGTAATCCCAAGATTTGATCAAGTTAGATAATATATAAAGTGAAAACATTAAATCAGTAACTGGACATGGTACCACTGTGGATTGTTGCTCATTAATAAACGTCAATATAAGCAATAATCATAGTTGATAAATTAATATGTTGGAACATAGCCCTGATACAATCAAATGAACATAATCATAATACGTTTCAATGTAGATATAAATTATAAATTAATATGTTATATTAAGTTAAAATTGATTTCTAGTTGTTGTTTCTTTACAATTGACCAAGTTATCTCTCTGATATTCAAAACAGCTTTTTGAAAATGCAGATATTCCATTAAGAAACTTTAACGACACTTGAACTTATTCCCTTGTTCGCGCATAAACAGATTAGTTTGTGCCTCGATGTAAAAGTTAGTATGCAAATTGCAAAAGAAATCTCCTCTTTTTCTCTCATCCCCTTGCCTAGATTCCAACAATTTGAACTAGACAAATTTTTACTGACTCACGCAAAACGGCCGAACATTTATGCAGGACTAATTTTTGTTCACCGAGATAATATGACCACACACCAGGACTACACAGAAAAACATAGACTGAAGTTGAAATCACCATTGTTCACACTCATATTGTACACATTCCGATAAAACTACACTAGTTATAGTAAAACAGAGGTTTTTGAATATTTATTTGAGATCTCATGAAATATTAACACAAGCACGCGTCAATTAAATGGACATTAAAAGGCAATAACAATATTCACAAAATTATCCACTGCAAATACAAAGAACATATTTTTCAATACGTAAAACAAAATAAAGGTTTACTCCCAGTTTTAGAATGTTTCGTATTTACAGAAGCGTCAATAGTTATGCTTTACATAAAAAAGTTCGTCTACCGCCATAAAACAGATAGTGGAAACATCTTTCAAAGCTGTCGCCAATGAACTGTCAGTTAAACACTCAGAAATTACCGGCGGGATGGGTTTAGTTTCTGAATAAAACTTTTTTTCGCAAATATAATTCAGAAGCCCACAATTGTTTCAGCCTGAAAAATGTTATCATTTTGATAACCGAATTGAATATTCTGCTACGTCGGTTGCTATATAGTTTATTGATATACAATTTACTGCCTGTGTTTTATTATGAGTTTTCTTTTGTATCGCCCTGTATATGAGCTTTCAGTTTTGGCTATGGCCGCTAAATGTACAGTATAGCTCACTCACGTACTACATAACTAGCGTTATATATGATGGTTGAACCTGCCCCTATGCTGCGAAATTCATTTATATAGTTAAAGTATTATGTATATTCACTTATCCGTAAGACGATACGAAGAGTTCAATGCAGAAGCTACAAAATGGTAATACTAACTTTAATGTTATTAGAAAAAGTTCAGCTGTCGTGCATAAACTTCATGTTTCTAATTTGAGTAATGATGGATTTTTTATCTCTCAGAATGTGATTAATAAAGCATCTTTCAAGAATGTTGAGTTAAAGACGATATATTTAGTAATGAAAAGAACATATATCTCAATATTTTTGCTAAAATATAACGAATATACTGACACAAATTGATACTACAAGTATTACAACAGGGACAAGCCCTGAAGCCAACATAAAACAGAGGCACAACTGTTTAGAGGGCAAACTGTTTAGAGGCACAACTGTTAAGAGGCACATCTGTTAAGAGGCACAACTGTTAAGAGAGACAACTGTTTAGAGGCACATCTGTTTTGAGGCACAACTGTTTAGAGGGACATCTGTTTAGAGGCACAACTGTTAAAAGGCACATCTGTTAAGAGGCACAACTGTTTTGAGGCACATCTGTTTAGAGGCACAACTGTTAAGAGGCACACCTGTTTAAGGGGACATCTGTTTAAAAAGACATCTGTTTAGAGGCACAACTGTTTAGAGGGACGACTGTTTAGAGGGACAACTGTTTAGAGGCACATCTATTTAGAGGCACAACTGTTTAGAGGCACATCTGTTTAGAGGCACAACTGTTAAGAGGCACATCTGTTTAGAAGCACATCTATTTAGCGACACATCTGTTTAGAGGCACATCTGTTTAGAGGGACAACTGTTTAGAGGCACAACTGTTTAGAGGGACAACTGTTAAGAGGCACATCTGTTTAGAGGCACAACTGTTAAGAGGCACATTTGTTTTGAGACACAACTGTTTTGAGACAAAACTGTTTAGAGGGACAACTGTTTATTGAGTGGCACATTCGTTTAGTGCATAACTGTTTAATAAGAGGCATATCTGTTAAGATGCAAATCTGTTTAGAGGCATAAATGTTCAAAGGCATAAATGTTCAGAGGCTTAACAGTAGCACAACTGCTTAGAGGCAAAACTGTTTAGAGACACAACTTTTCAGAGACACAAATGTTAGAAGAACATCTCATGCTGAAAAGCATGACATTTTAGAGGCACAACTAGGTAAAAGCTTAACTGTTCAGAGGCTTAACTGTTTAGAGGCACAACCGTTCAGATGCTTAACTGTTTAGAGGCAAAACTGTTTAGATACACAAATGGTTAGAACCAGATGTCTTAAGAGGCACTGTTTAGAGGTACAGCTGTTAAGAAACACAACTGTTTAAAGGCACAGCCGTTTAAATGCACAACTTATTAGGGGCACAGCTGCGTTGAGGCATAACTGTTTAGAGGAATTACTGTTTAGAGAAACAACTGGTAAAAGAAACATCGGTTTAGAGACACAACTGTTTAGTGGCACAAGTGTTTAGAGACACAACTCTTTAGAGACACAACTCTTTAGAGGCATAACTGTTAAGAGGCACATCTGTTTAGAGGCACAACTGTTTAATGGCACAACTGTTTAGAGACACAACTGTTTAGAAACACAACTATTTAGAGGCATAACTGTTTAGAGGGACAACTGTTTAGAGGCACAACTGTTTAGAGACACAACTGTTTAGAAACACAACTATTTAGAGGCATAACTGTTTAGAGGGACAACTGTTTAGAGGCACATCTATTTAGAGGCATAACTGTTTAGAGGCACATCTGTTTAGAGGCACAACTGTTAAGAGGCACATCTGTTTAGAGGCACATCTATTTAGCGGCACATCTGTTTAGAGGCACATCTGTTTAGAGGGACAACTGTTTAGAGGCACAACTGTTTAGAGGGACAACTGTTTAGAGGCACATCTGTTTAGAGGCACAACTGTTAAGAGGCACATTTGTTTTGAGACACAACTGTTTTGAGACACAACTGTTTAAAGGGACAACTGTTTATTGAGTGGCAAATTCGTTTAGTGCATAACTGTTTAAAAAGAGGCATATCTGTTAAGATGCAAATCTGTTTAGAGGCATAAATGTTCAAAGGCATAAATGTTCAGAGGCTTAACAGTAGCACAACTGCTTAGAGGCAAAACTGTTTAGAGACACAACTTTTCAGAGACACAAATGTTAGAAGAACATCTCATGCTGAAAAGCATGACATTTTAGAGGCACAACTAGGTAAAAGCTTAACTGTTCAGAGGCTTAACTGTTTAGAGGCACAACCGTTCAGAGGCTTAACTGTTTAGAGGCAAAACTGTTTAGATACACAAATGGTTAGAACCAGATGTCTTTAGAGGCACTGTTCAGAGGTACAGCTGTTAAGAAACACAACTGTTTAAAGGCACAGCCGTTTAAATGCACAACTTATTAGGGGCACAGCTGCGTTGAGGCAGAACTGTTTAGAGGAATTACTGTTTAGAGAAACAACTGGTAAAAGAAACATCGGTTTAGAGACACAACTGTTTAGTGGCACAAGTGTTTAGAGACACAACTCTTTAGAGACACAACTCTTTAGAGGCATAACTGTTAAGAGGCACATCTGTTTAGAGGCACAACTGTTTAATGGCACAACTGTTTAGAGACACAACTGTTTAGAAACACAACTATTTAGAGGCATAACTGTTTAGAGGCACATCTGTTTAGAGACACAACTGTTTAGAGGGACATCTGTTAAGAGGCACATCTGCTAAAAGGCACAACTGTTTAGAGGCACATCTGTTATGAGGCACAACTGTTTAGAGGCACAACTGTTTAGAGGAACATCTGTTAAGAGGCACAACTGTTTAGAGGCACAACTGTTAAGAGGCACAACTGTTTAGAGGCACATCTGTTTAGAGGGACAACGGTTTAAAGGGACAACTGTTTAAAGGGACAACTGTTTAAAGTGACAACTGTTTAGAGGCACATCTGTTTAAAGGGACAACTGTTTAAAGGGACAACTGTTTAGAGGCACATCTGTTTAAAGGGACAACTGTTTAGAGGGACATCTGTATAAGGCACAACTGTTAAGAGGCACATCTGTTTAAAGGGACAACTGTTTAGAGGCATATCTGTTTAGAGGCACAACTGTTAAGAGGCACAACTGTTAGGAAGGACAACTGTTTAGAGGGACAACTTTTTAGAGGCACAACTGTTTAGACGCACAACTGTTACGAGGCACAGCTGTTTAGAAGCACATCTGTTTTGAGGCACATCTGTTTAGAGAAACAACTGTTAAGAGGCACAAATGTTTAGAGGCACATCTGTTTAGAGGCACAACTCTTTAGAGGCACATCTGTTTAGAGGCACACATGTTAAGACGCACAACTGTTTAGAGGCACAACTGTTAAGAGGGACAACTGTTTAGAGGCACATCTGTTTTGAGGCACAACTGTTAAGAGGCACAACTGTTTAGAGGCACAACTGTTTAGAGGGACAACTGTTTAGAGGCACAACTGTTTAAAGGCACAGCTATTTAGATGCATGGCTTACATACACTTATGGAGAGAAATAAAATATTCCAACACTAGTATAACTGACTACACATACATCAACATAATCATCTGATATCATAAATGTTCGGTTTGCCCCCTTTATGAGGTTAGGTTAACAGGAGAACAATGGATCAGCTATTGCAGCACTAGGACAACTTGAACCCATTCCTCGTGCATTATACGGAGATAATCTTATTATTCTAAAAGCATTCAATTAGAAAAAATGATACAGTGCAAATATATTGCTAAAGTTCGCCGTTTTTTTCCTGCCAAACTAATAAGCATAAACTTTTTAAATTTACAGGAATATAATGACTTGAATCTTTTATGAATTGAAAACACAGGTGAAGCACTTTGATCATTTATATTTATGACTGGCTCAATACAACAAAGGTTATTTTAAGATATCCAATGTACTATATTCTGACCTTTAGATGCTTCGTGATGCCCCTATTTGTTGATATCATTAAAATTTGTAAAAGTGTAGACAGAATGCTTGTTTTATGTAAAATTCAAACTTAACATTATATATATACGTCCGATTTCAATTGACATTAAACACAAAGCATAACTGCAATAAGCTTAACCTAAGTGTATTTTCGGTCATTATATTGACATGTTAGTTATCACTAAGCAATACTCTTTCAAAAGGAACTAAACTCATATGGGATAACAAGGTAACCAAATGTTGCATGACAGCCAATGGCTTACTGGAGTTTGCAAACTTAATAGTACATAAGATTTCTGAAGGGAAAAATGTAAATGCACACTGTAGAACAAACAGTTTGAGCTTAGAAAAAAACATCATGCACAAGCTAGTGATGTAATAACAGTAGCATTTAATTGTTGGCATTAGCAAAATTGTTTTTACTTTCTCCAATTCAATAATACATCTTAGAGGGGTTTTATATACTCAGAAGAAATTTACACCGGTGCATAGCTACTGTTGAACAACTCTCCTAGGCACGAAACCGTTCTCATTTATCATTATGGTCTAATATTATAATACTCTCTAACATACATATTGATTGGAAATACATACAATGCCCTCTGATTCGCCTCCGTTTAGGATTTAAGAAAGGAGTGAATTTTTTATTTTGACCAAGAATTGGAAAATTGAAATAGGGCATGTTACTCTCATATGGCAATTTGATAACCCATAACAAATATGGGGGTGGTGTTTTTTTCAAGACAAAAAGCAAAGGCAAATGTGCTAAGAATTCAATTATTGTCACTAAATCTAGAGAGTTCCGTTGTGGGGAAACTAGCATACAACATACTGAGTGGGAGTAGTAAACCTGTTTTACTTCCCTATTTTCAATAACTGACAAAACGATAGGTTTTACTTCCTAATTTTTAATAACTGACAAAACGATAGATAATAGCTGGAAACGGTGAAGTACTTTCATTATGGTCGTCGGTGAAATTGTCTGAACCATACGATGTTCTGGAAAAACAGTGTAAAGAAATGTTGTCTGTTTATCTTTAATAACCACTATTCTAAATTACTAGGAGGTATCCAAGGTAATTCCATATGTTTGAAAAGTAGATGTATAATAATGCTTTGTCAACCATAAACAAACCATCTATTGCATTTGAAGGAACCAAATTGTCTTGAAAGGCAATACCAACGATACATGCTCTTTTCAAGTGCAAAAAAACAACAAGCATAATGTTTCTGATTTCCTTTACGGCTACAGTCTGCATAACGTGGTCCAATGTGATTTTAACAATTTTCTCCTCTTTGGTTAACAGAGGGTTAAACATAGTTTTAACCTAAAGGTTGCTTGTTGGATAACACTTTTTTATTATTTCGAAACACTTGTTTACTCCATTTTTCTTTGTTTCACAGACAAATAAGTTAAAAAAAAACAAGTATTAAACCATCTTTTAGAACGAAATAATTAGTGGCGTAATACTAAAGTGACAGCACATAAGACAAACAAGTGCGAACTCCTGATTAGGCACGATCCTTTATGTTTCCTTTGTCACTTAAGACAATAACATTATGCAAATTGAACGTTTCGGATGCTAAATGAAAATTAGTTCTGACTTAGGTCAAGAAAAACGGACAAACCCGTACACATGGGAAATCTTGGAAAGGACACATTATATATTTACTAACAGATTGAAATCTATTCATGATCTGTTTTACTGCACAAATACAAACAGTTGCACGAATGATAAAAGTTGTTTGTGTTCGTGTTTTGTGTTTTTATTCATTGTTCTTATTGTCTTTTAGTTTGAGATTTTCGGGATGATGTATTGATATCTGATATAGGTAGAACGTCTGATATCTAAATCTTTTCGCAAAATTCATTTTCGGCCGGAGTTTGAACCAACATCGCTAGAAAGGCTAACGATTGCCGGATACGTCATATGGCCGTTTCGTTTAACTATCCGGAGTGTAAACAATGATGAAAGAGGCAACAAGCGATATTCGTGAGAAGGACGCGCGTTTAGCTCGTGTCTTTATACCAAATGATATCAAGGTCGTTCTGCCAAATCTTAGTAGATTGTTCACTATAAACATGGTTTGTCCTTGGAATTTCATGTAATGCAATAGGAGTAGTGTTTTACTATACAATTTATTGTAATAAATTTATATCAGATATGAACACAATGCCTTCAGGAATACAAACATTTTGTTCATACTATATAGTATGAACAAATTAGTATTCGTTTCATTTCAAAAGTTGTTTGTTACACATTGTTCAAACGTCACAGCAATAAAAACGATATCCTTAGTTTTAGAAAACAAGGCGGAGCACTGTTTATTACTGTCTATATATGTATACAGTTAATCGCTTCCTATTCATCTAAATATCGCACAAAGTAGCGTCGTTGGAAAACTTACGTGAAACAGTCGCTTCTTTAATTAGGCTTATAAGCTTAATGCTCACCTGAGTTTCAACTTCGACTTTTAGTCGGTTATAGTTCAAGTTTTACAAATTAGTTCGCCATCCTGGAACAAACTAGCTCTATTTGTAATTCATGAACTAAACTTAACATACTAATTAAACAGAGATATTGTTATTTTTATACTTTGCAAGTTTGTTTTCTTCCCAATAATCAATCTCTAGGATCGAGACTTGTTTTTTATATGAATTGAATCAATTATTGCATGAAGAAGCAAATATATCATGCTTTATTTGAGCATGTGTTATCTTAAACTATGTAATGATTGTGGCTTTTCATTAATTTTGTGGTTCCTATACAAACCGATTAGAACATTTAAGATCTTAATGTGTTATATAACTTTGTGAACGATGTAATCTATGAGGGATACGGTTTTAGTACTTTGTATTACCACAAACCTTGAAATACGATCAGCAGTCTCCTAGAGAAGATAACTCCGACTTCGAAATTGTATGGTTGCCACAAAAAGAAATAGAGGGTACGAAGAACACCAATCGAGAAATAGATCTTAAACACTCGGTGTTTACTCGATTAAATGTTGTTCTATCTAACACTGAAACAAACAATTTTTTATCTCATACAAATTATTGAGAAAGATCTATGATTGATTGGTGGCTAATTGGAAGATTGTGGCTCGTGTGTCGTATCTGACGTGACGTCATTCATTTAGAATGATTTGTTAGAAATTTGTAAAAAATATGTTTGCATTTTTATCCAGAACAGCCTATAATTATATAGGTTCCAGCTATCATTATGAGTATGTTTTGTGTCAGGATGGTCCATACTATCCGATCAACACTGTAGTGGGGTAAAAGAAAGCCGGGGAACGGGCAAACACGTGTGGTTTAAAAGAACTTATATAAAGTATATATTCTTAAATAATGCCAATTAGCCAGAGCCACAACACATTGTTGACAGGATAGAGTTGAACTATTCGTAACCTATTTACACATTTCAGCCAAAATGCAAATTGCTAAGCCAAAATGTCATAATGCTTTTTACGAAATATTAACGGGGCTCTTTATGCACAGGCAATTATTATTATTATTATTATTATTATTATTATTATTATTATTATTATTCCATTAAATGCAACATGCATTTTTTGCATTGTTATAAAAATGTACAAAAATAAGTCTTTTATCCACTATTCAGTGGATGATAAGGGAGAAATAAACAAACTAACTTAATGTTTGAAAAGCAATTTGGAACCCAACCCGTCGTGCGTAAAAGTCTAATGAAAAGTAGGATTTAAGTAATTACGCGTATGCTATAAAACTGTCGTGATGGTAGAAATAGAAATATGACGCATGACGCATATCTCAAAACTGATGAGTTGATGACGTTATATCAAGTACTAATCTGAACATGTTACTGAGCATTTGCACTGGAATATCAAGAAGTTTCTACCAGCCATTGTAGCACTTGATCAACTTGAATCCATCAGACGGGCATAATATAATGTTCTTAATTACATATTGGTAGAGTGCACATGCATTGATTTACATGGCGATTTCTTTTGGCAAAGAAATTGACATAACATTTGAGACTTGACATTTATACAACAACTTGCAGGTTCCAAGTATTGAAGAACCAGGTAAGCACGTTGATGAGTGCAATAATTCAACAAAGGCTGGGAATATTAGAGGTGAACTACAGAATTGACTATGGAACCGTAAAACAGCATGCACTTGTTCAAATAGTTGAAGATGCATTCTTACTCCCAAATAAACCACAATTAATACAAATGTTTTAATATACCAAAAAGGATGAATAAATGTCAAAAACATTGGTTCTAACGAAGGATACCGAGTTTAATATGAAAGAAAGGTACATAAAACACGGTATTTTTACCTTTGAATAAGAGATTATTGTAGATCACAATAAATATTTTAGCACCCAACAATCATTTAATATTTTTGTTTTTTTCAGCTTTTAAATACACGGTTACAATCTTGTTATCAGTAATTAATATTTTCCATAAATGCATTATTTAGAAGGTAGTTAAAGGTGTATTACTCAAAGTTTATGTTTGCCATACATGTATTAATTTTGAATAAGAGTGTCACTTTAAAATATGTGTAGCATTTGAATGGCTGTCGTAAGTAACATTGTATGACATGTTAGGAAATGATGTTAGTTTATACCACTAGGCGATGACCGCTCATATGAAGTATCACTGTCGAGTCCGTTACTTGGTAGAAGCTAATATTGGCATCCATTTTGCGAGGACGAGAGAGGGTTCTTTTAAATAAGTTTAAACCTAATACATCTTAGTAGAGGGGAAGAAGCCTGTTTCTTACTCAAAATCCTTACTCTATGAACCAAAATGAAAACAAATAACTCTATGCGATGATGAAACTAATTTATCTTTAATTGCGGTTGTCAGCTAAATTGTCTGAATCAATAGCTGAAAAATGAACTAAAGTAAATACATATATGGTCAAGCCATAGGTTTGAAATTTATATAAAGTACAATGCAAGTTTGCAAAATAGTTTGTGTTTTCCAAGTATGAACCCCTTTAGCATTTCAAAATAACGACAGTGACAAGTTGATACCAATTATGAATGATCAATTCAATTGAAAAAACGGCTATGAGAGTGTTTCTAAATTTCATGACAGTCAATGGTGCAATGTTTATAGTCAGCAACACGCGATATAAATGTCATGTGGAATGATTTCTTTTTTTGGTATACATTGGGATTGCCTAGCTCACAAACTTCGCAGTTGTTGCTTATTTGATAAACTCAAAAGTCGTAAAACGACATTTTTTTTTGAAACCAAAAGTTCATTCTTAAGGTTTTCTTGCAAGGACAATTGGGTCAGTGACATTAACAAACTTTCACAATTATCAAATAAACATTTCGAAGAAAACATTTAGAGGCGTAATAAAAGTATGTCAAAACATGTGCGAACATTTATTGGATACACTCCTTTATCTTTTCTTTGTCACTTTAAGACAATAACTTTATCCAAATTGAACGTAAGCAAAATAAGTTCTGACTTCATGTCAAGAAAAATCAACATAACTGTACACATGGGAGCTAGTGAGTAGTGCACTATGTAATCCAACGGCGTATTAACTACCTCAGGGTTTCCCATTCATGGAAATCATTCATATTTATTTCTTGAAATAAATACCTAACAAATGTACATAATTGTATATTTAATTGTGTTTGTGTGTGACAGCTGCTGGTCCTTGTAAGCTGGGTCATTGCTTGGTTTCTACATAACTATCTCATCCCTGAAGGAATATACACAGTTTGCAAGTCATAATAGAACAATTGGAAGAAGATAAATAATTTATAATGCCCTTTCAAACATTAAGTACATTCAGCAATCAAAAGGCAGTTTATGGTTTTGGTAATTAATTCAGGTTTTAAGTAAAAATAACAAAAACAAATTGATTACGCATGTATATTTCAAAGAACAATTTAAAAGTCTTAAAAACATTAATATGATTTCAGATTATTAAAATATTAATCGGTAGGAATATAAAACAATAATTACGAATGCTCGAATTATTTGCATTTCTTAAAAATCCAAGCCAGATAATTATTTTAGAAAACTGGATTGGGTAGGCGAACTATATCTTTTTTGCTTTCCATTAAAAAGTATGGACAGCATTGAAAATGGCCATGTTTGATTTGGGACTGAGTGTGTAATTATAGCACATATCTGAGATGGTATTAATATGCAATTTGGGTAGTGTCTCCGGTAAATAGGTTTCGTTTGTTTTGTCCTTTTTTAAGACTCAATGGTTTCAATTAGGTCGAACAACCATACCTCGGTATATCGTTTACTATATACTTTAATAGCGTATCATTTAATTCAGACTAGTGTATAGCATGCTTAAATATTTTTGGTCATAGTAGACAGGTTGTCGTTTGTTGATACCTTTTTAAAGCACTGAAGATTACCAAACAGAACAATAAAATAATGTAAATGGACTACAATGCGTTGACCATGACATTTTTTGTTTGTTTAATATAGTTCATCGCTTACTATCTACATACATTGTATCGGTGAGCAAAGCTACATATACGCTTTTTGTTATTTACCCTTCTTGACCTCTTGGATTCATCTAAGAGACAGTGACGTCAAACCCGACGATCTTCTTTCCTGTCGCGAGAAACTATAAGTCGGTTCTAGTTCATTAATTGCGATTAGGGTACAACTTATAATTTCAGCCAAGGAACTTGTAGATCATTAAAGCAATCAGTACTAGACTTAATCATTAAGAATTTCAACTTAATGGACCGCATATTGTCACTCTTCTGACACACATTTACTGTGTCATTGACAATGTTTCAGCCAAAGAGGTTGTATTCTTAGTCAGTAAGATAAATTCAAGTAATTAACATATTAATGACTAAATGATAATCATCGACAACCAGCAAGAAATCCCAAGCATTGCCAACAATGTTGCAGCCATTGAGGTTGTAATTTAACCTGAAGTCATTCACATCTGAATGATTAAATGATAAGTATCGCCAACTAGCAGCACGGCGGTAATAGGTCCCAAAAAACGAGACAAAATCAGGCACATTCAAATAACGATTGAAATGAATGTAGTATGTGTTTTATAAAAATCTGCCAAATGCTAGTTTTGAATGTTCTTAACGGTTTGTAAGTTTATTCATTTGATTTTATGTGGTACCAAGCGTTAGCAAATGTAAATGCCTCTCACTGGCGCACGTCATTTTAACTAGTTTTGACAGACATAATACAGAGTCTCCTGTTAGACAAATGCAGTCGAGCGATAATATATTCTGTTATCCAAATGTCTAATGCACTATACTACATTACATTGACCCGTAGACATTAGAGGAATAAACACTGCAAACAAGACCAATACATATCATTAATTATATAACGTAACTCAATAGAAAGGCGGTGTTATTCAAGTGTATGCCTACACAGTGTAACCCCAACGTTTGACCAACTTAGATAATATAAAAAGTGCTGACATTAAAACACAAACTGGACATCGTGCAACTGTTAAATGTTTCTCAATAATTAACGTAAATATAAGCAATGGTCAAGACTAGTGCTGATACAATCAAATGAACATAGTTATAAGTTTTAATGAAGATACAAAAATAAATAAATATGTTTCATAAAATTGGTTAATTTTTTATTTTTCACAATTGACTAAGTTATCTCTTTGATCTTCAGATAAATACAGCTTACATGCTTGTTGAAAATGCAGGTATTCCTTAAAGAAGCTTTAACGACAATTGATCTGATTCCCTTGTTCGCGCATAAACAAATTATGTTGTGCTTTAATGTAAATGCAAAGCAATTGCGAAGGAAATCTCCTCTTTTCTATCTTTTCATTGCCTATATTTCTTCAATCTGAACTCGACAAAATTTTATTGACTCACGCAAAATGGCCGAACATTTAGAGGGCTTATTTAAGGTCACCGAGACAATATGACTACACACAAGAACAACACAAAATACATAGAAACTGAAATCACCATCGTTCACACTCAATGTGTACATTTCGTTAAAACTACAATAGTTATGAATTGTAATAAAAATGCTTGCGACAGTTCGAGTGTAAACCTAGCCTTTCGAAAAGTATTTGAAATTGCATGAAAAATTAACACAAGCACGCGTCAATTAAGTGGCCATTAAATGTATTGAACAGGAACATTTACCACTGCAAAGACAATGAACAAACGTAATACAATACAAAGGGTTACTCCCAGTTCTAGGATATTTCATAATCAGTTCGAATAAAACAAAATCAAAATACACGTGACAAATATCCAGACAGACAAAACAAGTCAAAACACATAGTTAACAACAGCGTCAATAGTTATGCTATAAAAAGAACTTGGTCTACAGCCATAAAACAGATAGTGGAAACATCTTTCATAGCTGTCGCCAATGAACTGTCAGTCAAACACTTAGAAATTTCCTGCGGGATGGGTTTAACAGTTTGTTCCTGAATAAAACTACTTTTGCAAATATAAGTCAGAAACCGACAATTGTTTCAGTGTTACAAAGGTTTTGATTTTGATTTCAAAGACCGAATTTAATACTCTGCTACGTCGGTTACAATATAACTATTTACGGCCCGTCTATTAGTATGTGTCTTCTCTTGAATCGTTCTGTATATGTGCTTTCAGCTCAGGCTATGGCCACAGTACTTTTCGCGTATTACAGAACGAGATGTATATATGATGGTTGAACTAGTGCACCTCAGCTGCTTAAATCATTTATATAGTTAAAGTGTATGTTTATTCACTTATCAATAAGACAATACGAAGGGTTAATTGTAGAAGTTATGGAATGGTTGTACAGACTTAAACGTTCTTGGAAAATGTTCAGCTGTCGTGCATAAACTTCATGTTTCTAATCTGAGTAATCACGGTATTCTTTTATCTCCCAGAATGTCATGAATAAAGCATATTTCTAGATTGATAAGTTGAAGACGATATATTTAGTACTTAAAAAACATATAGCTTAATATCTTTGCTAAAATAATAAATAATAAAATAATATACTAAAATCAATTGATACTACAATTATTACTACATTGACAAGCCCTGTAGTTAAAATTAAACAAAAGCCCTGTTTGGAGGCATAACTGTTTAGAGACACACCTGTTTAGAGGCAGAACTGTTTGGATGCACAACTGTTTAGAGGGACATCTGTTTAGAGGGACATCTGTTTAGAGGCACAACTGTTTAGTTGGACAACTGTTTAGATACACAACTGTTTAGAGGCACAACTGTTTAGAGACACAACTGTTTAGAGGCACAACTGTTTAGAGACACAACTGTTTAGAGACACAACTGTTTAGAGGCACAACTGTTTAGAGACACAACTGTTTAGAGGCACAACTGTTTAGAGACACAACTGTTTAGAGGCACAACTGTTTAGAGACACAACTGTTTAGAGACACAACTGTTTAGAGACACAACTGTTTTGAGACACAACTGTTTAGAAACACAACTGTTTAGAAGGGCAACTATTTAGAAGGGCAACTATTTAAAGGCACATCTGTAAAGGGGCACAACTGTTTAGAGACGCAACTGTTTAGAGACACAACTGTTTAGAGACGCAACTGTTTAGAGACACAACTGTTTAGAGACACAACTGTTTAGAGACGCAACTGTTTAGAGACACAACTGTTTAGAGACGCAACTGTTTAGAGGCACAACTGTTTAGAGACACAACTGTTTAGAGTCACAACTGTTTAGAGACGCAACTGTTTAGAGACACAACTGTTTAGAGACGCAACTGTTTAGAGACACAACTGTTTAGAGACGCAACTGTTTAGAGGCACAACTGTTTAGAGACACAACTGTTTAGAGTCACAACTGTTTAGAGACGCAACTGTTTAGAGACACAACTGTTTAGAGACGCAACTGTTTAGAGACACAACTGTTTAGAGACGCAACTGTTTAGAGACACAACTGTTTAGAGACGCAACTGTTTAGAGACACAACTGTTTAGAGACGCAACTGTTTAGAGGCACAACTGTTTAGAGACGCAACTGTTTAGAGACACAACTGTTTAGAGACGCAACTGTTTAGAGACACAACTGTTTAGAGACACAACTGTTTAGAGACACAACTATTTAGAGGCACAACTGTTTAGAGGCACAACTGTTTAGAGACACAACATTTTAGAAACACAACTGTTTAGAGACACAACTGTTTAGAGACACAACTGTTTAGAGGCACAACTGTTTAGAGGCACAACTGTTTAGAGACACAACTGTTTATAAACACAACTATTTAGAAGGGCAACTATTTAGAAGGGCAACTATTACGGGCACATCTGTTAAGGGGCACAACTGTTTAGAGACGCAACTGTTTAGAGGCACAACTGTTTAGAGACACAAATGTTTAGAGGAACAACTATTTAGAGGGACAACTGTTTAAAGGGACAACTATTTAGAGGGACAACTGTTTAGAGGCACATCTGTTAAGGGGCACAACTGTTTAGAGACGCAACTGTTTAGAGGCACAACTGTTTAGAGACACAACTGTTTAGAGGAACACTTATTTAGAGGGACAACTGTTTAAAGGGACAGCTGTGTAGAGGGACAACCTTTTAAGTGCACATCCGTTTAGTGGCGTTACGGTTTAATAAGAGGCACGTCTGTTTAGAAACACAACTGTTTAAAGGCAAATGCCTTAGATGCACATCTGTTTAGAGGCATAGCTGTTTAAAGGGCATAACTGTTTAGAGGTATGACTGTTTTAACGGCATAATTGTTTAGAGAAACAACTGTCTAGGGGCACAACTGTTTGAAAGGACAACGTTTTAGGGGCACATTCGTTAAGTGGCATAATTGTTTAGTTATGGGCACATCTGTTTAGAGACACAACTGTTTAGAGGCACGTCTGTTTAGAGGCACAACTGTTTAGAGGCACGTCTGTTTAGAGACACAACTGTTTAGAGGCACAACTGTTTAGAGGCACAACTGTTTAGAGGCACAACTGTTTAGAGGCACGTCTGTTTAGAGGCACAACTGTTTAGAGGCACGTCTGTTTAGAGACACAACTGTTTAGAGGCACAACTGTTTAGAGGCACGTCTGTTTAGAGGCACAACTGTTTAGAGGCACAACTGTTTAGAGGCACATCTGTTTAGAGACACAACTGTTTAGAGGCACAACTGTTTAGAGGCACGTCTGTTTAGAGGCACAACTGTTTAGAGGCACAACTGTTTAGAGGCACATCTGTTTAGAGACACAACTGTTTAGAGACACAACTGTTTAGAGACACAACTGTTTAGAGACACATCTGTTTAGAGACACATCTGTTTAGAGACACATCTGTTTAGAGACACAACTGTTTAGAGTCACAACTGTTTAGAGTCACAACTGTTTAGAGGCACATCTGTTTAGAGGCACATCTGTTTAGAGACACAACTGTTTAGAGTCACAACTGTTTAGAGACACAACTGTTTAGAGGGACATCTGTTTAGAGACACAACTGTTTAGAGTCACAACTGTTTAGAGACACAACTGTTTAGAGGGACATCTGTTTAGAGACACAACTGTTTAGAGGCACATCTGTTTAGAGACACAACTGTTTAGAGTCACAACTGTTTAGAGACACAACTGTTTAGAGACACAACTGTTTAGAGGGACATCTGTTTAGAGGCACATCTGTTTAGAGACACAACTGTTTAGAGTCACAACTGTTTAGAGTCACAACTGTTTAGAGTCACAATTGTTTAGAGACACAACTGTTTAGAGGGACATCTGTTTAGAGGCACATCTGTTTAGAGACACAACTGTTTAGAGGGACATCTGTTTAGAGGCACATCTGTTTAGAGACACAACTGTTTAGAGTCACAACTGTTTAGAGACACAACTGTTTAGAGGGACATCTGTTTAGAGACACAACTGTTTAGAGTCACAACTGTTTAGAGACACAACTGTTTAGAGGGACATCTGTTTAGAGACACAACTGTTTAGAGGCACATCTGTTTAGAGACACAACTGTTTAGAGTCACAACTGTTTAGAGACACAAAATCAAGATCTACATACACATAAGTTGAGAAAAAACAGATCATTCCAACACGACAAAGACTGACTACACATACATCAACATAATAATCTGAATTCATAAAGGTTCCAGGAACGGTCAGGGTAACAGGAAAACACTGGATCAGCTATTGCAGCCCTAAAACAACTTGAACCCATTCCTCGTGTTTTTTATGGAGATACTCTTGTTATTCTAAAAGCATTCAATTAGAAATATGTTACAGTGCAAATATATTGCTATAGTGCGCTGATTTTTTCCAGCCAAACCAATTGGAATACACTTTTAAAGTTTACAGGTATATAATAACTTGAAAGTTCCATGTATCGAAAACAGAAAACACAGGTGAAGCACTTTGATCATTGATATTTATGATTGGAACAATAAAACAAAGGTTATTTTAAGATATCTAATGTACTATATTGGGCCCTAAAGGTTCTTGGTTAACCCCTTATTTGTTGATATCATTTAAATGCGTTTATGGTGTAGAGACAGAATGCTTGTTTTATGTAAAATTCAAACTTAACATTATATATATACGTCCGATTTCAATTGACATTAAACACAAAACATAACTGCAATAAGCTTAACCTAAGTGTATTGTCGGTCAGTATATTGACATGTTAGTTATCACTAAGCAATACTCTTTCAAAAGGAACTAAAATCATATGGCGTCACAGGGTATCCCAATGGTGCATGACTGCCAATGGAGTTGACAAGTTTAATAGTACATTTCTTATGGCAAAAATGTAAATGCAAATTGTAGAACAAACAGTTGGAGCTTAGGAAAACCATCATGCACTAGCTAGTGTTGTAATAACAGTAGCATTTAATTGTTGGCATTAGCAAACTTGCTTTTCTTTCTCCAATGCAATACTACATCTTAGAGTGGTTTCATACTGGAGAAATTTACACCGGCTCATAACTACTGTTGAACACCTCCCATAGGCACGAAACCGTCCTCACTTATCATATGATATAATTTTTAAGTACTGTCTGATATATACATTCAATTTGATTGAAAACATGTACTTTTATGTTAAAAACACAAGAAAACTTCTATACAGTAGATCCTAACTAGCTAGCGCACCCCCAAACCTTTTGATTCGCATCTGTTTATGTTTTAAGAAAGGAATTGTAATACTGAAAGAGGGCATTTCATCTCATAATGACAATTGACTAGCCCAAACAAATATGGGGGGGGGGGGGGGGTCAAGATTAAAGCAAAGGCAATTGTGCTAAGAATTCAATAATTGTCATAAAGACGAGAGAGTTCCGTAGTGGGGAAATTAATATACAACATACTGGGTGGATGTAGTAAACCTGTTTTACTTCCCGATATTCAAATACTGACAAAACGATAGATAATAGATAGATAGCTAGAAACGGTGGAATGCCGTAAGTACTTTCATTATGGTCGTCGGTGAAAGTGTCTGAAGCAAACCATGTTTGGGGAAAACAGTGTGAAATGCTGTTTATCTTTGTAACAACTTTTCTCATGAACTAGGAGGTATCCGAGGTCAAGCCATATGTTTGGAAAGTAAATGTTTAATAATGCTTAGTTGCGAAGAGGCTTTGTCAACCATGAACAAACCATTTTTTGCTTTTCAAAAGAACCAAATTGTCTTGAAAGCCAATACGAACGATATATACACACTTAAAGTACAACATTTTGTCCGGTTAGCGCAGTGGTAAGCTCACTCGCTTCTCACCAAGGCAACCCGGGTTCGAACCTCGGCCTGGACGCATGTGAGTTTGGTTAGTGGTCATCAAGCCGGACAAGTTCGTTTTCTCCGGGTACTCTGGTGTCCCCCACAACACAAGACCACACTCTCGCGCAACATCGTGCCAACGAGAGTGATTAATATAAGTTGCAATAGCTTGTTTCACAATCGCTGTAAAATTAAATAAGTTTAAATTAAACTAAAGTACAACAAATTACAACATTTCCTTGACGACACGTGTTCCAAATGTCTTTTTGAACGATTTCCTCTTTTTGGTAAACAGGGGGTTTAACATACCCTTAGAATTGCTTGTTGGATAAAACTATTTTTATTTCGCAACAATTGTTTACTCTAGATGTCATTGCTTCACAAACAAATAAGTTAATTCTCAAAAACATAGTTCCCTTTGTATTAAACCATCTTTTAGAACGAAACAATTAGTGGCGTAATTTTAGAGTGTCAAAACATATAACAAACACGTGCAAACTGCTGATTAGGCACACTCCTTTATGTTTTCTTTGTCACTCTAAGACAATAACATTATGCAAATTGAACGTTTCAGATGCGAAATGAAAATTAGTTCTGACTTAGGTCAAGAAAAACGGACAAAACCGTACACATGGGAAATCTTGGAAAGGACACATTACATGTTTGCTCGCTGAATGAAATTCCTTCATTATCTGTTTTACGGGACAAATACAAACAATAGCACGAATGATATACGTTGTCTGTGTTCGTGTTTTGTGTTGTTATTCATTGTTCTTATTAGCGTTTATTTTGCGATTTTTGGGAAATGTAGTGATGTGTGATGTACGTAGAGCGTTCGGTATCTAAATCTCTTCACAGAAACCATTTTCGACCGGTGTTTGAACCATCATCGTTAGAAAGACTATCCATTACCAGATATTTCAAATGGCCGTTTCGTTTAAAGATTCAATCTTACTCCCAAATAAGATTTACCACAATTAATTGACTGCACATTAGAGCAGTATTTAACTTAAACTTAACCGTTTTTTGTAATTATGTAATATTACATATACGAACAATGCCTTCAGAGAAACACCATACTCATATTCTTCGTTTTCAAAGTTATAAACGCTGCATCATCAAAACGCTATATTAAAACTAAGATACTAGGGGACATTTGCCATTACTGTCTATATATTACGTAAATAGTTAATCGCTTGCTATTCAGCTAAATAGCGCGCAAAGTAACGTCGTCTTAAAGCCTACGAGACATAGTCGATTCATTTATTAGGCTTATAAGCTTAATGGTATTCTCACCTGAGATTCAACTTCGACTACTAGTCGGTTATTGTTCAAGTTTTACAAATTTCGTCGCTCTCATTGAATAAATTAGCTCAATTGTAATTTAAGACCTTTAAGCTAAACTAAACAGAATATGAACTTAACAGACTCTGAGGTATTATTATTTTTAAACTTCGTATTTTTTTTTTCTTCCGAATGATCAATCTCCAAGATCTAGTCTTACTCGTGTGCTTTTTATATATAATATAGCAACCGTTGCATGATGAAGGCAATACATTATGGTTTGTGTGAGCATATGTTAACTTCAATGATGATTCTGTGGTGCTTAGCTTTTCATTAATTGTGTGGTTCCTATACAAACCGATTAGAGCATTTACGATCTTAATGTGTTGTATTATTTTGTGAAACGATGTAATCTATGAGGTATACGGTTTAAGTACTTTGTATTACCACAAACCTTGAAACTCGATCAGTGGTATCCTAGAGAAGATAACTCTGACTTTGAAATTGTATGGTTACCACAAAAAGGAAAAAGATGATAGGTAGAAAACCAATCGAGAAATAGAGGACACGCTTAAACAGTTGGTGCTCACTTTATGAAATAAAGTGCTTTCTAAAACTGAAACAAACAATTTGTATTTATATCTCATTCAAATTATTGATGGAAATCAATAATTGATTCATGTTTAATTGGAAGATCGATCGCGTCTTATTTTAGCGATATTACGTCATACCTGACGTGACGTCATACATTTTCTTCCGAGCACTTTGTGCGCTCACGTACGTTTTTACGGTGAACGGGCTAAGCGATACTACGTCATACCTACGTGACGTCGTTCACTTTCTTCACTTTAATTGCTTACGTTCGTTTTTACAGTGTAATGGGCTAAAATGATTGAAACAGTGAAACCATATGTATATGAAGAAATGTATAAGCTCACTGTTTCAAAATGCGGGTTAAGAAGTATAATATCTGCGGGTATATTTTTAATAAACCACAGAAAAACATGGTCTTCAGCTACACTGCATTGCAAGTTTGTATTACACACGAATCAAACCACTACCAGACAATTCGCACGCATGCATACTCACTTAATTAGAGAATCAATGAATCATTGATGTTTAAACAGTAAGCGGCAAGGGGGACGTTTCCAGCACTTTCTATGTAGGTTTATCATTTGGAGGCTAAATGAAAGTTTTGAATTTCCTAAAAGGTTCATATTTACCTATTCATGATATTCCTTGTTATATCAAGAGATAGAAAAACATTCAAAAGCATCTGTCTGGTACATGTCATTCGTTAACTCCCAATGGGGTCCAACATAGGATACGCCTACTACTCCTCTCTTGACAAGGCAATTAGGCGATGGTAATAGAAATATCTGACATATCACCCCACTCAGACAATAACCGCAGACAAAAAAACAAAAACAATTATAGGCAAACGATCATGCGTCCCAACTGAAAAATATTGAAGCAAGCCAGGGGCAACATTAGGCTTATGACTATAAAATGTAGATTATTTAAGGTTCTGTATCTGAAATAATCAAGATCGACCGATAATATAATGTTGAGTCAATAAAAGGACTAAAGTCAATTTTATGCGAACCTTTAAATCTATGTTAAAAAAAATAAAATAAAAAATTGACTTTAACGGGTTCTTCGTTTTATCGTTACACTAAATTATCAATTTATCCAAACGTGCATCAAGCAAACGTAAAACGAGTTCCCGATATCACCAAATATTTAAATCATGACAAACTATAAGTGGTGTACCGTGTACTGGTCTTATCGTGTGTTATACGTAAGGACTTAAAATAAACAACTTGAGGGGTCTAATAGTTGGCTATAGATCTAGTTTACGAGTTAAAATACCACTTTGCGACACATATATCGATAAAACTGAATCATGAATTCCGAGAGATAAATACAAAACTGTAATTCATACCTTTTATTTCGTTTTCAAATATGTGTGGTCAACAAATTTTACCCTTTAACCTGCAAAAGGATTCTTTAAAGCTGGATTAAAATGGACATATTCCAAAATGGCGTTTTAATGGAAATTTATCGTATTCCTTTGGTGCGTGCAAACATACAAACAAAGTTTGTGTCCTAATGGAAAATTAATAATGTAAAGAAAATATCATCTTCAGAACATTTCTCGCTTACACTCTTATGTTGTAGTAATTATAGAGACACGCGGATATTCTTGTTTGATGACACACACACGCAAACTAGACAACACATACAAGTTCATCGTCGGCAACTACGTACATTTTCCGTTACTCCTCATAATGATACGTAGTGTATCGGGGTTTATCCGACGATGACACGAGTTACACTGTTATAATTATGTCAATTGATGTTGGGGAAACTCCCTTAAAAACAGAGTTACACTATATAAGTTCGGTCGGAATAATACATCGAGGTCACATACATTCATTTACTGTACAATTGACATAACATTATTTTGTAACTTCAGGGATAAATGTTTTAGGTTCTATCCATTAAAGACGCAGATGAAGCACTGATGACAAGGCTTAATTTCAAAAGCAATTGTGTTGGGTAGGAAACGTGTAGCGATACAATGTAGAGGACCAGTATGTGGTATTAAGAAGTGGTGAAATAACTCCAGCGTTGGTATAGCTGACGTTGTCATCTAAATTTAATGTTCGTGAAAAATATATTGGAAGAAATGCTGTTCAGATTTGTCTTCAAGAAATGTTAGGAAAGTAATCAAACATCGGAGAAAAACAATACATCTTAACACTTCTTACACTCGAAAATATCTAGTGCGTTGTTAAGTCATTTTTTATAACTTTATCCCACCTTTTGTTTTTGAATTTTAAGAAGACGAAACATGCATATAAAGACTTGCTTCTGACTTGACCTGGGACGAGAATCTCAATTCAATGACAAGCAATGCCTGCAATGGTGTAGGTCCGAACCACTTGGTAAAAACGTCAAAAGAAATGGGTTTTTTTTTCTTTTGTAAACTGTAGCTGATTGTCGACTAAAAAAATTCCCTATCTATTATATTGTGAAATGACCGATTTTCACGCGAAATAACACTGCTTTGTAGTGTTTAAAGACCCCTAACATCATATATGGCATTGAAGCTCCACTTTTGTACAAAACAGTAAACAACATAAAAAAGGTTACGTTTCTTACAAGACAAAAAAAAAATGGTTCAATGTAACCACTATGTGTTCCATTATGTTAAGCAATTTCGTCATAGAGCACAAACAAAAACGGTGAACATGTAAACAAATACAAGTGGACCAAGCAGATCCACATGTTAAGCAATTCCGTCATAGAGCACAAACAAAAACGGTGAAAATGGAAACAAATACAAGTGGACCCAGCAGATCCACATGTTATGCAATTGAGCAAAGCAATGCGGTGAAATTATAAACAAATATAAGTGAATCCAGCAGATCCACATGTTATGCAATTCCGCAATGGATCAAAGCAATGCGGTGAAATTGTAAACAAATACAAGTGAATCCAGCAGATCTACATGTTATGCAATTCCGCAATGGATCAAAGCAATGCGGTGAAATTGTAAACAAATACAAGTGAATCCAGCAGATCCACATGTTATGCAATTCCGTAATGGAGCAAAACAATGCGGCGAAATTGTAAACAAATACAAGTGAATCCAGCAGATCCACATGTTATGCAATTCCGTAATGGAGCAAAACAATGCGGCGAAATTGTAAACAAATACAAGTGAATCCAGCAGATCCACATGTTATGCAATTCCGTAATGGAGCAAAACAATGCGGCGAAATTGTAAACAAATACAAGTGAATCCAGCAGATCTACATGTTATGCAATTCCGCAATGGATCAAAGCAATGCGGTGAAATTGTAAACAAATACAAGTGAATCCAGCAGATCCACATGTTATGCAATTCCGTAATGGAGCAAAGCAATGCGACGAAATTGTAAACAAATACAAGTGAATCCAGCAGATCCACATGTTATGCAATTCCGCAATGGATCAAAGCAAGCGGTGAAATTGTAAACAAATACAAGTGAATCCAGCAGATCCACATGTTATTCAATTCCGCAATGGATCAAAGCAATGCGGTGAAATTGTAAACAAATACAAGTGAATCCAGCAGATCCACATGTTATGCAATTCCGCAATGGATCAAAGCAATGCGGTGAAATTGTAAACAAATACAAGTGAATCCAGCAGATCCACATGTTATGCAATTCCGTAATGGAGCAAAACAATGCGGTGAAATTGTAAACAAATACAAGTGAATCCAGCAGATCCACATGTTATGCAATTCCGCAATGGATCAAAGCAATGCGGTGAAATTGTAAACAAATACAAGTGAATCCAGCAGATCCACATGTTATTCAATTCCGCAATGGATCAAAGCAATGCGGTGAAATTGTAAACAAATACAAGTGAATCCAGCAGATCTACATGTTATGCAATTCCGTAATGGAGCAAAGCAATGCGACGAAATTGTAAACAAATACAAGTGAATCCAGCAGATCCACATGTTATGCAATTCCGTAATGGAGCAAAGCAATGCGGCGAAATTGTAAACAAATACAAGTGAATCCAGCAGATCCACATGTTATGCAATTCCGCAATGGATCAAAGCAATGCGGTGAAATTGTAAACAAATACAAGTGAATCCAGCAGATCCACATGTTATTCAATTCCGCAATGGATGAAAGCAATGCGGTGAAATTGTAAACAAATACAAGTGAATCCAGCAGATCCACATGTTATGCAATTCCGTAATGGAGCAAAACAATGCGGTGAAATTGTAAACAAATACAAGTGAATCCAGTAAATCCTCATGTTATGCAATTCTGCTAAGGAGCAAAACAATGCGGAAAAATGTAAACAAATACAAGTGAATCCAGTAAATCCACATGATATGCAATTCCGCTAAGGAGCAAAACAATGCGGAAAAATGTAAACAAATACAAGTGAATCCAGTAAATCCACATGTAATGCAATTCCGTAATGGAGCAAAACAATGCGGTGAAATTGTAAACAAATAAAAGTGGACCCAGCAGATCCAGTGTTCCAACAAGTGGTTTTTACATTCCAGATAATTCAACTTTAAAACTTTTAAAGTTGAAAAGTGGCCAATGGTTTGATATGTTAAAGCCATGCTTTGATTCACTGGACATCATGTGGTAAGAAAAAGAACTAATGTTACAATGAGTAGTCACTTCCGAATCGGTGTAATTTGCCCTTTAGACTAAATTAGTAGAAACTGTTTACTTGCTGTTCAACAACAATACAATGGAAACTACAGGGATTAGCTCAGAAGCCAAATTAATAACAAAGAATTTCTTTAAAGGCACACCACTACGGGATAACAGACACTGAACAAGAGACACACACCGACACATGGTTCGAAACATCTTTATTAATAACAACCATGTAAGGCAAAGGTTTATGTTTTTGTTTAAGTATCTTTTCGAGAGAAATCAGTAAAAGCCTAGTTCCTCAATTAACAAAATTACTTATGAAACAAAACCATTATTGGGGATAGTACTAGAATGTTGAAAATTAAAACAAACCAGTGTGAACGCTTCATAATATAGTACACTATTCTCCTATATGTTTTCAGTGTTACTTGTAAAATTAACTTTAATGTCACGAAGAACAGGACAAAACATTTCCCAAGGGATTACTTTGAAAGTGAAATGTGTTAGCACAGTGGGTGTTTTTACAGTTCATGTTCCATAGCAACAACAAAACATTATATCAACATCTTTATATATGATGTAATACGTAGTTAAGAACAACCAGTGAACACGTGTGTAAGGTGATAGAAGGCGTTGACGGTGTCGCAATCTTCCTGCCTTTAATTACATCATTAACATACTGAGAGTATCATGTTCATATTATGAAAGTATTTTGTTGCTTTGGGGGTATCCTTTTCCAGAATATTATTAAAGTCATATTCACTTTCAGTACGAACATATCCCTTTCAGTCATAGTATCTATCTATATAACGTAATGAACAAATTCTATACATAATATAGAATCTAATGTTTTGTCATTTTCGTAAAACAAAAGTGATGTGAATCTCTATACGTCATCAGAGTAACAAAAATATTTAAAAGGTATACTTTAGTTTATAACCATTTATATGGGACGCCACAATTGTTGAAAGTTGTGACTGACATTTTATCATGTCAGAATGACATAATGTTATAATGTCTTAAACGCATGTAATTATGTATAAATGACATGTTATTATGTCTAACCGACATGTGATCATGTGTAACCGACATGCGATTATGTCTAACTGAAATGATATTTTGTCTAAGTGATATGTTATAATGTTTTACAATCATGCTATTATGTCTGACATGTTACCTTGACATAAGTGACATGTTAGCTTGTCATACCGACATGCTACTATGTCTAACTGACATGTTATCTTGTCATACCGACATGCTACTATGTCTTACTGACATGCTACCTTGTCTACCGACATGCTTTTATGTCTAAGTGACATGTTATTATATTTAACCGACATATTTTTAAGTCAAACTGACATATAGTTTACGTCTAACCGGCATGCGATTAGATCTAAGTGACAAAGTCGATTGGACATACTACCATATTGTTCGGACATAATGATAAGTCAATTCGACAAGTTCGCGTACCCATAAGACAAATGTCTGTTAGACGTAATCACATCTCCATGTAATATAATAACATGCTAGTTAGACATAATAACTTGTCAGTCTGACATAATAAAACATGTCATTTAGACATAGTTATTCATAATAATATGAGAGTTAGACATAGCAACATGTCAGTCTGACATAATAACATGTCATTAAGATATAGTTAGACATAATAACATGTCATTAAGATATAGTTAGACATAATAACATGAGAGTTAGACATAAGAACATGTCAGTCTGACATTATAACATGCCATTAAGATATAGTTAGACATAATAATATGTCATTAAGATATATTAGACATAATAACATGCCATTAAAATATAGTTAGACATAATAACATGTCAGTCTGACATAATAACATTGTCATTAATATATAGTTAGACATAAATATATGTCAGTTAGACACAATTACATGTCAGTCTGGCATAATAACATGTCAGTACGACATGATAACATGTCATTTAGACATAGTTGACTTGATTACATGAGAGGAATAATATATTTTTAGACATATAACATGAATGTTAGAATTATAGCATGTCAGTTAGACATATAGCATGTCAGTTAGACATATAGCATATAAGTAAAACATATAGTATGTCAGTAAGACATATAGCATGTCAGTAAGACATATAGCATGTCAGTTAGACATATAGCATGTCAGTAAGACATATAGCATGTCAGTTAGACATATAGTATGTCAGTTAGACATATAGTATGTCAGTAAGACATATAGCATGTCAGTAAGCCATATAGCATGTCAGTAAGACATATAGCATGTCAGTAAGACATATAGCATGTCAGTTAGACATATAGTATGTCAGTAAGACATATAGCATGTCAGTAAGACATATAGCATGTCAGTAAGACATATAGCATGTCAGTTAGACATATAGCATGTCAGTAAGACATATAGCATGTCAGTAAGACATATAGCATGTCAGTAAGACATATAGCATGTCAGTAAGACATATAGCATGTCAGTAAGACATATAGCATGTCAGTAAGACATATAGCATGTCAGTTAGACATATAGCATGTCAGTAAGACATATAGCATGTCAGTAAGCCATATAGCATGTCAGTAAGACATATAGCATGTCAGTAAGACATATAGCATGTCAGTTAGACATATAGCATGTCAGTTAGACATATAGCATGTCAGTAAGCCATATAGCATGTCAGTAAGCCATATAGCATGTCAGTTAGACATATAGTATGTCAGTTAGACATATAGCATGTCAGTAAGACATATAGCATGTCAGTAAGCCATATAGCATGTCAGTTAGACATATAGTATGTCAGTTAGACATATAGCATGTCAGTAAGACATATAGCATGTCAGTAAGACATATAGCATGTCAGTTAGACATATAGCATGTCAGTAAGCCATATAGCATGTCAGTAAGCCATATAGCATGTCAGTAAGACATATAGCATGTCAGTTAGACATATAGCATGTCAGTAAGCCATATAGCATGTCAGTAAGACATATAGCATGTCAGTTAGACATATAGCATGTCAGTAAGACATATAGCATGTCAGTAAGCCATATAGCATGTCAGTAAGCCATATAGCATGTCAGTAAGACATATAGCATGTCAGTAAGACATATAGCATGTCAGTAAGACATATAGCATGTCAGTAAGCCATATAGCATGTCAGTAAGACATATAGCATGTCAGTTAGACATATAGCATGTCAGTAAGACATATAGCATGTCAGTAAGACATATAGCATGTCAGTAAGACATATAGCATGTCAGTTAGACATATAGCATGTCAGTAAGCCATATAGCATGTCAGTTAGACATATAGCATGTCAGTAAGCCATATAGCATGTCAGTAAGACATATAGCATGTCAGTTAGACATATAGCATGTCAGTTAGACATATAGCATGTCAGTAAGCCATATAGCATGTCAGTAAGCCATATAGCATGTCAGTAAGCCATATAGCATGTCAGTAAGACATATAGCATGTCAGTTAGACATATAGCATGTCAGTAAGACATATAGCATGTCAGTAAGCCATATAGCATGTCAGTAAGACATATAGCATGTCAGTTAGACATATAGCATGTCAGTAAGCCATATAGCATGTCAGTAAGCCATATAGCATGTCAGTAAGACATATAGCATGTCAGTAAGCCATATAGCATGTCAGTAAGCCATATAGCATGTCAGTAAGACATATAGCATGTCAGTTAGACATATAGCATGTCAGTAAGCCATATAGCATGTCAGTAAGACATATAGCATGTCAGTTAGACATATAGCATGTCAGTTAGACATATAGCATGTCAGTAAGACATATAGCATTTCAGTTAGACATATAGCATGTCAGTAAGACATATAGCATGTCAGTAAGACATATAGCATATCAGTAAGACATATAGCATGTCAGTTAGACATATAGCATGTCAGTTAGACATATAGCATGTCAGTTAGACATATAGCGTGTCAGTAAGACATATAGCATCTCAGTAAGACATATAGCATTTCAGTTAGACATATAGTATGTCAGTAAGACATATAGCATATCAGTTAGACATAAAGCATGTCTTGTAGACATTTAAGCATAAGAGGGCACGACATTACACCATTGTGGCGTTCCATACATTTCTGTAAATGAAAGGAGTGCAAGATTAGTGGCATTTTCTTCGATCTTGCCGACCTATGGCACAAAATATATTGACTACATAATTGTGGGGTTTATCACAGAAGGTTCCAACGCCTTCCATGTTTTAATGTCGTTTTGTTCCCGTCTTGAATTAACCCCAGGAATAAAACACGACATAAAATTCAAAAATAACCGCACGTAATAAAAACAATTTGGTACCAAAACCGCCGTTCTTTGTTTTATGGATTTTCTGAGATAAAAGCCATGCAAACCAAAGATTAACGACAGCCAGCCTGCATTCAAATGAGCAGGACAAAAGCAGGAGCATAAATAATTCATTCAAACAGCACGTGAAATGATTTCATTTTACATTAATAAAACATGTTCAATTATCGATCTTCATCCATGTAAAAACCAAAATAAATGCCGAAATCCTAACTAATGTTTTTGGCTTATTGTGTACTATACATGTAGCCATATACAAGTTTGTAACTATATATAATAATCTATAAAATGTACTCATGTTAAGAAATTTTGTTTAATTTTGCTTTTTGCATATATTATTATAAATTTAACACGAGCTAGGCTATTCAAACGCGAATTCAACCACATCTAATCGTTCATTAATTCGCTTGTAAAAATATATTTTTTCATTGCTAACATTTTCATACGTTTTACCAGCCCTATCGATCACATTTACAGCATTCTTGATAACGCGTTTTACAAGATTTAGAAATACTTAAAGAGGTATCATTTAAAAGCGGTATTTGTTTCATTTTTTGGTAAAATGATGTAATTTACGAGGAAGGATGTTTACTTTATTTTACCACAAACCTTGATAACCATGGGCCGTCTTGAGCAATTTGAAAAGATAACCCGAAGATAACTCACATTCAAATTATTCAGTTAAAAATAAACAGTAAAAAGCAAACAAAATAGAAATTCGCATATTTTGTCTGCGTCTTGATAGACCACTGCTGTGCAGGAATTTTGTAAACGGGCTTACCTCGTTTCAATGTCAACTGTATTAATTAGTCTTTTGAATAATGTCATAAGGCCACACCATTTTTTTCCATTTCAAAGATAAAAAGGAGCAAGCTCAAGTCGAATTAAAAAAAAAATCGATTAATTTAAGCTGTTTAAAATTACTCTGATCAATACAATTATGCAGGCGCGGCAGATTTCTAGGAATGTGTTAGAATGGTAAATCAGAATTTATAACGTCTGTTGGCGCTTTCAGAGAAAAGTGAGTGTTATGATAATAGTTGCAAACGCTATAAAGAGGAACAATGTAAGGAACTAAAGAGACTCAAGACGCAGAAGACCTCAACAAACAAGTGTTTAAGCAATGAAAAAGTACACAAATGTATGAGAACGCAGATGTATTACTTCGCTCATAGACATCTTTCATGGGCTCAATTTCAAAACTTAAATCCTGTAGGGAAACAAAAAATGAAGACTTTGGAATGCCGCCTGAGATATAACAGCTTGCATCAGCTAGACGAAGTGAAATGTCAACAGTCCTACAACGCATTACTGTCAAGTTTTTTTCATATGCACTCTATGTTTGCGCAAAATCTCAATGTGAAGAAAGACATTTGACATAACTAATAGCAAAGTAATGCATACGTTGGGGTATGCCATACCTTTTAGAATATCCCGTACAAACCTTTTTGTCCGGCGTATAGGCTATGCTCAAGTGATGTATGATAGTGGTGCTCTATACGGTATTACCGGTTATGCTCAAGTGATGTAGGGTAGTTGTGCTCTATATGGGTTTACCGGTTATGCTCAAATATTGTAGGGTAGTGGTGCTGTATACGGTATTACCGGTTATGCTCAAGTGATGTATGGTAGTGGTGCTCTATATGGGTTTACCGGTTATGCTCAAGTATTGTATGGTAGTGGTGCTCTATACGGTATTACCGGTTATGCTCAAGTGATGTAGGGTAGTGGTGCTCTATATGGGTTTACCGGTTATGCTCAAGTATTGTAGGGTAGTGGTGCTCTATACGGTATTACCGGTTATGCTCAAGTGATGTATGGTAATGGTGCTCTATACGGTATTACCGGTTATGCTCAAGTGATGTATGGTAGTGGTGCTCTATACGGTATTACCGGTTATGCTCAAGTGATGTAGGGTAGTTGTGCTGTGTCCGGTATATAGGTTATGCTCAAGTGATGTATGTAAGTGGTGCTGTGTCCGGTATATAGGTTATGCTCAAGTGATGTATATAAGTGGTGCTGTGTCCGGTATATAGGTTATGCTCAGGTGATGTATGGTAGTGGTCCTGTGTCCGGTATATAGGTTATGCTCAAGTGATGTATGGTAGTGGTGCTGTGTCCGGTATATAGGTTATGCTCAGGTGATGTATGGTAGTGGTGCTGTGTCCGATTTATAGGTTATCCTCAGGTGATGCATGGTAGTGGTGCTGTGTCCGGTATATAGGTTATGCTCAAGTGATGTATGGTAATGATGCTGTGTCTGGTGTATAGGTTATGCTCTAGTGATGTATGGTGGTGGTGCTGTGTCCGGTATATAGGTTTGCTCAAGTGATGTATGGTGGTGGTGCTGTGTCCGGTATATAGGTTATGCTCAAGTGATGTATGGTGGTGGTGCTGTGTCCGGTATATAAGTTATGCTCAGGTGACCTATGGTAGTGGTGCTGTGTTCGGTATATTGGTTATGCTCAAGTGATGTACGGTAGTGGTGCTGTGTCCGGTATATAGGTTATACTCAAGTGATGTGTGGTAGTGGTCCTATGTCCGGTAAATAGGTTATGCTCAAGTGATGTGTGGTAGTGGTGCTGTGTCCGGTATATAGGTTATGCTCAAGTGATGTTTGGTAGAGGTGCTGTGTCCGGTATATAGGTTATGCTCTAGTGATGTATGGTAGTTGTGCTGTGTCCGGTATATAGGTTATGCTCAAGTGATGTATGGTAGTGGTGCTATGTCCGGTATATAGGTTATGCTCAAGTGATGTATGGTAGTGGTGCTGTGTCCGGTATATAGGTTATGCTCAAGTGATGTATGGTAGTGGTGCTGTGTCCGGTATATAGGTTATGCTCAAGTGATGTGTGGTAGTGGTGCTATGTCCGGTATATAGGTTATGCTCAAGTGATGTGTGGTAGTGGTGCTGTGTCCGGTTTATAGATTATGCTCAAGTGATGTATGGTAGTGGTGCTGTGTCTGGTATATAGGTTATGCTCTAGTGATGTATGGTAGTGGTGCTATGTCCGGTATATAGGTTATGCTCTAGTGATGTATGGTAGTGGTGCTGTGTCCGGTATATAGGTTATGCTCAAGTGATGTATGGTAGTGGTGCTGTGTCCGGTATATAGGTTATGCTCAGGTGACGTATGGTAGTGGTGCTGTGTCCGGTATATAGGTTATGCTCTAGTGATGTGTGGTAGTGGTGCTGTGTCCGGTATATAGGTGATGCTCAAGTGATGTGTGGTAGTGGTGCTGTGTCCGGTATATAGGTTATGCTCTAGTGATGTATGGTAATGGTGCTGTGTCCGGTATATAGGTTATGCTCTAGTGATGTATGATAGTGGTGCTGTGTCCGGTATATATGTTATGCTCAAGTGATGTATGGTGGTGGTGCTGTGTCCGGTATATAGGTTATGCTCAAGTGATGTATGGTGGTGGTGCTGTGTCCGGTATATAGGTTATGCTCAAGTGATGTATGGTAATGGTGCTGTGTCCGGTATATAGAGGTTATGCTCAAGTGATGTATTGTAATGGTGCTGTGTCCGGTATATAGGTTATGCTCAAGTGATGTATGGTGGTGGTGGTGCTGTGTCCGGTATATATGTTATGCTCAAGTGATGTATGGTAATGGTGCTGTGTCCGGTATATAGGTTATGCTCAAGTGATGTATGGTGGTGGTGCTGTGTCCGGTATATATGTTATGCTCAAGTGATGTATGGTAATGGTGCTGTGTCCGGTATATAGGTTATGCTCAAGTAATGTATGGTGGTGGTGCTGTGTCCGGTATATAGGTTATGCTCTAGTGATGTATGGTAATGGTGCTGTGTCCGGTATATAGGTTATGCTCTAGTGATGTATGGTAGTGGTCCTATGTCCGGTATATATGTTCTGCTCTAGTGATGTATTGTAATGGTGCTGTGTCCGGTATATAGGTTATGCTCTAGTGATGTATGGTAGTGGTCCTATGTCCGGTATATATGTTCTGCTCTAGTGATGTATGGTGGAAGTGCTGTGTCCGGTATATAGGTTATGCTCAAGTGATGTATGGTAATGGTGCTGTGTCCGGTATATAGGTTATGCTCAAGTGATGTATGGTAGTGGTGCTGTGTCCGGTATATAGGTTATGCTCAGGTGACGTATGGTAGTGGTGCTGTGTCCGGTATATAGGTTATGCTCTAGTGATGTGTGGTAGTGGTGCTGTGTCCGGTATATAGGTGATGCTCAAGTGATGTGTGGTAGTGGTGCTGTGTCCGGTATATAGGTTATGCTCTAGTGATGTATGGTAATGGTGCTGTGTCCGGTATATAGGTTATGCTCTAGTGATGTATGATAGTGGTGCTGTGTCCGGTATATATGTTATGCTCAAGTGATGTATGGTGGTGGTGCTGTGTCCGGTATATAGGTTATGCTCAAGTGATGTATGGTGGTGGTGCTGTGTCCGGTATATAGGTTATGCTCAAGTGATGTATGGTAATGGTGCTGTGTCCGGTATATAGAGGTTATGCTCAAGTGATGTATGGTAATGGTGCTGTGTCCGGTATATAGGTAATGCTCAAGTGATGTATGGTGGTGGTGGTGCTGTGTCCGGTATATATGTTATGCTCAAGTGATGTATGGTAATGGTGCTGTGTCCGGTATATAGGTTATGCTCAAGTGATGTATGGTGGTGGTGCTGTGTCCGGTATATATGTTATGCTCAAGTGATGTATGGTAATGGTGCTGTGTCCGGTATATAGGTTATGCTCAAGTGATGTATGGTGGTGGTGCTGTGTCCGGTATATAGGTTATGCTCTAGTGATGTATGGTAATGGTGCTGTGTCCGGTATATAGGTTATGCTCTAGTGATGTATGGTAGTGGTCCTATGTCCGGTATATATGTTCTGCTCTAGTGATGTATTGTAATGGTGCTGTGTCCGGTATATAGGTTATGCTCTAGTGATGTATGGTAGTGGTCCTATGTCCGGTATATATGTTCTGCTCTAGTGATGTATGGTGGAAGTGCTGTGTCCGGTATATAGGTTATGCTCTAGTGATGTATGGTAGTGGTGCAGTGTCCGGTATATAGGTTTTGCTCAAGTGATGTATGGTGGTGGTGCTGTGTCCGGTATATAGGTTATGCTCTAGTGATGTATGGTAGTGGTCCTATGTCCGGTATATATGTTCTGCTCTAGTGATGTATGGTAGTGGTTCTGTGTCCGGTATATAGGTTATGCTCTAGTGATGTATGGTAGTGGTCCTATGTCCGGTATATATGTTCTGCTGTAGTGATGTATGGTGGTGGTGCTGTGTCCGGTATATAGGTTATGCTCAAGTGATGTGTGGTAATGGTGCTATGTCCGGTATATAGGTTATGCTCAAGTGATGTATGGTGGTGGTGCTGTGTCCGGTATATAGGTTATGCTCTAGTGATGTATGGTTGTGGTCCTATGTCCGGTATATATGTTCTGCTCTAGTGATGTATGGTGGTTGTGCTGTGTCCGGTATATAGGTTATGCTCAGGTGATGTATGGTAGTGGTGCTGTGTCCGGTATATAGGTTATGTTCAAGTGATGTATGGTAGTGGTTCTGTGACCTGTATATGGGTTATTCTCAAGTGATGTATGTTAATGGTACTATGTCCGGTCTACAGATAGTGCTCAATTGATGTGTTGTATAATAAGTAGAAAGAGTAAAAAGGAAATGTACCTTAACACGTTACTAACATGTTTGTTTTTGAAACAATTACGACTGACATTGGCCTTTACTAATGTTTGAGGTCATTCTTTCTTGCATATTAACTTTTTAAGATATCAACTCATTCGTCACGAGAAATGCTACAAGGAATGAGCAATAGTATGTTCATACTAATTTTTTACTGGCGCGTATGCTATATTTCAGAAATTGTTCTTTTTATCTTGCTTAGGATGACATAGTTCAATTTTAAGCTGCAAATCAGAAGACAGTTTGATGTATGGTAGTGGTGCTGTGTCTGATAAAGGATTTTATATATGTGTTGTTTTTTGAAATGTGTTTTTTATTTTTTTTTGGCAAAAAGATGAAAGTTATGAGGTTAAGATCTTGAGACAACCACAAAGCTTGATAAACTTTCGGACGTTGGTGGCAGCTTCAAACGATAAAACGTCCGTAAACATCTTTCAAAATAGGATGCATCCTACAATAAGAACTATCCCGAACTGTACTACATTGTGAATATCTCGCTTTCACGCCAGTGCAACAGTAAAATACATAAGTTGAGCAATTTGAAACCTTACTTTTGGATAAATGATAGTAGTGATCTAGTCTGTATTCTACAGTTGGATTTAGTTCAAAATGAACAGTAAGTACCACACAAGTACGATACTTTAATGAACCAGTCAATTATAACCACGCTCCCTCCCAGGTCCGGTGGTATACCGCGAATATCCGAGGAAATGGGCCGTGTTTTTACCTTCCAGGCGGCCCCGCTGTGCCGGGTTAATGTGGTGGTTTTGTCCTCGCACCAAAAATAGCAGGGAATTGTCCGTACCTAGGGTCCCTGGGGTGAGGAGGCATTTGGCGGGGAATTTTCCAGCAGTTGGATCTGGGGGAGGTGGTTACCATTGATTGGTGCATAACTTCTCATTCATAGTAGTGTTAATGCACCAGTCAACTGTACCCCCCCCCCCCCCAGGTCCGGGGGTATACAGGGGATAGCCGGGGAAATGGGCCGTGTTTTTATCTTTCAGGTCCCGCAGTGCCGGGAGAATGCGGTGGTTTTATCTTCGCTTTAAATATAGCGGGGGATGTGCCTTAGGGTCCCTGGAGTGCGGGGGCGTTTGGCAGGGATTTTACCATCTGTTCGTCCCCGCAGGACTGGGATATTAGCCGGGGTTGTCTGGACCGAAAGTCAAAGTCCCCGCTATTTCCCGGACCTGGGGGTGGGGGGGGGGGCTAGGTTACAATTGCAAGTTTGGAAGAAAGACGGTTATGCATATTCTCAAAACTTGTTATTCATTCATGAACCCAAATGATATACCAATTTATATGCAGACAATTAAATGTCTCTGTCTGACTGATACCCTGCCATGTGATCCCTTAAGGGTCTAACAAATGACTCCATTAATTTAGTTGACAGGCGAAATAAACCCACTGCAACTCTGGGATTGTAATACAGTGCCTGACATTTCTGAAAACCCGGGAATTATTTTTTTATAAACCACAGACAGATCATATGTCATATGACACTTAAATAGCCATGCAAACAATGATCCTTATTTGGTCATTGACGATAGAATATAAAATAGACAAAAACAGATTATGCATCAAGCAATATAATACAATAACATCAACCACGACCTTGTTAAAGGATCATTGATTAAAGCAATGTATGCTCTCAGTGAAGGTCACACAGGACCAGAAGCAAACAGTTAAGCACGGACTTGTTAACGGAGCATGACTTAAAGCTGGACAGATACTCAGTGAAGGTCACACAAGACCATGAGCAAACAGTAAACCACGACCTTGTTAAAGGATCATTGATTAAAGCAATGTATGCTCTCAGTGAAGGTCACTCAGGACCAGAAGCAAACAGTTAAGTACGGACTTGTTTAAGGAGCAAGGATTAAAGCTGGACAGACAATCAGTGAAGGTCACTCAGGACCAGAAACAAACAGTTAAGTACGGACTTGTTTAAGGAGCAAGGATTAAAGCTGGACAGACACTCGGTGAAGGTCACTCAGGACCAGAAGCAAACAGTTAAGTACGGACTTGTTTAAGGAGCAAGGATTAAAGCTGGACAGACAATCAGTGAAGGTCACTCAGGACCAGAAGCAAACAGTTAAGTACGGACTTGTTTAAGGAGCAAGGATTAAAGCTGGACAGACAATCAGTGAAGGTCACTCAGGACCAGAAGCAAACAGTTAAGTACGGACTTGTTTAAGGAGCAAGGATTAAAGCTGGACAGACACTCGGTGAAGGTCAAACAGAAACAAACAGTAAACCACGAACTTATTGAAGGATCATTGATTTAAGCGAGACAGACACTCAGTGAAGGTCACACAAGACCAGATGCAAACAGTAAAGCACGATGACATACGGCAATTCATGCATTTTATAACCAAGAAATCTGTTCTTGCTGTAGGCGAGTATTGCATGCGTTCAATCACTTTATATTAATAACTCAGTTTTAAACATTCGCCTGGAAGTCTTCCAAGGAATACTGAAAGGAATTTTATAAGATCAATCGAAAGTTATTTACAACACTTTTTTTAGAGCTTCATGGGACCAAATACAATGTCTTTAAAATGTTAATGGCTAATGAAAGATGCCTTTAATAGTATGTGATATCGGTGTAACATAAATTGGATATTTGCTAATAAAGGTTTCTTAGAAAACAAATTTCTATCGAATTTAATCATCATACAGTTTGGTCGTTCTCACTTAATATATATATATTAACACTAGATTTACCTTGTTCGTAAATATATATATACATATATATATATATATATAGTATACATTATGCATTTACGAACAAGGTAAATCTAGTGTTTGTTATTGCACGGAAATATTGTTTTTGACTGGCAAATAGATTTCTTCTATCGATTCTAAAATAGATTATTATAATGCATTTGTTTTTGTTTTGTTTAAAAAAAAGTCACAGTCATTCATAAAGGACCCATTGAATACAAACTAGAATAATTTGTTCGAATTAGATTTTATTCTTTTTGAAAACACCGAAGGAATCCGAAAACGGTTCTGATTTTACGGATTTCACAAGCATGTAAAAAACGAATCCTAAACAGATAAATGAATGCACGCTTTCACGCACCTTAAACTTGTTTCCTTTTATCAACAGTTAAAGCGTTAAGGCGTTATCTATTTAATCTTTAAATTGAATGAGTTGACAATAAACCTTTCGTTTAATTTGATATCAAAATATTTATGCTTTAAACCGCATAACCACCGAGCACACGCAGTGGTTAGGTTTTAAATCCACCCACAGAGATCTTTATCAGCTATTTACACCCAATTGATTTCAACCGTCGATTTAAATATGTTTGTACATGTAATAGGAAGTCTTTATATTCCTTAACGATAGAATTTCCGATGTGAAATAAAGAATGGTTGTCAAATACTATATTTATAACTTATGCATTATGGGATATATTTATCGTGAATTTCTGATGAGAACACAGTTGTTTCCAAGCTGCTATATTAATATGTTGAAATGTAGCAGATGAGATGTTATAAGAACACAAGGGTCCAGCTAAATGAATATTATGTCGTTTTGTTTTACAGTCCGACGCCCTCCTAAAAAATCAAACAGTTCGCAACAACAACAGTTTATGAATGCATTCTTTAAATCATGCATAAATGTGTTGATTTTTAATCTACAAGGTCTAGTCCCCAAAATGTTTCCGTAGAACAAATTCAACAGACCAATCAACAGCACTATATAACATTAATACGAAAACAGCATATGCATATTTCCATTTAATGTTCATGAATTCTTATTGCTAGGCCGCTAGGCCGCTGACATATTGGCAGTTAATATCATTGTAAGTAATTATAATCACTTCAAATGGACTACTGTACATACTGTTCATAAAACAATATCATTTTAATTATATCTTAATGAATAAACACAAACACCATTAACATTTCACTTAACCACAATATTTCTCTGTTCGTATTTATATTTTTTATTGCTCCATTACATGCACGTAATATAAACAATCAATTCATTTCGAGTTATTAATAAACATGACTTTACAGGGCCGAACCCAGTAGCCATAAACATATTATGCTCCCGTTCAGCGGCACAGAAGGCAAATCATTCACATCTTACACCATGCTGAGAATCTAACCCCAGCTTTAAGGCAGAAACACAATTAATTTGTAACAAAAAGGCAGAAACACAATTAATTTGTAACAAAAATCCCACAAACCTTGCGTTTAGTATGTCCGTATTAATGATTAAGTCAGAATACAGCCCCACTTAAAACGCACATGCACACTTTATATCAGCTGACATTAATCTGCATTATAAATACTTTGCCAATGTACATTTCGCAAAGCGATTCAAGTGTAGTTCCGAAATCACGATTTAACCGACAATAAAGACGTGAAAAAACTGTTTTAAAAAGCGTCAATTTTAAAGTTATGAAGTTATATTGTTAAAGCTGTACTCTCACAGGTTGAACGTTTTGACAATATGTTTTATTTATTTTGTCTTGGGACGAGCTTTCTTCGCGAAAATGCATGGAAACAAGTGATATAAGACTGCTGAAAAAACCCCAGATCGCAGGTGTTCATATTTATATTAAAAAAATGATGTTTTATGCATTTTTCTTAAAGAGACTGTGTCACAGATTGGCACCAAAAAAAGTTTTTTTCTGTATCGAAACTCAGGACAATTATCTAATAGAATGTGTTACGCTTTGCTATCATAATTGTAAAAAAAGTACCAAAATGTAAAAACAAATTGTGTCGGAGACCGGGTTCGAACCCGCGTCGCCAAAATTGAAGTCCAGCGTCTTACTCACTGATGTTCAAAGGCTTACTCTAATCGGGTGACATAATCAAGCTATACACCTACCTCGGTAATATCACGTGATAACACCGACTAGCCAATCACGCATAATGAATGAATTCTACCTGGTAGACATACCCAGTAATCTTTTTTAATCGAAAAATACGAAATAACTGCTAAACTTAAATAAATTGTAAACTATGTGGTACTTCAGTCGATGCCAAGTTTAAGTCAGTTTTCGACAATTTTCTTTCTTTTTCGCTATTTTATCATACGTGAGACAGCCCCTTTAAAGCGTTAGTAACGCTTTCAGCCATAAAACATTTGTTTTCGAACGGCAATATGAAAATCTGGAGTCTGATCTTTTGTCAGCAGTCTTATATCATAGGTTGTTAGATATTTGCGCAATAATTGGCTCATTCAAAGACAAAAAATAGATGTATAAAGTAATCAAAACGGTAAATCTGTGAGAGTGCAGCTTTAAGAAAAAGAAAGAAAATACATTAATGGTATGACGTTTAACGCAATGAAATGCTTCTGTGACCAAATATTCTAATTAGAAAACTAAATGGAGACAATCTTTATACTGTGAAATATTTGTATAAATTCATATCGACTATTTATAAAGGAAATGTAGACATAAACCGACGCCCAATACCTTTACATGTAGCACATTCCAATATATCTAATATACAAGATGTGCACTCCCTCCCGTGCATTACGCAATGCGTCGTTCTTGATTTTAGTCTCTATATGGCACATGCTTTTTTTCACTAATCTATTACGTAGTACATCCTGGTTTATTATTTCACAATTTCCTTTTAATGATGTGGTCCGAGTTTTGGGAACTCATTATTATGCTTACTTTAAATACAAAGTATGATGTCAACGAAAACATCGAAACCATATCACAGTCAAATGAAACTAAGTAGAAATGTGGTTTATTGAATACACTTGTGTACATGAAAGCAAGAATTACAGTAACATATCAATAATTAACAATTAATACCATCTTGGCCGCTATAAACTGAAATCTGAGTTTGAGACTCAGTGTTAAAGCTTCACTCTCACATATTGAAAGTTTTGACAACTTTTTTTTATTTTTTGTCTTGGAACGAGCCATTTTAGCGGAAGTGCATGGAAACCAGTAATATAAGACTGCTGACAAAAAATCAAAACGTAGATTCTCATATTCAAGTTCAAAAATTGTTGTTTTATGCATTTTCTTAAACCGTTAGTAACGCTTTTAGCCATAAAACATTAATTTTCGAATGGAAATATGAAAATCTGCGATCTGATCTTTTGTCAGCAGTCTTATATCACTGGTTTGCAGATATTAACGCAAAAATTTGCTCTTTCCAAGACAAAAAAAGTTGTGAAAACGGTAAATCTGTGAGAGTGCGGCTTTGAAAGTGAATATATATTCTGTGAGTTTTAATTAATTTATTGCTTATATGACTTGTATCACACTATAAAACCAACTCCTTGAGCTCCGTTAGCATATAACTACGGTGTCTTGGTTATCGGATTACCACAGCGCTTGTTTTCCTCGTTGTTTTAACAAGTTATTCAAATGTAAACAAGAACAACAATATCACCACAAAACATGAATTATAACATCATTTACTGTATGGTCGGTATAATTTTTATGCTTGGTTTTATTAAAAAAGGAGGCCAAGGAAAACAAATACTGGTATTCTATATTTGGTGGATATCTTGCATGTAATTGCTAGTTTTTTTTATAATAAATCGTTCTTTCTTTCTTTTACTAGCCCTACTTTCTTTCTTTTACTAGCCCTACGTCTGCATCAATATAGAACATTGTTCTAGTAAACATGTTGATGTGGGCGTAATTCAATAAACCTGTGGCTTAATGAACGTGAAACACAAGCATTAAATGTATTTTATCCTTAAATTTCTGACTATTTATTTATACATATATGTTGAATTCATCTGTGGTCTGTCTTTGAAACTTATCGTTTGACCCCTATAATGTTTTTACTTGCGTCATCAGGAGAATATATATGATAGTTCAGGTTTATTAGTACTTGCATCATCGGAATAAGGTATGGCTTGTAAGCTATCTATTGCTTGCGAAATCGTGGTTTATATAGATTTATCAGTGGAATATCAATTTGATGTTTTTCACTGTAATAAGTGTCAAATATTTGTGGCAGAAATGAAGATTGTATGTTTCTTCTTTTAAAAAAAATGAATATTTAAGGGTTAACCTTTGAGATTATTTTCATAAACAACGCGATAATAACGTCCCGAAGGTCGTCAAAAGGTTGTTATTAGAATCTTTGGAAAAATTGTGCTTGCCTTAAAGTGACACTCTTATTCAAAATCAATACATACACATGTATAACAAACATCAATTTTGACTGATGAACTTTTGACTACTTACTAAATAATGCATTTATGGAAAATATTAATTACTGGTAACAAGATTGTAACCTTGTATTTAAAAGCAAGAAGTGCAAAAATGTTAAATGATTGGTGAATGCTAAAAGATTTACTGTGGTCTACTACAGTCTCATAAGGTATAAATACCGTGTTTTATACTAATTACTTTCAAATTAAACTCGGTATCCTTCGTTAGAACTATTGTTTTCGACATTTATTCATCCTTTTTGGAATATTAAAACAATATTATCAATTGTGGTAAATCTTATCTGGTAGTAAGAGTGCATCTTTAAAGTGTAACACTTATAAGTGCAACGGCATATGGTGTATCTTTTTCACAATGTCCTTTATGTTAGCATACATTACTGACTTCTTTAATGTCAAAGTCATTTGAATGTGAAAAGTTCTTCTAAATAACTTTGCGTTTGCTAACAGAAGTTCTTGTAGAAAACTTATTGGAATTATGACTCTAAACGTCTCTGTGTGTGTTTTTTCAGTGAAAACATATTAATGTTTTATGAAATCATCTGGGTGTCGTGTGATCCCAATACATGTTACAAAAGACGGTCGCCAAAACATTCTGCTCCCAAGAGGCTATCAAATGACACTGTTTCACCTTAAAATACCTATCTTAAGGAATAGAGGATAACTGAACTTCATAATGATATAAAAAACTAAGCCATAAAAAATCAAACTCGAACTGATCATTTGAAATTTAAAATGCAAGTATAAACAATATCGACTGTGTTATTTATTATTTCATTGTGTTTGACTTGATTTCATTTGAAAAAAGTCATAACATGACTAAAATCACAGAACAGTTTAAATCATGTATCATCTTTAATCCCATATTGAAACTTTTTTCAATTCAAGTAAACCAAAATCGTCCTTTTACTGTCTTATTCAGTGCTTAACAAACTACATGTATACTATTTTTTTGAATTCCATGTTAGCTCATTCAGCCGGAAGTTATTCACTGTATAAGTCAATTTTGTGCTATGCCGGCCTAGACTGTAAATATTTTAGTATCAAACAACTCCAAATATTTCAGCCCAGGTTTAATGTATTAGTGTTAAGCAAGCCATAAAGTCCTTCTACACATGGCTACTGAGTGCCTTCTAAGTGCCCAGCCAATACCATATTGTCCGTTCAAGACACTATAGGTCCCCAACAACCCTCTACATGATTGCAATGAAGCCCCTTTTATACCTTTCTTATTACAGAGGTTTTTTCTGAACAGCTCAATACTTCATATTGTGGTTTCGGTCAAGCCAACATATTACTAAAAATCCAGACAGGTTGTACCAAGGCATCCAATAGCTTATTCAACCACATTTAGTCAACAACAAACCCTAATGACCAAGCAGTCCTCAAAGACTGGCTCTGTTTAAATCTACCTTGTATTGAATAAAAAATTTTTTACCCCGTTTGGTGTCAAAAATATAATTTTAGGGAGTCTATGAAGCCGATAGAGTGTTTGATAAACCATATTTTGTAAAAGGCACATTGTGTGAAGACCCAATTTTGGCAGTCTAAAGCCTTTTTAGATCGAACAAACACATGTGTAACTATAGTTTAGACTACTCAGTGTCAAACAGACCACATAATGGGAATCTTTAAGCCCATTAAGAGCCATACAAAATACATGTGCAACTCTAGTTCAGACTGCTCAGTGCAAAATAGACCACATGCTGGCATTCAATATAGCCCATTTAGATCGCAATAAACACACGTCCAATTCTAACATAGACTACTCAGTGGCCAGTTGACCACAATGTGGTAGCCATTAACCCTTTTAGAGCCAGACAAGCCAGTGCGCAACTCTTTTTTTACAATTCATTACCATAAATGACCATATCTTGGCACAAAAAGTCCATTTAAAGCCAAACAAACACATATTCAATTATAATATAGACCACTTGCAGGCAGTCGTATCCCAGTTAAGAGCCAATTTAACCCACGTGCAACTCTAAATTAGACTACTCAGTGTCAAACATACCATTTGTTGACAACCATTACGCCCTTTAAGAACTAAATCAATCTATTTCAGTCTAACCAGTGTCAAGGAGACCACATGTTCGCACCACAAATCCCATTTAAAGCCAAACAAACACATATTCAATTATAATATAGACCACTTGCAGGCAGTCGTATCCCAGTTAAGAGCCAATTTAACCCACGTGCAACTCTAAATTAGACTACTCAGTGTAAAACATACCATTTGTTGACAACCATTACGCCCTTTAAGAACTAAATCAATCTATTTCAGTCTAACCAGTGTCAAGAAGACCACATGGTCGCACCAACAAATCCCATTTAAAGCCAAACGAACCCATGTGCAGCTCTTAGTAAGCCTACTCAGTGCCAAACGTACCATATTTTGGTACCTCAAATCCCATTTAAAGCCAAACAATCCCATGTTCAGCTCTAGTCAAGCATACACAGTGCCATTCAAACCACATTTTGGCATACAGGTTATGCTTTATCCAATACTAAGCCTAATAAATCCGGTCGTGGTAAATCGATAGATAAGGATTTTCCCTAACTGGTTACGTATTTTTTAGGTTTCAAAAACAAAATAAAATTCATTTTCAAACTGTTTTTTTTGTATATTGACATTAATTTGGCCTGTTTTGTGTGTTAATTTCTTAAACTGAAACACTGTGCTCATTTAGATAAAACGGTCACATTTAAACATAAAAAAACAACCTCATTGAAACACATATATTGGCACCAACATTTGGCAGTAAGTATAGGCATGGCACCAAATTGTTTCAATTGACCCTTGTAGACAAAAATACTATAATGAAAATATATGACGACCGATCTGAAATCATTTTGGAAATGAACATGCGGTTATAAACTTTCAAAAAAAAAACCTTTTAAAGAGAGGATATAGACAATAAATTTTATCTGTTTTTGAATCTTACAGATATAACAATTGTGCGATAGCCTTTTGCACCATGTACGAAACCATTGCGAATTAAAAAAAAATGTATAAAAAATACATAAAATATTATTTAAAATGAAAGAACATACAATTTGCAGTGTTGCAACAGTACCTAATTTTTATATTAAATATCATTAAAAAGACTTCAAAACTATTCAAAATGAAACATTTTTAAATTAATGTATATTTCGTACTTTGACCTTGAAATGACCTTGACCATAACATTAAAGAGGTCAATCTCATATGTCAACCTTTAATTCTACTTGAAGGTATATAGTAAAAAATAAAAACAAATGATTACACAATTCGTGAAATATAACTTTTAGTGCTCACTAGTTGCACTATAATTCGATCATACAATAAAACAGACAGTTACGAGCTCTAGATATGACATGTAAGTAATGTATTACTCGCGACATCAAACAATTGTTTGACATGTAAGTTATTTATCACGTTCGACAACAAGATAATGAATGAAATGCAAGCTATTTATCACTTTCGACATTAAGAGAATGCTTGACATGTAGGCTATTCGTTACTTGCGCATCGAGTTAGTGCTTAACGTGTTAGTTACATGTATTTATATTTTTCGACATCAAGAGAATGTTTGACGTTTTCACCTAAATACTTGCGAAATCAAGCGAAAGTATGCCGTATAATTACGCTATTACTTGCGACATCAAGACCATTTATGACATGAAAGTCTCTTTATTAAACGTTTTTTTTTAAAAACTTTTATTATGTTGAATGGTTAACAAGTTAAGTGCGCTGCTGGGTGTAAGGATGATGATTGGTACGGTTTGCATTTAATACGGATCATGGTCGTCAATAAAACATTCATTAATTAAGATTTATATCTTATTTGTTAAGATGTACTTTGTGCGCCCGAAGGATGATTTTTGCCAAAAAACAATCATTATGAGTACTAAATATTTTACCTTATCATGTTTTCCTGCCATGGTGCAAACACAGGTCGAATGTACTTCTGGCTCTAAATTGCACTTAGTCTAGGAAGTATCCGCAAGCATCAACGAATGGGCACGATCTTGGCTGGTTTATATCCGCAAGCATCAACGAATGGGCACGATCTTGGCTGGTTTATATATGTTTTGTTTCATTTATTGATATAATCAGTGGCCAAAGCGAATCACTAACCACCAGCTAATGCATTTACGTTCTGAAAGTCTGTTTTTCTATTTTAGGCTTATACGCACCATACATAAGCAACATATGACTAAACAATTGAATTGCTTCTAATTTGTGTTTGTCTATTCTTTTGAATGAGTGTTTGTGTGTTTGCCGTTTGATATGTGTGCCTTTCAGAAAGATTAGAGATAAGATTTGGCTACCGACCTTGTTCCCGCAAGACATTTCAGAGCTCTAGCTTTGTTCCCACCAGTCCACCAGGGTTCTAGCTGAGTTCATACCGTCCTCACAAAATTGCAATTAGTGCAATACATCTTGGCAAACAAAATAACAGTACAGTAGTTTTAATTGCAGGCATGCATATTGCGAACATATTAAGTTTATCATAACATGAAATCCTATTAAAGACCGAGAAAGGACTGTAACTGACAGAAGGAATGGCAGCCTAAGTAATAGGGAGATGGGGTGTGTGTGTTGTTCTTAGTTTAGTATCTAATAATGTAGCCAAGAACATTTAATCTGACCCTGATTTAAGTTTCCAGAAAATGTAATTTACAATATGTTGGTCATTTCTTCCCAGCCAAGCTAGTAAATGTAATTCAATAGTGGTAAGAAGGCATTCCAGAAGATGTCATCTGATAATTTCATGAGCTCCCTGTTATTTTAATAATTAGCACCACACTGATATAAGACATTTTTGGGGGAAACTAAAGCTTTGGTATAAATGCGTAGGACTGATAATATCATATGTTCGAGTGTAAACAATTATTACATACCTAAGGCATGATTGTAAATAGCAAAAATAACAGTCACAATCCTACAGGATATCGATAACGGCGTTTGTCTTTGCAAAGGTTGTTAAAAAGGTCACCGAAAGACTAACGATTATGCAAAAGTATGTTTGCCTTTCACAGGGAAGCTTTGACAAAATTACAAAATGCTGGCATAATCTAACCAGGATAATATTTTGTTTGAATGCAAAACCCGCAGTTGTCTTACACCTGACATCATCTCCACTTCCTACAGATGTCATTGTAAAAAATTCAGCTTACATGTTTCATAACTGATTAAGATGTGAACAAATGAGCTTTTATGAATAAAATAATTTAAAAATAGAAATGTTACCACCTGTTTGCAACTGTGCATTTTCTTCTCACAGAACGGGTTGATAGAGATCTTCTGCATAAAATAACATTTATTCTATATTTATAAACCTCATTTCCGGCAGTTCGTTCGCCTAAAACAGTTGTTTAACACGGAATCCTTCTTTTTTACCGAGAATAAACAGGGGTGATTCTAAGCATAATTTATCAGTTAGTATGGCATACAACTCAAATAAAATTGAAGATTTACGACCGACATTACATAAATAGCCATATATACAACTATGTCAGAAAATAACTGCTTAAGAGTCCAGTGGCGTTGATTCCATAGGCTTAAAGGCTAATATGATTGACGTGTGATACCGCTTGGTCGACATTTCCCATAATGTTGGCTAATATGATTGACGAGTAGTGCTCGAGTTATGCTTTTTGGTCGACTTTTTCCATACACCTGGCTAATATGATTGACGAGTTATGGCTCTTGGTCGACATTTCCCCTAAGCTTGTCTAATATCATTTACAAGTTATGCATCTTGGTCGACATTACCCATACACCTGGCTGAAATGATTGACTAGTTATGGCTCTTGGTCGACATTTCACCTATACCTGGCTAACATTCTTAACGTGTTATGCATCATGGTCGACATATCCCATTCACCTGGCTAATATGATTGACGAGTTATGCTTGTTGGTCGACATTTCTCCTAAACCTGGCTAATATTCTTAACGAGTTATGCCTCTTGGTCGACATATCCGATACATCTGGCTAATATGATTGACGAGTTATGCCTCTTGGTCGACATTTCCTATACATCTGGCTAATATGATTGACGAGTTATGCTTGTTGGTCGACATTTCCTATAAATCTGGCTAATATTATTGACGAGTTATGCCTCTTGGTCGACATTTCCTATACATCTGGCTAATATGATTGACGAGTTATGCTTGTTGGTCGACATTTCCCCTAAAACCTGGCTAATAAGATTGACGAGTTATGCCTCTTGGTCGACTGAGAAATTCGGCTGCATCCATTTTATGGTGCAGATTTGCCCCCCGTGTTATTATATGTCATAAGTGTAATTAAATACAATAAAGAAGATAATCAATTATCATATTTGTACGTCTACGGTTGCCAACAACAAAACATTTTAGATCGACGCAGAAATAAAATGCATGTTAATTCACACTTTTATATTGACATTGAAGTACAACAGCTGTTTATTTATGCTTAGTAAATTGACAGTGAAGTACAACATATGTTAACTTATGATTTAGTAAAATGACAATAATCGATTTTTTTTTTCACTTTGTCTACTTCCGTGGTTGAAAACGAGGCTCATAAAAATTCGGGATCGTTCGGTCATTTCTGAAAAACAGAAAAAGTGTAAATGGAAATTATCGACTGGTGAAGGTCATGAAGGGGGAAGTAAAAAGTGATAATGTTTTTGGTAATAAATTGTTCCATACGAAGCTTTATTTGTAAGAAGTATCATGGGGATCGCCTTTAAAGAATGTATTTCTATGTTTTTTCTACCAAAAACGCTCATGATATCCATTAAGGCCAATTCTTTGCAAGATAGGCATGGGCTTTAAAAGTTCGGCTAGTAGGTTTTCTTAAAACATAAAGGTTACATAAGTAATTTAATTTAAAACGATGGTAACAAATTTCCTCCGGCTTCTGTAACATTATCCTGATATAAATGCCAAATTTCAAAAGCTTCCACCTGTGTCTGGTCGTTTATTGTGTATAAAAGATGCAAGGAATTGTATTCGTCTGGAGGAAGCAAAACCGCGCCTATTGATTTGGTAGAATTAACTATAATAAAACGATTTAGTTTGCACTTTGTGAATCGTTCTGACGGTTTATCATAAACATTTGTTTGTTAAATGCATTTGCCGTTTCATAATATTATTGAGATTTATTTGTGTTATTTGTGAAGAAGAGATTAGCTCGTGTGTTTTGTGTTATTTGTTTTAATTGTAATATACACCTTTTTATTCCTATTCGATGTAACATGAGGATATAATGTAATCGATAGAGGAACTGGAGCCACACTCTGTACAAATTACTTTGCGTGCATTTCTATTTGTATGCCGCAATTATTTCAGTGCGTGTTTGGGAAGAAATTTGTCCTTGGCTGTCCGTCCGACTCAAAAGCCACGCGCATCACTAGATTAATGAAAATACATGTATATCTCCAAAAGTATGAAAGTCAGAGCCACACAACTTAACAGAGCCACACAACTTAACGTAATAGATAACCAGCGTAAGGAGCTGTGACCAAGGAGTTTTATATTACGTTGCCAAATAAATGCAGAGTTATGGCCCTTCCTCTAATGAGAGAAGAGTTATATAGCCCTTGATTTAGTAAAACATTGCATATAAAGCATGGTGCATTAGGTCACACCTATCCCGATAAGTATTTCAATCCAAGTGAAATTTTAAGTAGCATGTGAAGTTGTGCTTCTGGGATTTTGGTTGTGCTTGTGCCCAGCAGACTTTAAGTCTTTGACATAGTTAAAAGAGTCAGGTAGATAATGGAATTTAGTGTAACACGTATCTTAAACAGTTTTTGAGTTTGGGTCATAAACCTTCAAAAAGATGTCAACACTAATCAATCCTTATCAATCTAATCCAGCTGTTAAATTGAATAATTTCTACATTCCTCCTAAATTTTGTTTTAAATTAGCAAAAAGGCGTGTTGCAACACTATTTTATAGCTGTGAGTATTGTCAACATACATATATCGTTAGAGATTTAGAACAAACGAGTTTTAACTTTATTAGCATGATTCATTTGATATAAACGTACCTAAATGTTAACCTGTATGCCAACATGAACTTCAACATTTCTATCAAACAAAAGGTAGATTTCTTCATAGTAAGTATTTTTATATCGTCGAATGTTTATACAAAAAATGAAATAGGAAACATCTAAAGTAAAGCTGGTGCTAGGATACGTTAGCCAATACTGATTTATTTGAGCGGATGATAACTGATATGTATCCGTCTCGAATCCATGCAATACTTAATTTTGATAGAGTGTGTGTTTCATTGTGATATAAATTAAAATGTGTGATCCATTAAACAAAATCATGATAGTGTTTTGGCTACATTGTCTGTCCCTTTACATTCTATTTCATTACGATTGTGCAGTGCATTCAACTTATAAAAAGGTTGAGTCGGGGTTCGAGGGCCAATAACTGTTAACCAAGTAGCTCATGTATTTAGTAATTTTGAAACAGTTTTCATTGGAAATGTTTACATTTTTTCAAACCAAAATTATGTTCCATTTGTATCGGAGCCAATATGGTTGGCATGTACTTCTTACTCTAAATTGCACTTAGACTGGAACATTTCCCGCTAGTCTAATCAATGGCCATTAATTCAACAAGGATATCTATGATTACCTTGAATCTAATGTTCCTTGTCTTAATATATCGTGCAAAAACATTCACTCATCACCAGCTGTCAATCTGTAATTTATCGTTTGTATGTGTTTTCTCTTCTGGTTTAAAGACATCAAGCATGAGCCATTTTAAGAGTGGACTTCCCTCTTGTCTCTTATCTGTGAAACAATTCAATCAACCGCCGACTAACCTTTAATGTATTAGGCTTTATTTTTTATAATATGTACGTGGACACTGTGTGCTAGAAGGATCTCTCTCCCTTTCAGAACGTTTTTATTTGGGATATTTATACGGTAAAGCTCGTCTTATTACAGTGGAGGTATGTCAGAGCGTTGGTGTAGCAGCGATCGTGCAAATACAATGGCCACACTTGTTCGACTGCAAAAATACGAGAGGAACTTTGGCGTTCGCTTTGGTATTTCTTTCTTAATCATGATATTAATTGTCTATGGAAACACAGCTGAAAAAGTGCGTCCTACTTAGTCTAAGAATTTCCCAACAAATAGCAACACATGTGCAACATATGTGCAAAAAATAGACCGGCATGTTTCGGCTAACAGTGTCTTAATATAATACTGCGATTTATTCCATACCTTTAAATGCATTTTCAAATATATCATCTGCATGCTGTTCTATTATTGTAACATCGCAACTAGCAGGAGACGAAATATTTGATCGGGTCTCCTCGGCCATTTTGCATAAAAAACAACCTCGGACGCATGCCGGTACATCAGTGCAAGTAGTTCAAAAATAATAAGTAGGATAATAAATATTGGTAGTTTCCGATGAATCCTGTTTTCATAATGTATTAATTGTCATCGTATTTCAATGCACACACAGGTACCACTAGTTTTCGCCGACACTGCCAATGCGTACATAAATAGACATGATTACAACATTTATGTTAACTTTGTAAGACGTGTTTCTATGTATTAGGTGTTTCCTGTCAAATATAGTTTCTATTTAAAGTGATTCGCTCGACATCAGCTACTCTATTTGCTTTCTTTTCGGATATATCTAAGGCGCTCCAAGATCCAGTTTGGCTTTATTGCAGTTTTTTGGCCTGTCTTGTGTGCTGGCATGTCCTATTTATTGGCCTGTTCTGTTTGCTGACCTGTTCTGTTTTGGCCTGTTCTGTTTGTTGACCTGTTCTTGTTGGCCTGTTCTGTTTTGCCTGTTCTTTTTTTCCTGTTCTTTTTTACCTGTGTTTTGGCCTGTTCTGTGTGTTGGCCTGTTCTGTTGGTTGGCCTGTTCTGTGTGTTGGCCTGTTCTGTGTGTTGGCCTGTTCTGTGTGTTGGCCTGTTCTGTGTGTTGGCCTGTTCTGTCTGGTCTGTTCTTTCTGTTGACCTGTTATGTTTGTTGGCCTGTTCTGTTTGTTGGCCTGTTCTGTCTGGTGACCTGTTATGTTTGTTGGCCTGTTCTGTTTGTTGGCCTGCTTTTTGGCCTGTTCTTTTAGTTGACATGTCTTGCTTGTTGGCCTGTTATGTTTGTTGGCCTGTTATTTTTATTGGCCTGTTAATGGGTTCTCACATGAGTCATCACTGGTCACAACTGGTGTAAACAAACAAGTAAGTGCCGTTAATTTCTACATTTTTTTACAATAAAGATTTGAAAATATTTCGTAGTCTATAAAAGACTTTGCTATTTTCTGCTTTTACACCTGTGAATATATTAGATTTGGTTGTGTTTTACTTACGCAATTCTGGGCCAAAATTTCAGCGTTGCATCTTTACAAAATTTCGTCAACATTTGGCCAAGGGCTGCGAGGATTCTGACTGAATGCAAGCGCCCCAACTTAACTAGTCCATAACAACAGCCGCTTCAGAGTCTTTGACGATTTTTATTTGGAGACTAAACGCGTACATATCCTACTTGTTGTTAACCTAGCCAAAAATGACGAATCCCAGCGCTAAGTATATTGAGCGGAAAGATAACGGGCACTTGCTAGATGGTTCCAAAATGGCGATGCTTTATTGACAGAAGTCGATTTGAATTAGACTGATCATTTGTGTTTCATTTAATACTTAAGTGAAATAAGAGAAAGATATTGGCTAAAATAATTAATGTATTTATTATTATTATTAATTAACTGTGAATTGTTAAGTATTGTGGAGTTACAAACGAAGAATAATTATGTTTTACATTCTTATGGATCAGTCGACTTGTGGCGTTTAGTGAACAAAATGAATATCCTAATGTTAAAAAGGTCCCTATACGCGCATTTTTGTGGCTAGATATGAACTAGAGTCACAAAAGTATACACCGCATACACAAATACCAACACCGCATCAGAATAGCTTACCCGTTTAATTATGGGATACCTTAGTTTAAACATATGTATTACAACGATTGTGAAGCAGGTTATTACAACACTATATTAATCACGCTCGTTGGCACGAATTTACGCGAGAGTGTGGTCTTGTGTTGTGGGGGAAACCGAAGAATCCGGAGAAAACCTTCTTTGAACGGTTATTCAAACACGAGTGCAGAGAAAAACGATTCTTAAAAAGTTGTTATCCTTGGTTCGAGTGAACCAAAACATTACAAAATATGTAAATGGTGTAATTTCCCTTAAATATTTTTATGTAATCATCGCCATAAACTAAACGCCTGTTTTGATGTAGTATGTTTTTCTTACCCATAAATCTTACTTATGAAACCATCGTAACATGCAAGCCCAATTATATCACAATTTAAAGAAATAATGTTTTTTAAAAGTTTCCATCTGAGTTTACTATTTGATAATAATTTTTAAAAGCTTCAAGGTATTGTATTCGACATGTGGATAAATAAATTACTTGTCAATTGATTTGGCAGATGAAACTATAATAAAACGATGTATTCTGCACTTTGTGAATTGTTCTGAAGATGTATCGTGAAGCCATTATTGTAAAATGAATTTATCATTTCATGAAACTGTTATGAGTTATTTGTGCTATTTGTAAAAGAGAGATTAAGGTGTTTATATGATGTATTCTTTTAAGTACTTAGTATACACCTTTGATTTTCATTGCATGTGAAAGTCTTACCAGATTCATGCTTTGAGCATTATTATTTTTAGGCAATTTCTGACAGAACGATCCTGTGAACTGAAAAAACAACACCCATAAATTAGCGGTTCGACAGTAATGGAAAGTGAAATGGTGTGAACGTTCATTTTGACCCATCATCGACACCAATACAAATTGCATTAACACTTAGGGCGCTGTATCCGACGATGCACTTCAACCCGCTCAAACGTAGTTCTATTTCCAGGTACTTATAGTTTATGTTATACCCAAACGTTCTTTTAGGTGCTTCTTAGAGATACCCTAACCTATGGCAGTTATAATGAAGCAAGATATTAGTAGTACTATGCAAATAATGCAGGTTTTTTGTTTGTTTATTATCATTTAAATATTTCAAGTAAACCGTTAAATCAAAATTCGAAGAACGTCATGTTCTCATAATTTTGTTAAACGTAAGCAAATCGAATAACAATGCTCGTTTCATACATGTTAAGGTGGGTTTTCAAGTTTAAGCCAGTCCTACGAAGGACGCCTTAAACCGAATGTATTTTAAAAAAAAGCGTTTGGATCGAAGATGAACATGTCAATGTACAATATATAATTGCACTATGTCTCACATGACAATGGTATGTCCTAGCCATGCTGTCGACGTCGGTGACCTTTTAAAGTTGGCCTTTAATTGAACACTTTCTTACAAAAACATACAACCTATTAATAGGACTGAGCTTATTAGTGTATACATGTTTGTTACAGACTCTCTTAAAGTAAGGTCCTCTTTAATTAATGTTAGAACTTAATTTAATAAAATTTGTTCATCCTCTGACTTCGATAGATTAAATATAACAATTACAATATTTAACCAATTTATTGTAACTTATTTACTGTTTGTGTTATTTTTGTTTGTACATAGGGTCGTTGTACTACATTGTTTGTTACTATGTATACACGTTGACATTGATCATTATAAACATATGTGTTGTTAACAATGTACATCGTTCAAGTCGAAATAAACTGTCGGTCTGTCTGATAACTGAGACATACAGGCGAGCATTTACACCCGCCTCTGTGCAAGGTACATTTCAGACTGATCTGAACAACTTAGATTTTAGTTGTTTTAAAATGTTGCCGTTTATTCTGATATTTTTCACAACTGGATTTACACATGCTTTAAGAATTCAATAACTGTGTTTGAAAGGCATGGTCCAGTTTGATGGTCCACCCATTAGACGCACCCTCATTGCGCCAGCAAATGTCTACTGCGTCATCGTCATGGCAACATGGCGTGAAATACACCAGATCCCCAAACGGACAGTGTGTTTGCTCTCCGGCGACTTTTTCGAAAGACTACGAACCCGGAAAAATATACTATTTTAAGAAAGAAGTTGTAGTACAGTATACGGCTGCGGTAAGAAGCTATTTAGGAGTATTGACAGTTAAAAATTTGGTTTTAAGGATTTTTGTTTTTGAAGTACACTTTCGTAATTGTGAGCAGTAGATTTAAAGCTAAATTGATGAAAATGTCAACAGAAGTATGACTATTTTTTTTAAATTTTTGTATAAGACGGAAATGAATTTGACTTACATGATTCTACCTTCCATACACGTAAGAAACATTCGCCACGACTATATACTTCGCAAGTTGTATAAATATATATAGAATTGCAGCTATCGGCCGGTATTCATAAACATCAAAAGTCATTTCCTAGCTTAAGACAATTTCAAATATTGTTCATAGCCAAATAAAAAAAAGTATTAGTGTTTTTAACATGGAAGTATGTATTTTGAAACAATTCTAGGCGTCTCTGAGTGTTTCAGATATTATGAAGTAATATGTTAAATGATAAGTGTGATAGTTAACTTAAGAAAATGACTAATACAAGGAAATTCAGTGGTTTTATGAATACCGCCTAGTGTCTTTGAGTGCGTTGCTTTAAAGTAAAATGTTAATAAGAACACGCCTTTTGTAACATACATAGTTCTTGAAGAATTTGAGACTTCGAGTATCACCCACGAATTAATGACATCCGTACGTTGAATAGGCCATTGCTCAAAGGATCGATGGAATTGAGAAGCACCCCTGCGAAAAAAGTTCATGAAGTTCATGAACTATTGCAAAAGTTCATGAACTATTCCAAATGTTCATGAACTTCCAAATAAGTTCATGAACTTTGAACGAAGTTTTGCGAAGTTCATGAACCAAGTATTGAAGTTCATGAACTATTATTGTGATAATTTATTAGTTCATGAACTTTTGACCAGTTAACTGAAAGTTCATGAACCACATTTCAAGTTGATGAACTTTTGAATAAGTTCATGAACTTTAAAAGATTGTTTGTCAAGTTCCTGAAAATTATCATCTTAGTTCATGAACTGCTAAAATTATTTTGCTGATGCGTTAAGTTCACTTATAAAGCTTACTGAAAGTTCATGAACCAAATTTCAATTTCATGAAGCACAATTCAAGTTCACAAACTCCTATTTTGATGAATTCTAAATTCACAAATTAAAAATATGAAAATATTTTAATCTTATATTACTGAATTAGTCAGTGATTTGAACTAAATAGTCAAGTTTGTAATAATTGGTTTAAAAACTATTGAAAAATAAGTAACAAGTTTATTGTCTTTCTGAACTTGATTTTACTACATGCACAAATTTGTAAATGCCTATAACAACACTATTTGGTTTACTTTTGTATTGGCAACATTGCGATCTCACAAAAACACATTGATTGATTGAAATACATGTCAGGAACAGGTTTTCATCAGAAAAGGGGCAAAATTACAGAGCTTTTATAAATTTCATTTTCATAATAGATCTTGTCTGATTGAAAGCTGCACTCTCACAGATTTTCCATTTTTACAACTTTTTTTTTGTCCAATTTTTGCATTAATATCTGCAAACCAATGATATAAGATTGCTGACAAAAAATCAGATCGCAGAATTTGATATTTCCATTCAAAAATTAATGTGTTATGGCTTAAACCGTTACTAACGGTTTAAGAAAAATGCATAATACATCAATTTGTGAACTTAAACATAAAAATCTGCGATCTTATTTTGGGTCAGCAGTCTTATATAACTGGTTTCTCAAAAATTGGCTCATTTCAAGACAAAAAATTAAGAAGTTGTCAAAACGTTCAATCTGTGAGAGTGCAGCTTTAAAGTGACACTCTTATTCAAAATTAGTACATACAGTCAAACCTGGTTGAACGGTCACCTGCTTTAAATGGCCACCTGCCTTAACGGGCCACTCCAAATTCCCCCCGTACGTTTTTACTATATAATGTACGTGCATTAAGCGGCCAACTGTTTAACGCGGCCACGGCCACTAATGTTTGTCCCCACGAAGCCATATATTCACTAATTAGCGGCCACTAATCCCTTGTCACTGACACTTTCGCTTATAAATTTTTCCAATACACAGCTTTAATTGCATACAGTAGTTTACGGAAAAGAACGACGGCCTCGGGTATCTCCGTCATCCAATGAAAATAAATATTGCATCACACGATTGTCATGCGTGCTTTCTCATCGAGAAATCATGTTTATTACACGTCGGCGAATGTTTTGATCAGAATTGACACAATTAATGACGCAATTAATACGATAATTAAATAATTCAGAGGTAAATTATTAAATACCGACAAAAACACCGGTTATTATGAATTCACAGCGGCGTGAAACGAGTTACGATTTTTTTAATATTTTTCAAAGTGCACGGATTTTTATTTCTACGAACAAAAATTTACAATGCATTGTTCTTGATATTTTTTTTTAAAGTTTTATGATTGTCGAAAAAAAGACTAATCGAAAGTGTTTGACTCTAAAAGAACGTGTCGAGTGTATAAAGTTATTAGAAAACGGCCGTAGTGCAAGAAGTGTTGCCAATGAATTTAACTGTGGACGGACTCAAATCAATTTCTTACTATCGCGTAAGCATGAAATTGTGGAGGAATATGAAAGCAATGGAAATCCAAATGCAAAAAGACAGAGGAAAATTACAGGAAATGTGTAAGCACATGTAGTTTTGTAAATGTGTAGACTGATTTGTGGTGTGTTTTGTTTATGCTATGCTATGCATCAACATTTATTTAATGTACGGACTACTTTAAAAAGTGAACTAAAATTGTGAATGTACATGTAGTTGTGTAAATGTGTAGACTGATATGTAGTGTGTTTTGTTTATGCCTTATATTAACATTTACCTAATGTATTTTATTTATTAATTTGAAATAAAGTTATTTTATCTATACAAATGTATTTGTATTCAATCTTCTTCAATAATATTGGTACAGATGTTATTGATTGTGATGTGAGGTGGTGGTTAAGATACATACTCCATCTCTGAATAAAGCTAAAGTGGCAGAAATGTCAAACCTGGATTAAGTGGCCACCTGTCTTAAGCAGCCACTTTGATCATTTCCCAAGGGTGGCCACTTAATACAGGTTAGACTGTATACAATAATAACAAACATACATTTTGAGTGATAAATCTTTGTCTTCTTACTAAATAATGCATTGATGGAAAATATTAATAACTTACTGGGCTTTTTTGCTAGGGGCCGAAAGTAGGCTACTTCACAATTGGGAAAAATGGTATACATATATATTTTCCCGATTTCCAGATATTTTTTTTCACAATTCCCAGATATTTTCCCAAAATGGAAGATCTTACTTCAAGAATTTACAATAAAAATTTATCCTGTTTGAGCAAATTATACTTTTTCAGCTAGAATTAGACTCACATGTAAGATATAAGCCTGTTTTTTTGTAACATGAGTTCCAAATTTCATATGGATACCTTGACCAGTGTTTAAAATGTGTCTTCAATCCTCATATGTGGAATTTCCCATTTTTGAGACATTTACACATTTAAATTTCCCAATTTGCAGAATTTCACGCGTTTAAATTTCCCAAAATGAAAAGGCTAGGCCTCTTCACAAATTTTGGTGAAAAAGCCCTGACTTATAACAAGATTGTAACAGTGAATTCAATCGCTGAAAACACAAACATATTAAATGATTGGTGAGTGCTGAAAGGAAAGGAGAAAGGTTGACCGAAATATTTTCTATGATCTACTCTAATCTAATGAGGTAGTAAAACCATGGTTTTTGCACATTTCTTTCATATTAATCTTGGTATTCTTCATAAGAACCATTATTTTTGACATTTATTTATCCTTTGGTAACTTAAAACAATTGTATTAATTGTGGTAAATCTAATTTGGGAGTAAGAGTGCATCTTTAAAATACATTAAGTTTAGCAGAAATGACAATCTACATTTGTCAGATTCCAATATTCATGCATTTTTGAAACTTGTGTGTAGATTTATGCATTTGCAGTCTTATGCACCAGTCAATTGCAATCACGGCAATCTATGTCCAGGGAAAAGCGGGGACTTTGACTTTCGGTCCAGGCAACTCAGGGTAAAATACCCGCCCTGCAGAGACTAAATTATGGTAAAATCCCTGCTAAATGCCCCCACCCCCACACCAAGGGACCTAGGTAAGCCCATTCTTGCATACCAGACCTGTGTTTCTGGTCCTGTGACCAGTGCTGGAAAAAACCCATCTTACATACCCCATATAAGATGAGTCACGCGCAACAACGCGCCACTTCTTATTTCATTTATTGTATGGTTTATGAAAAATATTTTATGCCATTTCAATATAGCGCAATCAAATGTATATGTTTGCAGGACTTTTAATTAAAATTTAAAATAAATAATCGTTAAAAAACGCTATTTTTAGTCATTCAAAATTACTGCGCTCTATGACGTCAGTTAACAACGTCGCACGCGCTTTTTAGTGTAATTGTACAAAAATTCGTTTTCAATGTCATTTTTTCCACAAAATGATAAATTTAGATATGCAAGAAAAAATATCAATTATGTTTTTCCAGTACGGATTGAAAACTCCGACCCTCAGGCACGTTGCATGGCCGGTAACAAGACTTGCATCGCTACAGGCTTAAGCACATGTATGCCCTTGGGTCAGATTTTTCTATCTGTACCGGAAACACATGATAGATACTTATATTCCCCGCTATATTTATCGCAAAGACATAACCACTCAATTCACCCAGCACTGCAGGGCCACCAGAAAATAAATTCACGGCCCATTTCCACGGGTATACCCCTGGACCTGAGGTGGGGGAATGATTACAATTGACTGGTGCATGAGTAAAACCTTATTTAAAAATGGCATGGCCATGGCAGTTTGGTATTGCTGAAACATAAGATTCAGCTACTGGAGCTGCAGTTAACTCACTGATGTGAATGAACACTAATGTATCAATCAATTCTTCAGCAGGCACTACATCTAATGTCTGTGTGGCTTTGACTGCCAACATATGTTTACCAGATGGCAGTTGTGACAGCTTGGTTTTTGCAGATTCATATTTTTTCAGGACTGCATATACTTTTTCATCTTTAGTATTGTATATAAAATGTGTTATATAACCTATTTTGGTATGGCTATAAAGAACAACATTATAAACTCTTTTTTTTAACCTCAAGTACTGTGAAGAGCAATACTGTTTATTACCTATACTTATTTGGTCAACCTTTCTCATTTCCTTTACACATTCTACCACCAATAGTGCCAAAACTTCAGCTTCAAGCTCATTATCTCTCAAATGTTTTACCTTCCCCGATATATCACAATTTGCAGCTTCAGCAGTCTTTTTCCATAGTGTTGACTGTGCCGACTGAACACCTTTTCTGCGTAAACAGGAAACTGCCTGTTTGTACAGCATTACTTGTCTCATAACATTACCTGTTCCATGTACTGCCTGAAGCAACATTGCATTGTTATCCTCAAAAGGGAAACAACTCCATGCCCATAGTGGTCCCCATAACTTAACATACCAAACCAAATGCATGCAAGCATTATGAACATTCAGACCACATGATCCTTGGCCATATAAATCAGCAAAACTATAGTAAAACTTGTCCAACAGCATGGCTGCTCTATCCCATTGCCCTGGCAATATATTGTCTCCAAGAAGAATATATACAGCTTCAGATTGATATGAAAAATGTACCAGAAAAACTTCTGGTAGTATTTCCTGTAAACATGGTAGACCATAATACAACAAACAAGCTTGAAGTTCTGTGGCTTTTAGGTTATTAACATGTTTTTCTAAATCACGTGGTAATCTCTCAATAGAGGTAGGAGGCTGAATATTTTGAAGTCTTTTAGAAATAGTTTTTATATGTTTTCCAATGAAATAATTCTTACCACTTTGTGTTGGAGAGAACCATTTTAATAACAATGTCTTTGTTATACCTAACAAAATACAATGCATGTAGTCTGGTACTACACCCTTAACCAGATCAAAGGACTGAAGAAATGCTAGCCCAAAAATGCCTTTAAAACCTTTAATCCTTTTCTTGTCTGTTGCATTTCGCATGTTTTCTAAAACCTCCGGACTATTTCGTAATGGATATTGTTCAGCAACATTCCTATAACATCGAGAAGATCCTTTCCCTTGTTTCACAACAACACCAGGTTCTTCACAGGTAATGCATGCTTCAGTCCCGTTGAAGTAAGTCATATTGAGAATACCAGCTTTGGCTGGCAGATCAAATACACCACAAATTACACCAAGCTTTACAGCAATAACTCCATTATCTGTATTTACTTCAACCCCTTCATTGTATAAACTGTTCATTTCTTCACTGAAACTTTCTATATATTGTTTAAATGGTGGTTTCCCCTTTCCCTGCCATATCCCAACCAATAGCATGTTATCTCTTGAAAATCCTGCTTTGGGACTCAACTCATTAATTGCCATAAAAATTGGCCACAACTCAATTTTAGAAGAGAAATACAGATTTACTCCATCTGTATTGATGATGGCACTTAAGTTGTAAGGACTTTGTAGAAAACTGTTATCTTCATTCAGAATTTCTCTGTAAGCTTGTCCGTTGGTGATGTCTGTCAGGTTTCTACAATTTTTCCTGTCTTCTATTTCTTCTTTACATTTTTCAATTTCCTTCAGAATTCCTGAAATGGAAAACAAATAAAAAATGCATAATATCCATGGTTATTTACAAAGAGTGATAATTAAACAAGAGAACAATGATGGTCCTACACATGCATATGGCTCACCTGATTTAATAAAACTTCATTTGTTTTCAAAATTTATCTTTATTCATATTAGCAGAGCAGGCCTTGTTAATTAAGCGATCAAAATGATTTAAACAATGTTGATAGAGGCCATTAGAGGGTCACCGAAGAAACATTTGACAAATGTTTCTTCGGCGACAAATTGTGCTAAATTATTTTCAAATAGGGACAATACTTTTTCGACAAGAAGTTTTCACAATTATAAATGTGTATATTAGAAAAACAAGCCCCGCCGCTAAGCTGCTATGTTTTTCATCAGATTGGAATAATTGCAACAATCAACACCAATGTTTGTCTCTTATTGCACAAGGTGCATTACTGAGTAAAGATTAAAGCAAGAGTTGGAATGTACATGCATATTGTCTCCAGGAACATGTTAACAAGTTTTATTTGAATGAATTTTTGAGGTAAGACAAGCTCGACAATTTTTCTTAAAAAAACAGACAAGCTTAATATGTGAACAGATAGATACCTGGTGTTTTTAGTAGATGTTTCAACTGTTGTTTTATATCTGCCAGTATAAAACTTTTTCTAGGTTGTCGGTCCTTCTTATGCTGATGAGAAAATCCACCTTTGTAACGAAAGCCTTCACAATTTTCTACCCTACATCTAAAATCATCCAAATTATCTGGAAATACTCCATTACATATCTCACAATAGTGTACTTCTTTCATAGGGTGAATATCTACAAATGAATATATATAGTCCAAGTTTAGGACAGCAACACATTCTGAGCTAGGGAACACGCTTTTCATTGTTTGAAGAATGTCTCTACAGGCTGAAGTGGTAAAAATTATGTCTTTTGAAAAGGGAAATAATTTTTAAAGCTTGCCATTCCGTTTCTGAGAGTGATTCTGGCTGTACATTTGCCATTTCATCATTGCTGTCTATTTCATGTGAAAAATGTGTGTCCTCATCTGAGCTCATCTCCACATCAGAAAATAGTATCAGCTGATTCCAAATTCGATGAGGTTTCCGATATCGTAGATTCATTTAAGTCTGATATTTCTGATAACACGTCGCTTTCGGCTGACTTACATGATGAAGTTTCTGATATCATAGATTCATCTAACTCTGATATTTCTGATGAAAGGTCAGTAATACTTTCTGGTGAATTATCACTATCTGTTTTTGGTAGATAATCAACTTCATGGCTCACACATCTTTCTGATGATGATGCATTCTCTGAACCTGAAAAAGACATGTACACTTAATTATTTGAAAGTAAAATCAAAGCTGAAACAATAACTTTTACACACAAACAACCCTGTTTTATGAGACTGGACTTCAATGACTTTGAGCAATTTTCTTGTTAAACATGGAATGAATTATTCAAATCCGTGCTGAAATCTGAGACTGACTTACGGATTGTCTGCTTATTTTCATTAGTAAAACAACTTTGAAAGACTTTGTGATACTGAGTGTATTTCTAACTGAATACTACATGTATATTTTGGCACGTGCAAATATTGAAAAATATACATGTTTTTCTAATGAAAGGTTGATGTATATAGGTCAGCATTTGGCTCTGACTTCATTTGAGTAACCTCACTAATTTTAAAACTGAAGTTCAAAAAGTTAAAGTATGAAAGTTTTGAGATACAACCAAATATATAAAGTTTTCATTTCAACAATAGGGCTCAGCTAACCTTAACTTTAAGCCACTGAATTAAATCCTTTAAAAAAACTTTGAAAGAGACCACTGAGGGGACATTACTGTAAAAATTATTTTGAATTTGGTTAATGGGTTTAAGAGAAGTTGTTTGTATGACATTGTGAACAGAGTCAGTGTGACAGAAGACAGACAGAGGACGACAGATTATGGACAGTTGAGTGATCACAATAGCTCACCAGCACCTTCTGCATTTTCTGCTCCGGTGAGCATAAACATGAAAGGTTGCAAAGGCCTGACTAATGATTTGAACAAGCTATTGTGCACTTATTATGTAACTGAATTTCATTGACAGATTTATTGCAGCTTGTATCTACATCCGTAGACAGATTTTTTTTCCATCGAGTCAATGTACGAGCAGGAACCTTCAACGACTTGTCAGCAACATGTAGATTGTAGACTGGTTTTACTGGAGCTATGAAATAAATGATACAAACTTTACAATACTTAACAACAAACACCTCCAAACCTCTGTGTTTAACCCTTTTCCATTATATATACATAATACATATATTTTTGTGACATTATAAAAAAACAGCTTCAAAATATTTGTTATAAATAAGTGCTCAGAATATGACTTAAACAAGGAAAGATTTTTTTAAAGCTGCACTCTCACAGATTTACCATTTTTACAACTTTTTTATTTTTTGTCTTTGAAAGAGCAAATTTTTGTGTAAATATCTGCAAATCAATGATATAAGATTTCTGACAAAAATCAGATTGTAGATTTCCATATTTCCGTTCCAAAATTTATGTTTTATGGCCTTAAAACGGTTACGAAATGCATAAAACATCAATTTTTTAACTACAATGTAATAATCTTTTAAGATACATTTCTTTCATAAATAATTCTTATCTACTCACACAAACTGTGGGTGCTATGTAAATGGTGGACGATGTAGTGTTTGCTCCATACAATCCTTTTGCACACCAAGCACTGGTATTTTTTAGCACCATTTATAATCTTTTGAATGTAACTCGTTTGCTTGGATGCCATACTGTTTTGTGTTTAACTGTAACAGAAATTCTTGTTGACAATCCTGCTTATCGAGCCGAAATATAAGAAAACATCGGCAATGATACACCGCCATCCGCCATTTTGATTTTGGGAATTTCGGAAAATACCTCTGCTGATATATGTCGTATGTGTGACGTATGTATTTTCTTCAATTTTGACCAATCAGCATCAATATTCGGGGTTAAATCTATTTTTGACTTGCAACCGATTTATATACAATTTGTGTAAATTTAGATAAAGAAACGTTATAAATGAACAGGTTTTGTTTCTCTAGCGGGTATATGTTTACATACAAAAGCGATATACTGATATTATGATCACATCATCATTTCAACAGGAATATGGAACTAAGCAATCAAATATACCTTCGGAAATCAACGGAAATCGACGATACACGATTGGTGCGCATGCGCCCGATAACTTCCTTTTGCAGACGAAACTTCACGAATTCGCAATCAAATATAATCATCCATCGTCAACGCTAAGAATTAACGCGATTGGGAACAAATACCTAGTCTACTGGACTCTTGAACGAAACTGTTCCATCCTTTGTTTCTCGGCTTTAAAATCAACTACACCTGGAGTCCAAACGGAGGCAAGATTCATCGGGATATGGTACCCCTGCATCGTCATCGAGGGTACGTACCGGGGTAGTTGATTTGAAAGCGAAATTAAAAAAATTGAAAACATTTATTTATACACGGTACCTGGATTTAGTTCCTTATACTGGGTGATGGCCCAAATCCAAACCCTTCCTTTTTTTACAAATATCTTGGGAGAGTTTTCAGTTCGTTAAGATTTCGTAAGAAACATCTTTGATAAATATGAATATCAACATCTGTCAAAGTGAAGGTTCACAATATGATGTCACTTAAACAAGAATTGAAGATGTTAATTGAAGCCAAGACGAATACAATCTTATGAAAAATATTGTTCATTGGATGGACAGTAAATGCTTTGGAGGGCACACATCCCGAACACTTGAACTATTTTGTTTTCTTTAATGTAACATTGTAAAAAAAACAACATTGAAATTAGATAAGGACAACAGGCACATTTATATGATTTTTTTCTGATATCTAATTTTTTGTTCAAACTACATTTTATCAAAAAAGCTAATTTCACAATTCATTTCATGACTGAACATGTGAACAAACAAGGTATGTTGGGCCATCCGAAAACGTTGTTTTATGACACTATAGCATATAAATGAATGGTGATAATCATATTGAATATGGAAAGTCATGAAATAAATACAAGATTAATATTCAATATAAAATGATAACATATTTTCAAATGGGTTATTATTTATCTGTTTACTGGGGAAATTTTCAGATAAGTTGCACTATTTTAATGTCATAATTCAATTTATTTCATAATGATTCTTATATACTGTAGAAGAAGGCCCAACCGTTGAAAGACAGTTCAAAAGATTTCTCCATATCATATTGACTGAAGAGGCTCCAGAGGACATTAATAAACAGATCCAGGAATATGCAAGAGGTAAGCAAAAATAGTGCAATCAAGACAGCAGACATCCATCATCATTTACGTGAATTTGTACAGTTAATGTAAATGCATATTGCATTGATTTGTTTAAAGGGCCCAATAAACAATGCAGATTTTGGCCTGTTGCAATCTGACATGTACTTGCTGAGAAACATCACATTACACTGACGTTAAATACTTTTCTTGTGCTAAAAGCAGACCGTCCAGAGGCTGTACAATTTCTAAATTATGTATTGTTGCTGCAGGAAACCAACTTGGCAAAGGTATGGACCACTCACATCCTCAAGACAAAACGGGTTCAGGATCACCAGTGGCAGTGCTTGCACAGCCCAATGTAGGCAGGACAGGCAAAGCAGCACACTCCACTTTTGATACACCAAAGAGGCAAAACATTCCAAGTGGAACTTCAACAGTAGATGATACAGGTAATTGTGTAAATTCAAAGTTGGCCAATGAGACGTTTGGACGCCACAGTAAGATTTTTACAACTATAAAATGCCATTATTTTTTCAGTTGTTTTGGCAAACCCGTGCACTTAGGTGAGCTGTTATGATAGCTTGTTGTCATTCTTCAACAAAACTTGATAGGTTCATCCTTTACTAAGAGTGTTATAGAATTGAATTCCATTCAGATATCTGATTCACACACACACATAAATATATATAGTCCTATTGTGGCGTCCAAACTACCAAGCCTTTAATGCTTAAACTTACGATTTGTTGTGTAGCATCGTCTAGTAGAATTCAGCGAAGTTATCAACCAAATCAATAACTCACTAACTTCCTTAGGCAAATCGAGTTTATTTTTCCGGTCGCCAAATTGACGCTTAAATTTTGCATCGTCCTTAAACCTTTTATGGAATTGAGCAATATAGTTTTTCACTTCTTGGATGTTTTTCTTTTAAAGCTGCACTCTCACAGATATATCATTTTTACAGCTTTTAATTTTTGTCTCGGAAAGAGCAAATATTTGCATAAATATCTGCAAACCAATGGTATAAGATTGCTGACAAAAATTCAGATCGTAAATTTTCATGCTCCTTTTAGAAAATTTACATTTTATGGCTTAAACCGTTGCTAACGGTTTGAGAAAAATGCATAAAACATCATATTTTAAACTTAAATGTAAAAATCTGTGATCCTTTTTTTACTTCATCAGTCTAATATAACTGGTTTCCTTAGATTTTCACAAAATTGGCTCGTTCCAAGAGAAAATATAAAAAAGTTGCCAAAACATTAAATCTGTGAGAGTGCAGCTTTAAAATTAAAAGTCTTTAAGGCTTGTAAACATGTGATATTTGTTATGTATTGAAGCATACAATCTTTGGTTTTGGATCACAGAAAAGGCGTAATAAAACCATGTTTTCTTCAGTTGGGCACCTGGAAACCAAACACTTTTTGGCCTTAAATAACTTATAATAACTAAGTTTCCTTAGTAACCACAGACCAATATTCTATTTTGATTGCTTTTCACTTTGTCGTTGAAAACCTTTAATGTTAATACAGAAGATAACGTAAACCCCATTATCCAATGATGCAAATGACATTCTTATATAAAGCCTAATAAATAAAAAAGGTTACCTACACTACATATTTTTGTAAAGGATGTAACCCTGACCAAACATTCTTTTGTAGGCCTAGACTGCTGCTCTTGCACTGTTAAAATATCAAAATATTGAATATTTACTTGCACAATGTGGTCAAATCTTAATAATTTTGGATGCCACTGCAGTGAGGTTTTGCATCCTTTTCTTGTTACTTGCAACTTAAATCATATTTTGCAGTTGTGGCGCAGGAAAAAGTCTTCCATGAGTCCCCTGTCAGCATTGTGATGCAGGAAAAAAGTATCCACTGCATCTCCTGCAAGTGTCTTCAGGGAGTCCAAAAGGTAATATCAGGCCATGACCTCCAAGTTTTTAACAATAATCTTGTTTTCGGAATAAAATGGCTTATGGTTTAATCTGGAAAATGTCACTCGCCAAAGCGAACAAGTTTGATTTAATATATTTTTACTTGTCCGATCTCATAGGCATATGCGAGCAGGCCAGTGGATTTATCGACGCCTGGGTAATATCCTTATTTTAGTTGTCCGGTTAGTGCACTTGCTTTTCACCTAGACATTCTGGGTTCGATTCTCGGCCTGGTGCATGTGAATTGCAACTTTGATAAGTGGTCACCAAGTGGCCTGGACGCGAGATTCCTCCGGCTACTCCGGTTTTCCCCACAACATACTAGCGCAACATAATGCCAAAAAGAGTGATTGATATAAGTTGCCAAAGCTTGTTTCACAATCGTTGTAAAATAAATAAGTTTATATTATTATTTGTATCAGCCATTATCCACTGAACTGTTCATTGTTTCGGATCGGCTGGCCCTGTGCCAGTCTGCCAGCCATCCATAGACCTATTTAATTAAGCACACTTATATATAGACCTGTATATCTTATGAAAAGTGGTTTGAACAAATTCACTTGGCCCTCTTGGGTTCAGAGACCGCACTAAGAAAGTTATTAATAATGTACAGGTTTTATTGTATGAATTATTGTTGAGTTAAACCATCCACATTCTTCATGCACTGTCTGCCTTTTTTTCAGTGAAAGAAGAATACAAAAGCTAGAAGAAGATGTGAAGTATCTGAAGAAAAAGATACGAAAACTAGAGGGTAACTGCACAGAGAACACCACTGTGACTGATAAGAAATCAGAAATGAAGAGAACGGAAGAGAAAACCATCCCTGCAAAAAAAAGAAGACGAACAGATTGCTGTTAATGCCGACCCAGATTCTGTTGGAAAAGAAGGAAGTGACTCCGAGAATACAAGTAGTGTTGAGAGAAAGTACGACGAAAAAAAACTTAATGGAATGGCAACGGGCAAGGAAAAACTAAAATACCTAGTTAAAAGTTTCTTTTCAGAGGATGAACTTAAGAACAGTTCTCGCACTGGCAAGAGAAGCGCTAAATGCAGTGATACTCCAGGAAAAGCTTTAGACAGCAATATTTTTCAGGACCTGGCTGTGGCCGTTGTTAGGCATACCACATTTGATATGAACACATTTATCAAAAAATTTGAAAACATTCAAAAAATACTAAGACGTTGAATCGTTAATTACTGGTTATGAGACATACCTTTTTCTCAGTTTTCAATCTAAAAATATACCTGCTTTTAACAAACAGTAACAAGCTTTTTACATTTTTTCTTAAGTTGATTTAAGGCCGATTTTGGCTTTTCAGAGAAAAAGTACAAACTAATGCGGCAATAGTCTTGTTTTTTTAAAACTCAATCTTTATACTCTACGTTATGCTAAAGGTGTTGACATGTTAAGAACAAACACATACAATATAAGGTTTTGTGGTTGAGGATTTCAACATTTTTTCATTGAGTCCTATAACCCATAACATATTTTTTTCCACTAATTTTATAAGGATTTTTTTGCCTGCATTAAACGTCTTACATTGTAATACACCTTGGTTTTTAAAGTTCAGATTTTGGTGTTGAAACATTCCTGTTCTGATCTAGCGTAATATTACATGTATTATGCAGTTTTTATCTTGACTATTATAAGAATAAGGAGAGCTATACTACTCACCCAAGCGTCGGCGTCGGCGTCACCCCTTGGTTATGGTTTTGCGTGAGTTAATATCTCAGCAACAACTGGATGTATTGCATTGAGACTTGGTACTCAACCATCCAATCTACTTAAATAACCAAGTACGATAACTAATAGTTTGCATGGAATTAAAAAATGGCTCCTTTTTATTCGACATAGAAATTCTGGTTAAGGTTTTGCATGTAACCACTTTTAAGTCAATACCTCAGCGAATACATCATGTATTGCATTGAAACTTTACACACAGGCTCCCAACCATTTAACTTCTTATTTAATCAAGTAAGATAACTCTATCTTTCATATTATATAATTTTTGCCCCTTTATTATGCAACTTCAGAAACTCTGGTTAAGGTCTTGCATGTAAGCACACATAGGATAATATCTCAGCAACTACTTGATGTATTGCATTGAAGTGATACTTTATAGAATGGTATTCCACCCAACATTGCATTGTAGTGAGACTTTATACAATGGTATTCCACCCAACCTAATTGAATAACCAAGTTAGATAACTGTTTTTTGCAAATAATGGCCCTTTATTATTACGTAAAAATTCTGGTTAAAATTTTGCATGTAACCACATTTATGTTATTATCTCCGCACATCATGTATTGCATTGAAATCTAATCTTACAGTGATCTATGCATGTTTCGCTTAAACTTTTCAATCCTTACACTGAAAAGTCGAGCGCGCTGTCTCTGTGACAGCTCTTGTTTTTTTGTATATTAGATATCATATTTGCTTTTTTAGCATGATTTTGTATTTTTCCTCAAGTTAACTGAAACTCCCAATTTGGAAGGAACAGGCCGTGAAAATAATTCCAAAAAACATCACATTTGTACATGTTTATTTCATAACATTCACAGTTTCAAATTATTGAGTCAATTGTTATCATCAAAGTGAAATTTGTGTAGTTCATAATGAAACTTCTTACATCTCAGTATTTTTATAAATTTCATAATTTAAATTTGCTGCAAAAAGTTCATAAAAGAAAAATTACCACTTCCGATGAACACAATTTCAGTTACTTTTGGTTCATGAAGTTCTTGAAATTTAGTTCATGAACTCTAGTTGAATCGATGATTTTTAGTTCATGAACTTCATGAATAAAACGGCCATTTTTCCTTCATGAACTTTTCATTAAAAAGTTCATGAACCGTTAGTTCATGAACTTCATGAACCTTTAGTTCATGAACTTCATGAATAAATCGGCCATTTGTCCTTCATGAACTTTTCATGAACTAGTTCTTGAACTTTTCATGAACTTCATGAACCTTTTTCGCCGGGGAAGTGTTTCTTGAAGACGTATGTTTCATTTTGCCTAATCTATTGTTTGTGTGTGTGTGTATGTATGTGTGTGTGTGTGCGTGCGTGCGTGCGTGCGTGCGTGCGTGTGTGTGTGGGGGGGGCGTAATGTGTGTGTGCGTGCGTGCGTGCGTGTGTAGGTGTATGCGCGCGTGCGTTCGTGCGTGTGTGTGTTTGTTGTTTTGTTATTCTTTTGGAAATATTCCAGTTATTGTAATAGGGCGGCGGCGTTGTCGGCCTCGTCATCGGGATGCAATAAAGCATTCACCTTGACTATATTAAACTAAATAAACTCCGGATACTTAAAAATACACATGACACCTTGTACTTTTCACACCAATAAGTTGTGTATGCTACGAGATAATTATGGTTACTGAGTTCGGCCATGGCTTCCTATAACATAATCGTGGGAATACGGCAATACGAAATTACGCCTTTGACAAAACTATATCAAGATAAATCCTATGTTTTTCAGGGGTTACGTCACCCGTCATGCACAGCGCAACGAAAAGTGCTCAAACTCCTAAGCACAATGTTCATATTCGAAAGAAAACGTATAAAACCATATAAATATAAAATGCGATGACAAGCGTTCAGGTTGCAGGTAACACAGTAATATATATGGGGGACACTTAGGCTAAATAATAAATTAAGAGAAAGAGTAAAACATATTTTCCCTATCTTTTTTTAATTATTTCAGCTTTGTGTTAAATTGGATCGTGGACGATTTCAATACCATGTTACATATTTACGCAGAATACGGGAGACTTCATGTTGAAGGTAAGGTTAACAATAAATGGGTGGGACAGATGGACATTGTAGCTTTCTTAGAGGCCAACTTGCAGGAATTCAGTGTCCTTTTTCATACGGGTTATGTGAATGTGAGTATATCTAGAAAAATATATAGTTACCACGTATTTTCAAACGCAAAACAAAACATATAATAAATATTGTCATTCAGGTTCGATAATAAAGGCGTTATTTATTATGATCCAAATAATAGCTGGGAATCATCTGATTAAGACTTGTAGGTCTCACTGAGCCAGCTTGAGAAGTGTTTATTATTTGTGCTTCCCTTCATTGAAAATATGTCTAGTGAACCTTCTGACCATTCACCCACTTATAAAACGTTTATGTTTATTATTTTTATATGATATCTTGTAAGTAATATCGTAAAGTACTGTATGTCCCTTTTTATTATTATCTGATCGTTTGACTTACTTATAATCATAATAAATCGTACCGTCTAGTTTATGTCTTTTGTCATTATATCAAAGCGTATACTTACTGTAACATGTGATTGTGGCTTCAAATCGCTACATAATCAACCCAAAAAGCCTTTTAGGAAATCGGCAGTCGGTTAGAGCGAACCAAATTAACCGAAAGTTGCAAACAACGAAACGACATTTTAGTTATATAAAGAAAGAGGATTTAGTTATTGTATTGCAAGACTTACCATCGAACCTTGCAAAACCATCATATTCATAATCACACTTTGCCACGAATTAAACATAAAATTTTACACGGAACAAAATGGACATAAAATATAAGTCAACAAGCGATATGCATTGCAGCTTTGTCGGTATAGACAGGTTGTCGGTTTAAGCAGGATTGTTTACTATTCAAAACAAAGTGAATGGACCAACAAATATTGTCTGAATAAGAAGAATGCCGTTATATTCAATTGTCGTTATAGACTGTTCGAACAAGAACACGGCAGTTTTTCTTTATATTTCACTTGCATTGATATAGACAGAAGTACATAATTGTGGCATGTATCGCATTTAGCTTACATTTGTGTCTTTCAAAAACTACTTTGACAATGGGATCTCGATTTTGGTGTCTACAAGAAAAAGAAATATAGTTCTTTTTTATATTCAGTAGGACTTTTTTTATTGAAGCTACAGTTTTAATACATCTTGTTTCTACTAACCACCAAGTGTACTTAATTACCTTACAACAGTCCATGCTTTACTGATTTACGCCGAAAACATGATTTTCTTTACAATTGTCACTTCAGCATATTTAGTGCTTTGATTTTTTAAGTGTTCTACTAAACTACTATGTTGGAGAATTCTCCAGCTGCATTTAATTTCAATATGAGTAAATTGTTGTTGTTGTTTCAATTTCAATAAGAACGATCCTGACTGTCCTGTGTTGTATGTTGTAGATATACTACAACGGTCAATTGTTGAAGAATGTATCAACTGAACTGGACAGCACAGCGGTTATCCAGTTTGACATCCATGGCGATACAGGTACAGATTCCGTACATCTCTTTATACCGTTTAGAATGGAACGGTCCAGAAAAGGGTCAAGTCAATATTCCGGCCAGACGTCCTGCAAGCACACCAAAACCGCCCGTAGATCCCAAAGATGGTCGGGATTACGATTAAATACCAGAAGTGCCTGATATGATATTTATATATCAATTAATATATCAATTAAGAAATAGTACTTACTGGGGTGGCATTATAAGGACTGGTCAGTCAGTTTACGATTGTAAATAGGGATCGAGGCGTTAGTCAAGACCCAGCTACCTTCGGGGCAGATTGGCCGGTCCGTATAATTCAATGTGACCTTCAGTGGTAAGTACTAATTCTAAATTGTTTACATATTGAAATATAAATCACGCTCACAGTTAATACTAACATGTAAAATCGTAAAAAAATATTTCCAGATCTAATTGAAAAATCAAAATTGTCTCAGTGCATATTGATTTGATGTAAAAAAATGAATATTTAGTGTGCATAAATAAACTAAAGTCGTAAGAATTAAAAAAGACCGAACTACTAACAATCTTATAATCTGTTGACGTTTATTGTATTGACAAAGTCCAAGCTATCAATTGTCGGTCAATTGCAGTGTTTAAACTAAATGACAAAATAGCACATTGCATGCATTGGCTTTATGCTAAAGAAACATGTACATCTGAAATCAGTGCAACATATGATTATTCGTGCACGCACAATTCAAGATGTATGTGACCACTTTTGGTTCTTCACCAATGGGTTATTAGCAATATAACTCTTGTTTAAAACAGCAATCAAGCTAAACGTTGTTTGACTTGAGGCCACTATCAAATGCAGTTGAAGTGTACACATCTGCGCGCTCGTCAGTGCTTGCGTTTTTAAATATACGTAAGTAGTAAAAGTCAGAATGATGCACTCAAAGGTTTAATTGTCTAAGTGGGCCATGTATCATTGAAATATATGTCGGGCCGGTCTTTAAAAATGATAGAGCACGCTGCTCAATATTTCAACAAAATACATTGATTTAGAGACTGTTTTTATGTTACCAAGGCGGTAACCCCGGCATTTATTAATGAAGCTATGTTAATGTATGTATGGTCTATCTGTGTTGTTGTATACTGTGCATGTCTCTCATTTAGTGTCTAATATTCCTAAGCCTGTTTTTTTCTTACAGAGTATTCGTTACATTTCTTCCTTTTTAATGTGAGATTTATGTGTTATTCGAATGAAACTGTACCACAAATAAAAACAAATCGTTTTTGTAAAAAGCAATCCTCTTTATAATAAGGCACACATGTTGTTGTTTTCCCCGAAAATCTGCACCAATGGCTAAATTTATTCACTCGCCATGATTAGTAAAACAAATCCAAAAATAATATTTTTGAAAGAGTACTTATAACAGTGGACAATATCAGTTTATGTTAAGGTTCACACAACAAACACAATAAATAAGTTTAATCAAGCCTGGGGTTACATTTTAAATACAAATTCCAAAAAGAGTAAACACATCCTAACATTTTACAGCCAATCCTCTGTATAGACTGTGTCCGTAAACGACATGTTTAAACCTTTGTCAGAAACACATAACATTAATGATATACATCACATTTTCCTAATGTAAACCTATGATTTCACGAGAAGCAATTATTTTCTCCTATAGATGTCACGTTATAGACATTTTCAGGAAGTGAGAAATGACAAACTACTTTATCTACTAACGCTTCTTACGAAACAATGGGCGTTTACCATATTTATCCTCACTTTAGGAAATTAACTTCTGTCTAATAAGGTCAGACTCCAGGAAATATAGATGTGCGAAACCTCAAAATAGTGTCCGATAAATGTCCCATGGGCTAAGTACATACTTATTAAACTGTCATAAATTGCCAACAACATAAGAGTTATATATGTTTACATGCAAGCCGTTCTTATGGCATAAGTTGGTGTGCACTTGAAGCCCGGAAATTATTGGCTATTTTGTTGGCATGCGGACGGTTACTGTCAACACAGAAGTGAAAGATGTGAAAAAGATGTGGCCAATCCGTAATATTAGTGTAATCCTTACTCCCTTCAGGCAATAAAAGTCATTTCATTCATATGAAAATCAAGAAAAAGTATTTTCTTGTGTTTGAGGAAACAAAAAGCAACATTAATATGCCGAACTGAGGTTGCTCCAAATTGTCTACTTTGCCATGGAATACAGCGATTCACACTCTTGTTAGCTTTACAATTCGTATACTTAAATAACCAGGACGAAACGTAACTCAAACGATGATTTACTAGTAAAATGGATAACCAGAGGCTATGGGTTGGATTTCCACATCTAGAAAGTCTAATGGCCGCTCAAAACGACAATCAGTGCTAGTTTTGCCAGAAACGACGGTGTGTGATTCTTCACGCTTTCAGTTTTCGCCCAGCAGACTCCATTGCATCGCGCCATGGAACCCTTATTATTTGTTTATGGTCGGCATCATTCCACTAAATTTCAAACTGACAAAGCCTGTTCACAATAATGACATTTGAGCTTGGTTCTCACAAATCATGAATAAAATTTAATGTTTAATCATTTATTTCAGCATTCCAGTAAATAACGGTTCATTATATAATTCAGAGTGTCCGCCATTCATAACAAAACGACCATTTTAAACTATTCAAGACTGTTTCCAAAACATGTGTTGAATATTTCTGCTCAATTAATTTCATTTAAGTTTATTATTAAACAAATAATAAATAATTTTCGAACTCATAATTTAGCCCTGCACTGCTTAAAACCTACGCCCCTTGTGTTGAAAATTCGGCCTTAAATACCAGAAATGTGAGTGGCGATCCAAAATGCGATCGAAACGAATCGAAAATATTCGAAAATGAACAACAAAACAGGTCGATTCACTTGACCGATAGAAAATGCGATCGAAAATGTGATCTCAATTGGTCGATCGTTTTCTATCTCATAATCGTAACAGCAATGGTGAATAAGCATGGCGACTAGCCTTAATCGTTCATAAAAACAAAATCATACTAGACATTAAATAATATATGTATTAAGAGACATTTATATAAACTTAGTATTAAAACAGCAAAAGTACTGCCCTTATACAAACATTTGCTATTCCAATGTAGAATTCAATATCAGCTGCATAAACATCTGGGCCCAATTTTACCTACAGTTCGTAAGTTTTTATGTTTATGTTTATAATAAATGTTTTGGGTGACTAACTAACACATCCAGGATATTTATATTGAAATCTGGCAATGAGGGCTGCTCTTGCCCTCTTGGTATTGGTGTCAACTGACCACAAGTTTGGGTGCATTTCCTGGTGCAACTTGAATCTGTCCATCAAACTGCACCCCTCCATCAATGCACAATCATGTTGTGCAGCAAACCTCTCTGGGGTGATCTGCAAAACTTCTCCTGTTTTATGAAGGCATCTGTTTCAAAATAAAGGATGTTGTTTAAATATAGAAAAAAATGTTCATTGGAAAAGAACATATAACAGATGAAATGCCTTCTGGCTTTCTATAATATTCTTTCAGGTGAACTAAAGAATTTTATCAGAGAAATATATTTTTATAGGATATTATACTAATTGGATGTTTATAACACAATTCCACTACATTACATAATAATTAAAACTATTGGTACAAGATTTCAAGGGAGCAGTAAAGTTCTAATATTCTACAGACTTGATATCTAGCTTTCCAATATGTTTCATTGAACAGGAATGGTTTATAAAAAAACTCTTGAACATAAAAATAGCCTGCTTGACACATCCACAAGTTTTAATGTAATTCATTGAAAGCTGTATGTCAATTCTTAACTGAAAAGAGTTATTTAATTCATTTCATGAATAAGAAGGTTCCTACTTGTCTAAATTGGCTTTGCTTTTATATATTTTAAAACATTTTAGGTATAAAAACATTTAGTAAGCTTGTCATAAAGTATAAATATACATTACTGAAAGTAGACACTGGAATGTGCACTTTAACATTGTCATTGTTGCTCACAAAACAGTATCCACAAACTCAAAGTCGAACTTATCCAGGCTATTTATGTTAACTTAAATTAAACACATTATAATTTTCTATAAAATATGTATGATTAACATATACTGCCCATGCTTAGAGCCTATCTTTTCTTGATGAGAAAGAACATAATTAGTAGGGAAATGTATAGGATTTTTCAAGATCCCATATCACATATTAAATTAATTGATATAAATTTTAAATGTTTGTTAAAAAAATGTTTGATACATCTTTAAAATTTCGTTTTCATTCAACACCAAATAAATAAAATTGAAATCATTAAATGATCAACATGAAGTTTTACTTCCTTGCCAAACAGATACACATACAGAGCTTCTGGAGACGCCATGAACAAGTCCACCCTCACCTTAGAATTCCCCTTTCGCCAAGAACTGCAGTGTTATGATGAGCTACCGGTACAACAAAGAACCAAACAATTTGATATAATATTACACTTCTTTTTGAAACATACATATATAAAATGAAGGTAAAATTGTATATATCAAAATGTTGAACAAGACATAGAGTACTGTTTGTTTCAGTTAAAGATATTCAATAAGTTTCACCGAGTCAGCACCAAAAGAAATGTTTCACGAGTGACTTGCTACAAGTGAATATTTACTTTTTGTTGTCACAAGATGATTTATATTGCAATCTTACACTGAAAAAAACAACATGCTTATTGATAGCTTACCGGATAACCACATTAAATTTGAGCCAAATGACATACTGGAAACTAAATTAAATGACATCGTTGCGTTTCCTTCTCGGCATTTAATGTTTGTATTTATGTATGCATTTTTGAAATAAAACGTTAAATTTTGGAATGGAAGGAAAATATGAGGTTGATTACAGAAGAGGTTGGAAGTAATCAAGGCAACAACTGTTGAGTAGCAACAAAGTTTTTGGAAGAAAAGCGCAATTATAAGCGAAGACCCTACCTGAGTGAATCCATTTGTATCAATTACCGGTGAAATGATGTTTACCTATGTGCCATTGCGGCTAGAACCCAGACTACAATATACAACAACAACAATATTTCCAGTACACAGCACATTTTAGTTTGTAGATTATAAGTTGCACGTAAATGTAGGTCATGCAATATCACATATTGGGGATTAAATGCCACCCAAAAGAAATAAAGCACAAACACTATTACGAACAACTTTTTTTAAATCTCAAACACTCGTTTTCTTCCATCCGGATAGAGAGAATATTCGGATAAAAAATTTAATTTCACATAACGTTGATACAAACAATCCACAGTCTTTCTAAACACGTTTAACCCATGACTTAATATCTACGATGTACTCCTCCGATGCCTTTGTTTTCAAATCAGTTGAAAAGGCAAGTTGTGTGAAAAATTTTAAAACAACAGTTTCAAGCGTTGACACAGTCAGGGTAAAGGTCAGATCTGAGAAAGGGAGGCTATCGAGAAAGAACTTAAATTTCTGCTATAGACAGCTCGAGCTGTAGAAACGAGCTATTGAAACGATTACTGTACAATCAGATTTTATCTCATCAAATATAAACAAATCTACTCTATCGCGAAAGTAACGGGGTTGACGACATCGGGGATTTCTTCCGTCGGCCATATTTATGCTTTTCATAACAAATTTACGGATGCTTTTTTTAACGTAGTTTTACGCCAAAACTTACGTGCATTTTTACAAACGAACTTTTTGGTAAAACGCATTTACGCTAAAAAATGGTGCGTACGCTTACGTAAGTCCGTTATTAAAACGGGCCCCTGAGATTTGTGCTTACGAATAACAGCACATGTGTTAATTTTCTTATGTTAAGGTACTTTAAGCAAATGGTTTTCTATCTGAGCCGCACTGCGCGATTTGGGGCCTTCATACATATATTTGCTTCTATTATTTTATTGAGTATTGAAATTAAGTGACATTTAAGAAAGAAGTACTAAAAATCATGAATATATCACTTAAATTGCTTTAGATACGTGTTTACAAGTGAGACCATGAATTGCGCATTTTGAATCCTAAATTACATCCTAAGTACATTATTGAAATGATGTGCAACTGTAACGTATATAATTATAATAAGCTTTAAGTTTTAGTTTAGTGTATCGCTACCACAGGATACTATGGAACAAAAATAAAGAAAAAATGATGATCCAGGTTTGTATTTTTTCATCCACTTGGCCGTTTTAAACACTGACAATGAATGCAGTCAAAATAAGTCGGGATATAATCCGTGGTTGCTATGGAAACATGACTAAACTAATGGGCATAAATCTTCGAGAAAATGATGCGCAATCCTTAAAAAGTAAAACGATTAGAAGAAATTAATATACATCAAATACATCATTAATTTTGGCATTTTTTCTTAATGATGATTTCATTTGTAATAATTATGTCCGACGGCCCATAATTTTGCGACATGGCTCATACGCAAACACAATTGCAGTTCAGAAACATTAGAAATCGCATGATTTCATAAAAAAATTAAACAAATAAACGCGCACAGATTACGACTGACTTAAAGTGCAAAGTCGCAATAGAAACGATATTTCTAATTGCTGAGATGATTACAAATGTATTTAATGAGTCATGCCTATAAATAACATTTCAGATGAATAATTTAGAAAACCATTGTATTCGATTTTGATATGGATGCCTTTCACAAGCCGCAGGTACAGACACTCCTCACAATTTGTCAATACAGGTAAAACAGCTGTGTTTATAGAATCCCTGTTCCCGGAGTACAAAAATATGTCAGGTTTTTTTTATGAACAATGGATTATTAGTCATCGTTAAAGTGTTATCGTCATCTATTAATTAATCTTGCTGTTATTATTTTCAAAACGTTCTATGAGGCATACAAAGTTGGGAGTACCATAAACATCCGTTCTCGATATTTGTTGCCGCTTGGTCCACCATTCAATCCATTTCAAGTTGCAATATCAAATGCAGATGTGTATTTTGTTTCAATTGACAGTAATAGAATAATTATATTTTAACCAAAGATGTCTAACTTCACAGTTGTTATCATCCATAATTTTATAGCGACGTCGGGAATTTCCAAGGCAAATTCAGTTTATAAAATATAAAAGTTTAATCACCAGTTTAGACAAAACGTATGCTTTAATAAAACTATTTCAGAAACAACTACTTGCCTTATTTTATTACAACTGCTCTCGGTCTGGTAGACATGGTTCATTGACAGTAATCGTATTGGAAACTGACATTGACATTACCCTGTAAAAATAAACTTTTTTGAAAAACAATCCGCGTCAATTATGATTTTTGTTTATGACACAGTTGTTCGAAACTATTATTAAAGTTCAAAAGTTGACCGTCAGCGTTTAAATGTTAGCTGTTATGACAACTCATTTGGTCAATCTTAACGGATAAAGTGCAATTTTAAACTATTCTATCATTGGTCTGACCATTAAAGTGTTGACGTTCAAGAATGTTCCTCGTTAAAAATGGCTGCTGTAGTAGGTTTTTTTATTTAAAATCACAGGAAATAGCGAATTTACAGAAATTTTATATTACATACATGTCGGGTACTCGTGCCGAAATCATCATAATCAGAAAAACACCTTCTCAGCCATACATGTGATGGCTGTGTGCGACCAGAAGTGTATGTATATTCTTTTCTCGACGTAGTATAGCATATCTGGCGCAAATGTACTAAACATAAATAATCATACATCTTTGTTTGATCTCGGCAATACATTATTAACTTACGTATATTATTCCTAACATAAATGAGTAGCTTATCTGTACATATAAAGTTGATCGGTCCGTATATCACTGTATTTTATTAAAAAATTGACCAGTTCGGAACTCGCCAAAATCTAATATGGACCGCTGACGTTATAAAAATGGTGAATGCTGCTTTCGATCTTCAAAAAGGCGGAAAACAATCGCAAGTAAAAGTTATTGACTTTGTTAAATGAAACACATCAAAAGTGCTTTGAAAATAGTAAATGATATATAAAGTGTTTGATATAATATAAGAAAGGTAACACAACATTTCGGGCCGTATGGCATTATTAGGACCGGCCTCGGTCCATATACACCATCGGGGCTGACTGGCCGGTCCTTATAATGTCATATGAGCCACAGTGTAGTGTAATATTTCTTAATTATGTGCCGTTTCCGTACTTATCATTGATATTTATTTCTTTTGGATTAAAACCTGCAAAATCAAAGTGGTTTCACAAAAATCATAAGGCAAAGTCGCCATTCCCACGACCAATATACATAAATATGAGTATGACCATCGAAGTTATTAATCTAGCTTCTACTAACCCAAACATGTTTGTACACCCGTCTTGTTATTAGTAAGAAAGTTGAAATTGTTGGTTGCAGTATGACTGAGATTTTCCCAGGATAGCGGGTGATCTTGTTGATTTTTTAAAGTCATAATGCAAGCAGGTTACACACGTCATTTTGGTTTGCAAATATGTGAAACGATGCAGATGACAGGACTTCTCTGCTTGGCATCAACACTTTCTCTGAAAAGGGATTACCGGACTTGTAATATTTAGGTACGCCTTTTTCCGAGTGATAATGAAGCTATTAAGAGCACAAGCTTCACTACAATAAGACATTCTCCAGAACTTGAGAAATGGCATATCGGCGTTAATGCCCTTTGTCGTACAATGCATTATCAATTAGATGGAACATTTACATCATAACATGATGACGTTCGTATTGCCATCACTGCTTGCGTTCAACTGAATTGCACATTTGTATCGAATATTTTGCATAAGTTTTAAGTTCAGAGCTGTTTTTATGAGGCATTTATATACTTTTCTTTCGAAATTATAATTTAGCTTGTCATATTTTGAGAGGAAGTCGGAAAGAAATCCCATAATGAACATTAGCTTTTAAAGAAAATATATATTGCAACGTTTTAGTACACTGTTTAAGTTTACCTGCCTTGTGCAATATTTTCCATCGACCAACTAACGGGGACAGCCAGTTCCCAAAGTTTTCTGAGTGTCCTCTCAACGAAATTGTTTAACATTCAAAAGTAATTATTATTCACTTTAACCAGTATCCATGCCATTTCTTGTGACGGGTTTTCATTGTTCCGTTCATCTGTGATTAAGAGTACGTTTGAACTTTTTTAAAAAAGGGCACTTTAATGATGTAAGCTATATCACACCGAAACATAAATGCACTCCAAGAACCAGAAAGACTATTAGTACAAAAGCTGAAATTGCTATTGATTATGTTTGCGTATACAAACGTGACGTTTATTTTAGCTGTGCCGAAATCATGTTACAACCGTGTTTCATTTCTGTTCAGATTAGAATAAAGCTGAGCGTGTTGTTTCACTTATTCAGTTGTATTGACATTAGGAATAAAGGCGTTTAGTGATCTGGAATACATCTGCTATGAACATTTAGGATGCTTGAGAACGCGATGGACTTCCTAAAAAGTCCATCATTTGCACCTGGTTTTGTTATGTTATGGAAGCTGATTTCTTCCATTTCATATTTTCACCGCGAAATTACAATGGAGGGCAAAACACAACAACAAGATACAACAATTCGCCATGTGGCTGTGCGAAAATGCGCCCTTTTGCGGAGCGATTAAACGAACAAAACATTCGTCAACATTTCGCCCCATATTTTTGTACCTCGGCATCTGAAAGTGATGCGCAAATTCTATTAATACAAATATTACCGCTGCACTTTCAAACATGCGCATTTATGTATTTTTACGAATCAAAAAGGCCCGCGCATCATAGGAATGTTAAAAACATAATTATGGTTTCATTGCATTAAATGCCTGCAATCAAGGAAAGTTAAACCCGACTTTTATGATTGCTCAATCGTTATCGCATGCCTACCGTAAGACGTAAGACGAAAAGTGGCCCTTTTTTTTGCCCCGCCACTGGGCCTGTTTTCGTATTCTTGTATTTTCGACCAACCACTTCGCTAATTCAATGATTTACAGTTTTTTTGTATTTTTTGCGTAAATCAAGCCACAATTTTATATTTTTTTCAATATTGTTGTTTTATTTACTAGTAAGGAATCGAACGTCTAAAACGAGCATTAACACGTCTGCAAAGATGTTTCCAATTTCCTGTGCCAAAGCAATTGGGATCAGAGCGTTTTCATGCCGTTAGTATATGATTCTGTCAAAGGTCTCAGAACATGTGTTCCTATTCTCATTATTTATGACAATAATGTAAGTACCAAACTTTATGGTCCTACATGAACCTACATGATTCTCAATGAACGAACCAAGAACCTAACTCTTAAAGTGTAAATCTTGAGCAACTTTCGGTATACACTTCTTTAACCGATTACAATATTAATGGCACAATTTCTGTTGTTAATGGGTAATCAGAAACATCATTTTGTTTTAGTCACGTTTTCGATTGAACAGTTCATGCTGTGTTATTATACTTTTGTTCTTAAAATTGGGAATTCACTACCGTTAATGAGGAGTATTTATAATTTTCATCGGAATTTTAACTCGCAACAAATAATCTCCTCTGGTCTATTTATCTCTGCGTTGTTTTGAATTATTTTCACATTGTTTTATTTAATATAGTTGTAATTCTAGGAATAAAGACAATATAATTATTTAAGTACATGTACTGTAACAATTAAAAACTCAAAACCAGCAGTTAACAAATCACGGAGGAAATCTATCGTATTTAGAACATCAGTCATTGCTTAATGAAATGTTTAAAACAGATTATAATTACTGAGAAATAAGATGTATTATAGAAAATTGGAAGCACAATATACATAAAAAAGTATAAAATAATTTCCCAAGTAACCATATTTATTCCCTGACTTTTCACAGGCGTTAACCTGATATTGTTGTATTGATAACGAGATTTCATTATTTTTGTTATCGATGTCTGACGTCTATTGATGGATCAACTCGTTTGCTTGAGTGAATGATTTAAAAGAACTATACACTGTCATTTCTTAGTGCAAGTACAAAGGCCAGTCAAATTGTTTATATATTCAATCATATGTGTTTCCTTTTAAAATCAGTGTAACTGTGCATTTTGAGCTATTTAACAAACAGGCATTATTCACAGAGCTCTTTTATAACCAGGCTTTTCCATAACAACAAAATTGTGTCAATTGCAGAAGCAATGCTTTCATCTTACGCAATGCACAATACTGTCATATCGTTTGCATCGATTATGAGATGAGAGCCGTTTCCATTAGACATTTCTAAATATGCCCTTCTTTTTTCGATTCATATAACATGGTTTGATAGTGTTTAGAATTCCAACACAAATACCAACATCCTTTATCAGCCAATTCTCTTCCATTATATCCGAGGTTGTTACTTTTATTACCAACCGTAACAAACTTTAACCTTTATATCAGAAACAAATGAACGCAATGATATACATGAACTGATACTAATGTAGACCAATAATAATTATGAGAAAAATGTCTTAAAAGCAAGTTTTTGTTTCTCAAAATGTCACATTATTGACATTTTCAGGAAGTGGGAAATGACAGACTTCTTATTTTTCTTACGCCCCTTACATCACAACATTATGCCACGAATTAAACATGAAATCTTAAAAATATAAGTCAACAAGCGATATACGAAAGATGTCCGGAAAGTTTTGAGATCTTTATATAATCTCATAATAAGAAAGCAAATGATTGTCAAGACAACCTATCTAGCGCTTTACGGAGCACTTATTTGACGTTGTCTAAAAAATGTTCACAGTTCATATATACAAGTCCGTCTGAATAATAGACGCCATGACGACACGTTAAAGAAATGACGACAGTATTACATCAGCTGCATCACTGCGCAAATTATTGACGCCATCTAACCGTATACATGTTTGTAATGATCAACGGAAATATAGAGGTATTTCAATGATGTCGGAAAAAATCCAACGTTGACATCACCGAGGAGCAACGCACTATGATCAAACACTATGTTCGCAGCGGCATGACTCCTACAAATACATGTACGTTTCCTACACGGGATAAATCAAAGCCAATATTTTCAAGGGCGTTTGGAATTTCGCTGGCATGGTCGTTTCAGTGACGGGCATGAACATGTGTGCGATTTAAAGCGGAGCGGCAGACCGTCAGTCGTGTGTGAAAGTGACGTAAATTCAGTGCGGGACAGGTTACAAGAAGACCGGCGGAGGACAGTGAGGGAAATTGGCGATTCCGTTCAGTTGTTCATAACATCATGAAAGAGCGGTACGGACAGATATTCAAGCAATGGGTTAAACGCCACCGTAAGTGTGTACGTGCAGAAGGAGCGTATTTTGAAAACAAAAACTTTAAATGACGTGACGCAATGAGACAGCAAAGTGCTCCGTGACTTGTAACCTGTACTTTTTGTAATGTTTGTTTTATACGTTCACTTCGTAGTATATTGCTGAAACTTTCAGGATTTGTTTATATTAGACACAATTTTCAGCTGATGAAATTTCAAATGCATCCTATGATGCATTATACAGCTTTATACACCGGGTCTCTGATACCAATGGGGGTTCTATGTAGTTTATTATATAGTATATATGTACTGTGTTGTTTGAGGACTTTTGTGCTGTTGTTCCATGTTTCTGGTTTGTGATTGTTTTTGTGTGTATGTCAATGGCGTTAACCCTGTGCATGTATCAACTAGACTGGACAGCACAGCGGTTACCCAGTTTTACATCCATGGTGATAAAAGTACAGATTTTGTAAACATCTCTATTTACCGTTGAAAATGGAACGGTCCAGAAATGGGTCAAGTCAGTATTCCGGTCGGAATTCCAGCAAGCACACCAAAATCGCCCGTAGGGCCCAACAATGGTTGGGATTACGAATAACTACCAGCATTGCATGATATAATATTAATATATACCAATTAAAGTTTTAATTAAGAAAAAGTACTTACTGAGGTCCACATGGCATTATACGGACTGGCCAGGTATATAGGGATCGAGTCGTTAGTCGAGGTCCATCTACCTTCGGTAGCTGACTGGCCAGTCCTTGTAATGCCACGTGACCATCAGTGGTGAGTACTATTTCTAAATTGTTTATGAATTGTAATGTCAATCAGGCACACACTTTATAATAACTTGTATTGAACAAATCGTAGAAATGATTTTTTCCAGATCTTACATATTCTACAAGCTGAGAACCAAATGGCACACGATATATATATCGTGAACGACTGTTAGCGTTTAATAACTGTACTGCTGTTTACTTTCATCTAACATAACAGTTTTGATCATACAGTCTGCATCGATGGCTAAATTAAGGTTTGTATTGACACTAAACTATATGTATACACTTATGCCTCCTTCACTTGTCATGTTTATTAAAAAAAAATCAAAGAGAATATTTAAATAAGTCACATTGAAAAATTCAGTTTAGGTTTAGGTTCACAGAAGAAACAAAATGACTTTTATCAGGCATGGGGTTATATTTTGAATAGAAATTCCAAAAAGGATGAACATATCCTATCATTTTACAGTCAATCCTCTGTATATACTGTGTCCATAAACAACATGTTTAAACATTTGTCAGAAACACATAGCATTAATGATATAAATCACATTTCCTAATGTAAACCTATGATTTCACGAGAAGCAATTATTTTCTCCTTTTCAGGAAGTGAGAAATGACAAACTACTTTTTCTACTAACGCTTCTTACGAAACAATGGGCGTTTTCAATATGTATCCTCACTTTGGGAGGAAATTAACTTCTGTTTAATAAGGACAGACTCCAGGAAATAAAGATGTGTGTAACCTCAAACTACTAAGGAATGGCCCATGGGCTAGTACATTCTTATGTAACTGTCTTACATTGCCAGATACAACATAAGAGTTATACATGTTTATATACAAGTGGAATGGAATACAACGATTCACTATCGTGTTAGCTTTACAATTATTATACTTAAATAACCAGGACGAAACATAACTCAAAATATAATTTACTAGTAAAGTGGCTTACCAGAGGCTATGGGATCGAACTCTACATCTAGAAAGTCTAATGGCCGCTTAAAACGGCAATCAGTGCTAGTTTTGCCAAAAACGGACGGTTCGTGATTTTTTATGCTTACAGACGCCATCCCGGAAACTACAGCTGCCTTCCTTTGCATCGCGCCATGGAACCCTTATTATATTTTTCTGGTCGGCATCATTCCATTAAATTTCAAACTGACAAAGCCTGTTCACAATAATGACATTTGAACTTTGTTCTTACAATTCATGAATACTATCTAATGCTTTATCATTTATTTCAGCAATCCAAAAAATAACAGTTCATAATATTAATCAAAGTGTCCGTCATTCATAACTTAAAGACAATTCAAAGGCATTCAACAGTATTGCCCGATCTTTGCTGATAAATATTTGTACTTAGTTTATTTCATTATTTTTAAAAAAATATTTATTTATCCTAAGAAACAAATGTTCAAACTCAAAATTTAGCCCCGGTGCACTGCTTTAAACCCTGGGATCAACACCCCTTGTGCTGAAAATTCCCTCGCCAGATACCAGATACCAGAAAGTTAATTGTCGATCCAAAATGTGATCGAAATTTATTGAAATGAATCGAAAATGAAGATCATCACAGGTCGATCCACTTGACCGATCGAAAATTAGTTCGAAATCGGTCGATCGTTTTTAATTTCACAAGCTTAAAATAGTTACAGCAATGTTGAATAAGCATGGCGATTAGCCTAAACGTTCATAAAACAATAACATACTAGACATGATATAAAATATTTATTAAGAGACATGTATGTAAACTAAGTATTCAAACAGCAAAGTTACTGCCCCTAAACATAAATTTGCCATATCAACATAGGAATTTTACCGAAGCGATTTTAATGTCATCTGCAAAAAAAAAATGCGATTTGTGCTGACGAAAATGTCAAGCATATGTTCTTCTTCTTCTATATGAGTCGTTTCGCACGATTTTCGGCCTTTGGACATATATTTGCGTTTATTGTTTTATAGGGAAGATTGTATTCGATAAAATGATATTTCAGAAAATAATACTAAACCTTCATGAAGATATCACAAAAAATGCGTAAGATACGTGTTTACAAGTGAAACAATATATTGCGCATTTTAAATACTTAATTTGAGGTAATGCACATGAAGTCAAAGTACATCATTGAAATGGTGTGCAACATTGATGTATCAATATTTAAATTAGCTTATATGTTTAGTTGTTTTGCTAACAGGACTGTTTATGGAACAAACATAAAGAAAAAAATGATGATCCATTTTGTATTTTTAATCCATTTGGCCGTTTTAAACACTGACAATGAATGAAGTCAAAATAAGTCTGGATTTAATCCGTGGTTGCTATGGACACATGACTAAACTAATGGACATAAATCTTCGAGAAAATGATGCGCCAATGGCAATCCTTAAAAAGCAAAACAATTAGAAGAAAATAATAAACATAAAATACATAATTATTTTGGGCATTTTTTATTAATGATTATTTCATTTGTAATTATGTCCGACGGCCAATAATTTTGCGACACGGCTCATACGTAAACCCCATTGCAGTACAGAAACATTAGAAATCGCATGATTTCATTAAAGTTTAAACAAATAAACACGAGCAGATTGTGACTCACTACTGGTTGAGAAGCAGTTTCCGACGGAAAGCAGTTTCCTACAAATCGCTTTTTCGCGTACTTTCTTTTGATCTTCATAAAGAAGGTATTGTAATTTAATTATATGGTAACTAGGCAATCAAAAGTTGAAGTTTTTACCGAGACACGTAAATAACTTTTATTATTATTTAATGTTTAATGTTTATTTTTCAATTTGTACACAAACTTGCACGTGGGGGATCGTCACGCGCAGCGCATTGCGCATGCGTGTGAACCTAATTTGCATATCTATGAATAGCTACAAGGTTGTCCTTAATTGACTTATACAAACGATGATCATTGTGTACATATTTGCGAACACTGTTGTCATGCTAGTTTCACATCCACATTCACTTAAATGATTACAAACACAAGTTCTTATTAGAAATGAAACAAAATATCTTTGATATTTAGTGTCTGCCTGATTTCCAGAATGATGATTGACTGGCGTAAGTTTTTAGGTTTTAATTTTGGTAAATGCTGAAAAATTAAATAATAGTTCTCGTACTGTAGTCTTCTATTTAGTATATTAAATAAATGGATAAAAACACACACTAGGCACCTAAAATCTGCCGCGTATTTGATTTGTCGGAAACTGCTTCTCGTCAACAGCTAATCAGAACAGTGTAAGTACCCTCTTGGCGCCCCCATTAGATACACTATATGTGACGTCACACATGTGAAAAATATATCGACAATAGCAGCTTGAGCTGTAGTTATCTAAAATGTAAACAATTTTAGTAGGAATTTTAACACGTATGAATAAATCAATAAACACTTGTAAAAACTGTCGGAAACTGCTTCTCAACCAGTAAAATTTCACAGTCGCACTAGAAGGGATACTTCTAATTGACAAGATGACTATAAATGAATTACATGAAAAAGATGAATAATTTATTAAAACCATTGTATTCGTACTTGAAATGGATGTCTGCCACTATATGCGGGTACAGCTACTCCTCACAATTTGCAAATGCAGGTTAGATTGTTTGTGTTTATGGTAGCCCTTTACCCATGGTACAACAAAATATCAGAGATTTTCATGAACAATTTATTATTTGTGTTATCGTCTTCTGTACATTAATCTTGCTGTTGTTCTCTTAAAAACATTCTATGAGTCGTACGAAGTTGGGGGTACCATAAACATCCGTTATCGATATTTGTTGCAGCTCCAACAACCATTAAATCCATTTCAACTTACAATATCAAATGCAGATGTGTATTTTGTTTCAACTGACTGTAATAGAATAATTATATTTTAACCAAAGATGTCATACTTTGCAATAATTATTATCCATGATTTTATAGCGACGTCGGGAATTTCAGACGTATTAAATCTATAAAATATAAATGTTTAATCACTAGTTCCGCCTAAACGTATACTCCTATACAACTATGTCTGAAACAGCTATTTGCCTTATTTTATTAAAACTGCTCTCGGTCTGGTAGACATGGTTCATTGACAGTAATCGTAATGGGAACTGACATTGACATTAACCTGTAAAAATAAAAAAAATTGAAAACAAAACCGCGTCAATTATGATTTTCGTTTATGACCCGGTTGTTCAACACTATTATTAACATACATGTCGGGTATTCGTACCGAAATCATCATAATCAGAACAAAACCTTCTCAACTATACATGTGATGGCTGTGTGCGATCAAAAGTGTATGTATATTATTTTGTCAACGTAGTATATTATATCTGGTGCAAATTTACTGAAAATAAATAATCATACATCTTTGTTTTATCTCGGGAATAAATTATTGACTTAGTTTATACCTAACATAGATGAGTGTCTTCTTTGTACATATCAAGTTGATCGGTCCGTTTATCACTATATTTTAATAAAAATCCATTTTTATGACGTCAGCGGTGCATATTATGTTTTTGGCTAGTTCGAAACTCACCAAAATCTCTTATGGACCACTGACGTTATAAAAATAGTGAGTTCTACTTTCGAAATTCGAGAAAAAAAGGTAAAAAGTTAAAGTTATTAGCTTCGTTAAACGAAACACATCAAACGTGCTTTAAAATAGTAAATGGTAATATAAAGTGTTCGGTATAATATAGGAAATATAACACAACATTTCGGGCCAAATGACAGCACTCAGTTTACAAACGACATTTTAGGTTGCAAACATGGTCATTGGGGCGGATGACATAAAAAAACAATTGAAAACGAATTGCCGGACTTGTAATGTATCATATAATAAGGGCCTTCTCCCGAGTGATGATGAAGCCTTTAATGGTTTAATGGTTGACTACAATGAAACACTCACCAGGATTTGAGAGAAAGTATTCCGGAGCTAATGCCCTTTATCTTAGGTTGCATTATCAATTAGATTGAACATTTCCATCATAATATGCTTGCGTGCTTAAAGCCATCACTGCTTGCGTTTAATTGCACATTTGTGTCGAATATTTTGCATAAGTTCTAACTTCAGAGCTGTTTAAATGAGGCATTTATATACTCTTCTTTCGAAGTTATAATTTTGCATGTCGTATTTTGAGGGGAAGTCTGAAAGAAATCCAAAAATGAACATCAGCTTTCAAAGAAAATATATATTGCAACGTTTAAGTGCACTGTTTAAGTTTACAGGCCCTGTGGAATTATACCTGATGTTTTCAAGGTGTCCTCTAACATGCATTTAATTGTAAGGTCAGAAACTTGCTTGAGATATTGTTAAAATACGTAAATATGTACTCTCTCGTATATTTTCAAAACCTCGGGTTGTGGTGCAGTAACCGTTTCTTAACAATAAGGTGATATTTATCAGCGAAATCTTCAATGACTGTTTTCAATATTGGAAAGAAATTGTTATTCACTTTAACCCATACGCATTCCATTTATTGTGTCGGGTTTTCATTGTCCGTGCATCTGTGATTAAGAGTACGTTTGAACTTTTTAAAAAAGGTACTTTAATGATGTACTCTATATCACCCTGAAATATTAATGCACTCCAAGAACAAGAAAAAATATTAGTACAAAAGATGAAATTGTTATTGATGATGATAGCGTAAACAAACGTGAAGTTTAAATTAACTGTGCCGAAAACGTGTTACAGCTACGGTGTTTCATTTCTGTTCGAATTAGAATAAAGGAGCCCCAATTGGCGTGTTGTTTTACCTATTCTTTTTTCAATAGATTGGAATAAATAAATAAAACATTAAGAAGATGTTGAGTGATGCTATGAAAAGTATGGATGCTAAACATCGCAATGGACCTGTTATGTTATGGTGGCTGAGTTCTGCCAAATCGTTTTTACGTCGTGAAGTAACAAAAATGCGAAAATTGCGGGGCGAAAATAACTAGAGGCCTTGACAATTCGCCATGTGGCGGGATGAAAATAAGCCATATTGAAAGGCGAAATAAAGAACTAATAATCCCTCGTAAGTTCACCCCGTGATTTCGTGTTTTCGCCTTCCGAAAGTCACGCACAAATTCTATAAACTAAAGGCAAATTTTACCGCTTCTATGATCAAACATGTGCATTTATGTATTTTTTCGAGTCGAAAAGGCCCACGAATCAATGGGGTGTAAAAGACTCAATTATGGTTTCATTGAAATACATGCAATCAAGGAAAGTTAAACTCGACTTAAATCATTGATCAATCGTTTACGCATACTTAACGCAAGACGAAAACACGAAAAAGACCATGCAGTGAGACGATTTTTTATTTTATTTACGACTAGCTATTAGGCGTTTATTCGTACTGTTGTTTATTTCGACTAACCACTTCGCGCATTCAATTATTTCCGTTTTTTTTTGTATTTTTGGGGAAATCATACAACAGCTATATATTCTTTTCCATGTTTTTCAGTGATGAAGAATCAAACGTCTGAACGCTACAATTATTGGCAATGGGTGCATTATGCCATGGTAAGTTTTACTGTATACACGCTACACTTATTGGCAATGGGACTACATCCTAGCGTAAGTTTTTATACACGCTACATGTATTTGCAATGGAGGCTACATGCTATTGTTAGTTCTTCTGGATTGACGCTACACTTATTGGCAATGGGGGCTACATTCTATGGTTACTTTTACTGGATGGACGCTACACTCATTGGCAATGTGGGCTACATCCTATGGCAACTTTTACTGTATACACGCTACATTAATTTGCAATGGAGGCTACATCCTATTATTACTTCAACTGGATAGATGCTACACTTATTGGCAATTGGGGCTACATCCTATGATTACTTCAACTGGATAGATGCTACACTTATTGGCAATGGGACTACATCCTAGGGTAAGTTTTTATACACGCTACATGTATTTGCAATGGAGGCTACATCCTATTGTTAGTTCTTCTGGATTGACGCTACACTTATTGGCAATGGGGGCTACATTCTATGGTTACTTTTACTGGATGGACGCTACACTCATTGGCAATGTGGGCTACATCCTATGGCAACTTTTACTGTATACACGCTACATTAATTTGCAATGGAGGCTACATCCTATGATTACTTCAACTGGATAGATGCTACACTTATTGGCAATGGGGGCTACATCCTATGGCAACTTTTACTGTATAAATGCTACATTTATTTGCAATGAATGCTACATGATATGGTTACTTTACTGTATAGACGCTTCATTTATTTGCAATGAGGACTACATGCTATGGTGACATTAACTGTATACACGCTACATTTATTTGTTATGAAGGCTACATGCTATGGCTACGTTTATTGTATACATTCAACATTTATTTGCAATGAAGGCAACATGCTATGGTTACGTTTACTGTATACACGCTACATTTATTTGAAATGATGGCTACATGCTATGGTTACGTTTACTGTATACACGCTACATTTATTTGAAATGATGGCTACATGCTATGGTTACGTTTACTGTATACACGCTACATTTATTTGCAATGAGGGCTATATGCTATGGTTACTTCCCTGTATATACGCTTCATTTATTTAAAATGAGGAATACATGTTATGGTAACTTTAACTGTATACACACTTCATTTATTTGCAATGATGGCTACATGCTTTAGTTACGTTTACTATATACAGCCTACATTTGTTTGCAATAAGGGCTATATCCTATTGTAAATTTTACAGTATGCACGCTACATTTATTTGCAATGATGGCTACATGCTTTAGTTACGTTTACTATATACAGCCTACATTTGTTTGCAATAAGGGCTATATCCTATTGTAAATTTTACAGTATACACGCTACATTTATTTGCAATGATGGCTACATGCTTTAGCTACGTTTACTATATACAGCCTACATTTGTTTGCAATAAGGGCTATATCCTATTGTAAATTTTACAGTATACACACTACATTTATAGGCAATGGGAACTACATGCTGTGGTTACCTTTACTGTATTCACGCTACAATTATTGGCAATGGGGGCTACATGCTATTGTTACCTTTACTGTATACACGCTACAATTATTGGCACTGGGGGCTACATGCTATGGTTACCTTTACTGTCTTCACGCTACAATTATTGGCAATGGGGGCTACATGCTATGGTTACCTTTACTGTATACACGCTACAATTTATGGCAATGGGGGCCACATGCTGTGGTTACCTTTACGGTCTTCACGCTACAATTATTGGTAATGGGGGCTACATGCTATGGTTACCTTTACTGTATACACGCTACAATTATTGGCACTGGGGGCTACATGCTATGGTTACCTTTACTGTCTTCACGCTACAATTATTGGCAATGGGGGCTACATGCTATGGTTACCTTTACTGTATACACGCTACAATTTATGGCAATGGGGGCCACATGCTGTGGTTACCTTTACGGTCTTCACGCTACAATTATTGGTAATGGGGGCTACATGCTGTGGTTACCTTTACTGTCTTCACGCTACAATTATTGGCAATGGGGGCTACATGCTGTGGTTACCTTTACTGTCTTCACGCTAAAATTATTGGTAATGGGGCTACATGCTGTGGTTACCTTTACTGTCTTCACGCTACAATTATTGGTAATGGGGGCTACATGCTGTGGTTACCTTTACTGTCTTCACGCTACAATTAATGGTAATGGGGGCTACATGCTGTGGTTACCTTTACTGTCTTCACGCTACAATTATTGGCAATGGGGGCTACATGCTGTGGTTACCTTTACTGTCTTCACGCTACAATTATTGGCAATAGGGGCTACATGCTATGATTACCTTTACTGTATACACGCTACAATTATTGGCACTGGGGGCTACATCCTGAGGAACTTTCGGAATTAACTTCGATAACATATTATAATAATAATCTTTGGCACAATTTCTGTTCTTAATGAGTAAACAGAAACATCATTTTTGTTTCTAATCACGTTTTTGATTGGAAATTACCCAGTTCACGTTGTTTAATTGTATTTTTGTTCTTAATATTGAGAATTCACTTGCGTTAATGAGGAGTATTATTTTCATAGGAATTTTAGCTCGCAATAAATAATCTCGTCTGGTCTAGATAACTCTATGGTGTTTTGAATTATTTTCACAATTTTTTATTCAATATAGTTGTGATGCTGGGAATAAAGCAATTAAACACTCAACACCAGCAGTTAACAAATCACGGAGGAAATCAATCAGTCATTGCATTATGAAATGTTCAAAACAGATTATAATGACTGAGAAATAAGATGTGTTAAAGAAAAGTGAAAGCACTATTTACATTCATACTATGAAACCATTTCCCAAGTTACCATATTTATTCACGAACTTTTCACAGGCGCTAACCTCACCTTGTATTGATAACGAGATTTCATTATTTTTGTTATCAATGTCTGACGTCTATTGATGGACAAACTCGTTTGCTTGAGTGAATGATTTAAAAGAACCATCCACTGTCATTTCTTAGTGCAAGTACAAAGGCCAGCCAAATCGTTTATATCTTTAATTCATATGTGTTCCCTTTTAAAATCAGTGTAACTGTGCATTTTGAGCCATTTAACAAACAGGCATTATTCACGGAGCTCTTTTATTACCAGGCGTTTCCATAACAGTTTTGCGTCATTTGCAGAACCAATGCACTGCTTTCATCTTCCGCATTGTACAATAATGTCATATCATTTGCATCGGTTCTGAGATGAGAACCGTTTCCATTAGACATTTCTAAATAAGCCCTTCCTTACTTTCCTTCTGTATGTCATGCCTTGTAAGAAATCACGAAAACATACAAAAAAAAAACACCAAATTTCAAAACGACCATTGTACTTTTCGAATTATATAGCTTAGTATTCTGATGTTTTAAATTTCCAAAATGAATACCAACATACTTGTTCCGTAACCAACCGTAACAAACTTGACCTTCATATCAGAAACAAAAAAATCAATGATATACATCGACTGTTTCTAATGTAAACCAATAAATATCATGAGAGAGAAGGCTTAGAAACAATCATGTTTCTCACGATGTCACATTGTTGATATTGTCAGGAAGTGAGAAATGACAGACTTCTTATTTTTCTAACGTCCCTTACATCACAATGGGCGTTTATCAAATATGCAATCGCACCTTTTCGAGGATATTAACTTCAAACTAATAAGGTTAGACTCCATGTAAATGGCAAAGCAACTACCAACTGACAGCCTTACATTTTTATTTATGCATAATATTTAAATGGCTTGGAAGATGTGGTGCATCTTTGAGGTAATGAAACAAGGTTTTCCGGAAGTAATTTAGGGATTTCATTACGCTTCAAATTAAGATATGAACTGCTTAACTGTCGGTCACTATATATATATATATATATATATATATATATATATATATATATATATATATATATATATATATATAAACAAAAATAGGAATGTTGCCGAAAGTTGTGGTCAACTCGTACAATTATTGTAAAGTATACTTACTTTTTATTTTCCATTCGGGAAATACCATTCCTGTTAAAAGAGGTTTATTCTTATGCACTTGATGTTAATGTTTTTCCTGGAATCTGACTGACGTGATTTATTTTAAAATAAATAAACCACTTTGATTATAGGAAAACAACAACTGATTGTTATCGAATAATTAGATTTAAACCAGAGATGTCTTATATTTGCTGTAATTGTTATCCATGATTTATAGCAACAAGAAAGTCATGTAACTGCCGGGATAAAATCAGTTTATTAGAGAGAAAATGTTAATAACCAGTTAAGACAATAAAGTGTTTCTTAAAGAACTGTTTGCCTTTTCTTTTTAATTACAACTGCACTAGGATAGAGATATTTCCGAGGCGCATTAGACTACACCCAAAGACAAAATAGTGTCTCTGTTTGATTGAAAATGTGTATTGCCAATCATTAAGAACAAGTGTAACGTTAAGTGCAACGCTGTTAAAGCCGCATTCCAGCGGTGTTCCATTTTAATGATCCATAGTCTGATGATCAATTTAACGAAGTAGGATCCTAAATTGGTTGAAACAATATCTATTTCAATAAAACATTTTCAAGATAAACAAAGTTTACACTTAATCCATGGAAATATTGTGGTAATAATACTTGAAGAATAAACAAGTATACAAAACAAAGTTATAAAGACAGAATTGAGACGAAAATTTTTCAGCTTTATTCAATTGGGTTCAAACACGCATATCTATGTGAGATGTGTTGCTGTGAATCAAGTATAACAATTAAAAATAATCATATTTTTTCTTGGTAAAGCACTTTAAAATATTTTGTTGAAGCACTTCTAACCTGTGTGTTATTGTCTTTGCATTGGAATTGCCTTTCAGTGTGACCAAACCTTCAAAGGGTCCGTGCATAAATGCGCTATCGTAAGAATGTATCTACTAAAAACTGGCATTTCTCAATCTGCATTATCTCATTGAAATTACATGTGTGGCTAGCTGTCTACCATTATAAAGTAAGTGTTACTTCATGCACACGACTACCACTTACATATTTAGTAAAGAAACCAAAAATTAGTGAAATATCAAAGGTATTTTGTTTTTTTCTTAATTTAAATCAAAGGGATGCTAATATAGATATCAAAAACTGCATTGTTAAGTATATGACGTATCCATCATAGTTTTGAAGTACAAAGTGATTCAAAAGCCTACACTAAAAAATGGCACTATCAACAAAACACTGTTCAAACTTAACCAACTGATCACTTGTACATTCAACGTTTACGTTGTTGTTTATAATGCAATCACCTCTTACATATAAGTCTTACCTTTTTGTCTATAATGTAATCACCTTATACATTCAACTTTTATGCTGTTTATAATGTTATCTGGTATTCTGACACTGCAAATGTGTTCATTGATAAATGGATAACCCAACTGATTGGAAACGCGTTCATATATAACCCTACTCAACATCCCTACTCAGGTAGCTGACACTGGAAATGCGTCTAGGTGATTTCCGAATGCACTTAAAAAAGATTTTCTATTTATTGATACATTAATTCCATGGTTATCAACGTCTTTCTCGTTTACGTATTATTCTCTCATTCTCGCGGATAGGTTTCCATCAGTTGGACGAGAATGTGTAATTTAAGTCCGTCATAAACGTCGATTGTAATCTTAACCCACCATTAGCGTCAATCCACCTGTTCATATTTTTTACCGGAATGCATATATACGATCCTGCCTTTTTTGCTACGGTGAAATGAAATGCATGCGAAATGACCTGTCAAATAAACCTTTTTCATAAGATTTAGTGTTCTCGCAAGTTATGAATACCCTCGTAATTCGCCTTGTCTTTTCTATAATTGTCCTACAGATTGTTTCTAGAACAATTTATGATTTGTCGTTTGAATTCCGTATTGATAGCAGCGTGTCTAGTTATCAGTTGAAAGAAAGAAGATATTAATTTGATAACATCGTAATGTATTAAGATATCTCAGTTCCGACAAGAGCTTTGCAAATAATGTTCTAACTATGCGTTGATAAATATTGAAACAATAACTTTCAATCTGTAAATCAAATATAAAAACACGAGAATGAATGCCTAATAGAAACTCAACAAAGACTCACAATTTCACAAGACAGTATACACAGAAAACATGAAAATAAAATATTCCAATAAATAATAAGCACAATTCATCACTTATTCGGAAATGTAGTACCATTCCTGAAGTACTATGCCAATGTATTTTAGCTCTCTAGAGCGGGGTGATTTATTGTGGTAGTTGGGTTGTCCGGCGTCCGTCCTCGGTCAACAATTTCTTCAAACAAAATCTCCGTCTACGTCGCTTGTACAATTTAATCCCCATGGGCCAAAATTAGCTCCGCTCTTGGAGTCACTTGTTCTCTAAAAGGGGTCAAATATATGTCATCCACAAAGATCGTTTAAATTAAATTCCTCTAGGGTCAAAGATCGCTCCTATTTGTTTGGCATTGATTTTTAAAACGAAAATCTTTGTGCTCCAAAACGACAAGGCCTAGATATATTTGGGATGTAGCATTGTATGGAGGTCCTCTTACAAGATTGTTCGAATCATGCCACGATATTTACTTGTTTTACATTGACTTGTATAAGGAAAATCTTTAAAATTCTTATTTCCAAAATCAAAATTCTAGAGGTTGTCTAATTTGAAATGCAGCATTATCTAAAGGTCCTCAAATCATGCCCCTGGGGTAAACCTCTGCCCCGCCAAGATTATTACTTGTTTTACATTGAGTTTTATTAGGAGCATCTTTAAAAGCCATCTCCTCTAAAACGAAAAAGCATATATGTTAGATATTTGGGGTGTAGCGGTCCAGCAGTCATCTACATAATTTGCACTGGTTCAGGATTGGCCCAGCCCTAGACTTATACATGTATAAGGTTTTTTTAAGAATTCTTTTTCTTCAAAGACACTCCTTTTCGAATTTTGTCTCTGGTGAAAACAGCATCCCCGGAAAATCTTCTTTCAACAGCAATACGAAGAAATAAGATATTTAGCGTGTAGCAATTTTCTGTGGTCTTCTACAAAGATTGTTCGAATTTTGCCGCTGGGGTTTGACTCTGTCCCTAGGGTCACTTGTTTTATATTGAATTGTATTCAAGTTTACTATATACGAATCATTTTCTTTAAAACTGCTATGCCAAGAGCTGAGCTATTCAGCTTGTACTTTGTCTAGTGTTCCTCTACCAAATGTATTTTCCTAGAAACCATGACTTTCCTTAGCAACCACTGAACTCCCTAACAACCACAAATTTCGTTTGCAACACTATACGACTTCCCTATAAACCATCACACCCCTTAGCAACAATTGACCTCCTTAGCAACAGACTACCAACCAAAATACTTCCTTTTCAATAGCTTTTTTAACTAGTTCCCTTAACAACCAATGTTATACTAAGCAACCATCAGTTTCCTAAGTATCCACATTTTGCGGGTATGACGCTTTTGTAATGACTACATGGGATTTGAGAGCAGGCAGAAAAAGCCGTATAATTTATCTCAGTTTTAGGCGAAAGTAGTGCTTCAACTCATGAAGGAAATTTAAATAAATCAAGGTTGATATTGTTTAAATTTTCATCGGTAGTGTTTTTTCATCATTATATGTTGAATGATCTTTTTTTTCAAACAAATTTAACGTCCTAGTTAAGCACAAAAAGAAATGAAAATATCACTCCACGCGAATATCAAAAGCCCAACAGTGAATTGTGAATACGCCCGAGAAAGAATTCCCTAATAATATATTGTCGAGACGTTCACCGTACAGACGTTATTTGTGTATTGATGTTCGAATTTTAAACAATTCGACATATTGATAAGTTTGTATTGCTAAAATGACTCGTACATGTCCGATATTGAAGTTTCCAAAATATTTAGATCATGTTTTGCGGACGACTTTTGTTAAGTATACTGTGACGTCATTGACTGTTTTCTTACAAAGGTGAGTAAAACAGCAGCCATGTTGGATTTTACGGAGAACAAAACAAACAAGCATTTGGCATGAATTTTATACAAGTTTAAGAAATCAGTGAAGTTTTTCAACAAACGCAGATATTGAGTTTTTGAGATATTGAGGCTGTCCAAAGAATGATTTACATTATCATATTGATTAATTTAAAACTGAACCGTGAGGATTTAAACATGGAAAAAATGGTACGAAATATTTAATGCAATTCAATTTCATGGCAAGTCATGCAACATTGCAAACGGAAGTCAAGCTGGTTTAAAATATAATTGAAATTAGAATAAGCAAATTCTAATGCAAACGATTTCTTCCTCAATGAAGCCATATGTATTGATATGTGTAAACGTACGTAACAGATCAACATGGTAAGTACAAATTTATTACAAACAGTATATGGTCTCATAGATTAGTGCGCTGATGCGTGCTGCATCAAAAGAAATGATGATGCAAAACTAATAGTGCGTATGCAGTACAAGTAACCATGGATTATACAGTTATACTTGTACAAATATGTAACCTAATATTCTTTAAGTATGTATTGTTAGCACTGATACCAACAAATCTTTATAACTCCCTGATCAGCAGCAGAATTTGTCATAAACGCCTGACCAAATTGTAATAACTAGTTGATTGTCCAGTCTAGCTATTGCAGAGGCTAGTTCAAATATTTGTATGTGGACGGATTATTTTACGATTTATGATATGGCAAATCCTGTATAAGAATAATTCCGTATACATGTAACACGTCTGGAATTTAAGACTAATGCAGAGGCCTGCTTGTGGCGACACTGCCTGTTAGTGTTCTGATTTGCTACATCAAATAATATCTTCAAGGGAATCAAAAGCACAAAATAATGGTCAAAAAGTCATAATTTTGACAGTTTTCAAAATTTGAATAGAAATCCGTATATTTAATGAAAGATAGGGGAAAAGAGCGTCTTCGTATTTAAATTTGCCAACCACAAAATTATCAATGCAATGGAAGATTTTTTCTTGTTTTAAAAAGATGAATATCTGGGTTTATGTTATGTTGCTGACTTCACACAGTGCTTGTGTGTAAGACCATTGTGCTGCCAACCTTATGTTGCAAGTATGTCATAGTGCTAAATACACACTGACAGGATTTCACGCTGTAAGGCTGCAAATTTAACGCTGCCGGACTGCCAACGTGCTTAGTTCACGCGCATGCCTAGCTGTCACTCTGTTAGACTGTTAACTTAACGCTGAAAGGCTGCAACGCTGTTAGAATGCTAAGTTCACTCTACCATGCTGCTATGTTCACGCTGCCGGGCTAGCAAGCTGTCATGCTTCTATATTCAAGCAGCCAGGCTGTTAGGCTGCCATGCTGCTAACTTCATGCTGTCAGACTGCCATGCTGTAACGCTGCTGCATTCACGCTGCCAGACTGCCACACTGTTAGGCTGCAAACATCACGCTGCCAGGCTGACGGGCTGCTTTCTTCACGCTGCCAGGCAACTAAGCTGCTTTCCTCGTGCTGCTTGGCTGCTAACTTCACGCTGCCACGCTTTAAAGCTGCCCGTCTCACGCTGTCATGCTACTGGCTGCTTACTTTACGCTGCCATGCATCTGGGCTGCTAATTCCATGCTGTCAGGCTGCCAGGTTCCTGGGCTGCTTTGTTCAAGTTGTCACGCTGCCAGATTGTAAACTTAACAGACATTAATTAATCAGAAAATATAACCTTTTTCACAATAGCCCATTCCAAACTCGTTTGGCAAAACGTCAGAGGCCGAATTCAAAACAACCACTCTCACTCAATGAGTTAATCATCTGTAATCACATAACGGTTCAGATATTTTCGAATGAAACGTCTATCCGTATTGAGACTTTCGTGGCCAGTGTGATAACTTGAACCGATAATGATTCGCGAATTTACTCCGAGTTAATTTGCTCGTGCGCAAATACTCCTGGCACGAGTTCCTTACCCGTTATTACCGATTAAGGACACACAGGTCGTCTGCTCAGTACTCAAACACGCGATAAGCTGTCGCGGACAATAACAAGGCACGTGGGAAGATGAAAGGGCAGTATGGCACATTGTTGGCAAACAAAGGGGTAGCATGGTGTTGACAGTTGCTCAAAACACCTAGAGGTAACACTACTGTCATTAGTTTTGAGCAATACTTCTCAATTAAGGCAGCGAATTATTAACGCTCGTTGGTTGAAAAGAAAATCTGACAAGAGATATGCACCGCCCACACGTGCGTTCACACCGCTGATCACCTGGTGATTTAAGGCCTGCGTTATGATGACTGTACCTGTGAAGTGTGCCTGGTGTTATAATTCATTATCCATCAAAGGCGGCTCTGTCAAAAGTAGGGCATAGCGGTGTGTATGAAAAGGCAGCAAGTCGCTGTAAAAGGGCAGTGGGGCGCCCCTCTACGCTATTAATGACTAGATGGAGCACTGGACTATATAATCAAAATAACATTACCATCAGTTTATATCAGAATATAACCATATATGTTATATCAAACATGCAGGATGTGCGTCTTTTTGAAAACTCTGTGCCCTTAGAATGAAAAATTTTCTTCCATGAGCAACGTTTCATAAACCTCCCAATTCGGGGCATAAACATAAAATACCGATCAGTTTCAAAGTTGAAGAATGGATCACAACGTAAAATTGTTGTGCCTACTGAATCTTTATAAAAGAATGAATATCAACCCAGTTTGATAAATGACAAACTTTATTTGTCTAGTGTTCCTCTTAAAATATTCCCCTAAAATTCCTGACTTTCCTTAGCAACCACCAAACTCCCTAGCAACCATAAAACTCTCAACAAACTATGACCTTCCTGTTCATCACATCACTTAGCAACAATGGAACTCCTTAGCAACAGTTTATTATCCAACCAAACCACTTCCGTCTTAGTATCCAATTACTTCCTTAACAATAGCTTGCTATTGTAGTTCCCTTAACAGCAAATGATATTCTTAGCAACCATCAGCTTCTTAAGTAAACCAAAAGCTTTCTTCTTAAGGATTCTTAACTCGACTTGCATCCATGCATATCCTTAGCAACCATCAGCTTCCTTAGTAACCAAACATTTCTTAGTAAGCTTTGCCTTACTCGAGTAGCATCCATGTAATTCCTTAGAAACCATTTACTACCGGGTGAGCGAAAGTGTGCCATATTGGCCCTTTTCCGTGCCGTTCAAATTAGCATAAAGAGGGTTATAGTCTATATAACAATATTATACTACTGTTTCTTTTATAATTGCAAAGGTATCAGGAAATTAAACACTGAGAAACTAATTGGGTGAACATCAAAAACCTATACTTTGGAAAGGTAACGGGGCAGCCATGCAATTGAAACTACATACTAGACAATCCATCCATAAAAATAGTAAATAGTGCTACCAGGGATACATCTACCGGGGTTATACTATTCGGTAAATATCCAATTATGTCCACAGTATTTTCACTGGCTGTTCAGAGGCGGATAATTTTTTTTTTTTGGGTTGTTGGCAAAACCGAGAAAAGTGACCTCTAAATAACAATGCAAATGACCTCCAGAAAAAGGTTCTTAGACAATAGAAAATGAAAATGGTTTTATTGGTGGACGTACACTTACTTACTTGAATCTTCAATATACGAGAATAACATCTGTGTAGCTTTGAATGAAAAATCGGCATCGCGAACATGGTTCTGTTGCTTAAATCGTCTGACCGCGTCATACCAAAGTCATTTTAAAAATGATGCTTGTGGGTAACGAGCATTTTTGCGTTCGTCTGTATTGGTTAAAGTATCTCTTGCATATAAATAATATATATCAGACCCTTTGCAGAACCAAACGGTATATGGCATCGTACTAGGACCTCCACGCATAATAATCTGTCTCTTCCGCTTTACATTCATAACACCAAACTACCCCAGTGAAGTAGCACAATGTACCAAAATCGGTTTACACCTACCGCAGGACCTTAATTAAATGTTTTGTTAAATAACTCGTTTGTTTTGTTTTCAGTATAGTTTTAGATCTAGCGCCATGTTGTATGTTATTACAGGTATTGGGATTGTACTGCCTCTTTAGGTATATTAAAGAAAAATATGGTTTATTAAGTTTGATCACGTCTGATCGCCCACAGATGTATGGCGAATACTTTGAATATTAATCGGTATGAACGCCAGCAACAAGGAGATATACAACCCTATAGATCAAGCATCAAACATTGCATTTCTTTAAATGTATACATATAGAGTATTTCCAAAATAATGATAACAATATTTTCATTTTTTTCAGTAAAGCATAAATTCTAACGACAATTTATTTTGCATAGTTTGCGGAGGTAGATTTGCACAGAGCTACTGGTGACACCAATAACATTGTGTAATAAAGATTTTTTCCGTTTTTTGTCTTGTTTATATCACGCAATATTTTAGACGTAATTATAACGTTTTAAAAAGGTAACATAATATTGTGAAATTTTGTGTCAAAGCGAGCTTTTGGCGAGAGTTCTAACATATTTCCTGGACGAATTTGACAAAGTTGTGTATAATCTTATGAAATACCCACCTGTTTCAACTGCGCTGCTGGTGAATCGAACACTACATGATAATGCTATTTTCTCGCGCTACATTCATTGCAAAAGTACCCGGAGGATTTGAATACAAATGATACATCCGATCTTTTAAGTTGTGGTAGAAATTAGAATAAATAACGACATAATATCTTCGAAGAGGAAATATTATTTTAACTATTATGATTTCGATGTAAATTAGACTGCTTCATTTAAATAATGCTTTATCATGTAATCAAAATGAGATCAAAGGTATATGTTGCTGGAATATTACCAGTAAACAAGGGCAGTAATGTCAGGTGCGTCCATGCTTCCCGGTTCATTGTTTTGAGTGGAAAACGTCCTCGATTCGGTGAGTATTATCACTGTTTTCTGTATGGTTGAGAGTTTAGTTTCTTAAAACAAGTCGACAAATCTTTTTACAACACGGCCGTCTGACGGAGCACTGTCAAAGCATTATTTTGGAAACAGGTTTGTCAGAGCGTTTGTTGAAACTAATCACCTTAGCAAACTCCGGTTATACAAGGAAGGCGGAACTCCTTAGGTGGCATATACTACCCTGTGTTTCATTTGAAATGGTGTAGTGATTGCAAGGTTATCTTCGATTTACGTCTTCATTTTAAGCATAATGTTGCCTTCCGACGTAGCATATATGACGTAATGTATCACGTGGTATACATACACTACCTGTACAAAATTACCCTTCTTAGACGTTGTTTAGTACATACTACATATACATGACTTTTTAAAAAAATCGACGCATTTTATTAGTTATTTTAATGTGCCATAGATCTTCCAGATTTGGGATGAACCTAGGTTCTAAAAATGTACAGAATGAACCAGCAAGCATTTTCGTAAATGAGGCGATTTAACTCCAAAATTGGCTGTCTGCATTCGGAAAACAATAGCAATACTGTTATTGCCCAGAACAAAGCATCGGATGGGGTTTGTACGCAAGAGAACGGTATTAAATAGTTGTTTTGAAGCAAAAAATCCACTGAGTGAGTCGGGAAGCCTAGTAAGAACGTGCATTGTTTTCACGAGATATTTTAATACAGACATTATTTTGATCTAAAACAAACGTCTTCGTAAACGAGCAATTGCTCTTCATTCGGTGCACAAGTTCGTTTCTAAAAATTATCGTTGAAACATACAGAAAACAGTGATAATACTCACCGAATCGAGGACGTTTTCCACTCAAAACAATGATCCGGGAAGCATGGACGCACCTGACATTACTGCCCTTGAGTAAAGATGTTGTTGTTTTTTTAAAAATTAAGTTGTTTACTAAAATGCGGAGTGATTTTTTTCAGACCGTTAAAAGAAGAGACAAGTTATGTATCACTAATGTAATATATTAAAAATCGCAATGATTGTATTTAAGTACAAAAAAGGTGAACCGTGTGGTGACTTCAATATGTCAAAAAATGGCTTGACGAGTTATGCCTATTAGTTGACATTTCCTATAAACCTGGCTTATACGATTGAAGAGTTCTGACTCTTGGTCGACACTTCCTAAAAACCTGGCTTATATGATTGACGAGTTCTGACTCTTGTTCGACATTTTCTAAAAACCTGGCTAAAATGATTGACGAGTTATGCCTCTAGGTCGGCATGTTCTATAAACCTGGCTAATATGAGTGACGAGTTATGCCTCTTGGTCGACATTTCCCATGTACCTGGCTTATATGATTGATCGAGGTCGGCATTTTCTATCAACCTGGCTAATATGGGTGACGAGTTATGCCTCTTGGTCGACATTTCCCATGTACCTGGTTTATATGATTGACGAGGTATGCCTATAGGTCGGCATGTTCTATAAACCTGGCTAATATGAGTGACGAGTTATGCCTCTTGGTCGACATTTCCCATGTACCTGGCTTATATGATTGATGAGTTATGCCTCTATGTCCATGGAAATATTGTGGTAATAATACTTGAAGAATAAACAAGTATACAAAACAAAGTTATAAAGACAGAATTGAGACGAAAATTTTTCAGCTTTATTCAATTGGGTTCAAACACGCATATCTATGTGAGATGTGTTGCTGTGAATCAAGTATAACAATTAAAAATAATCATATTTTTTCTTGGTAAAGCACTTTAAAATATTTTGTTGAAGCACTTCTAACCTGTGTGTTATTGTCTTTGCATTGGAATTGCCTTTCAGTGTGACCAAACCTTCAAAGGGTCCGTGCATAAATGCGCTATCGTAAGAATGTATCTACTAAAAACTGGCATTTCTCAATCTGCATTATCTCATTGAAATTACATGTGTGGCTAGCTGTCTACCATTATAAAGTAAGTGTTACTTCATGCACACGACTACCACTTACATATTTAGTAAAGAAACCAAAAATTAGTGAAATATCAAAGGTATTTTGTTTTTTTCTTAATTTAAATCAAAGGGATGCTAATATAGATATCAAAAACTGCATTGTTAAGTATATGACGTATCCATCATAGTTTTGAAGTACAAAGTGATTCAAAAGCCTACACTAAAAAATGGCACTATCAACAAAACACTGTTCAAACTTAACCAACTGATCACTTGTACATTCAACGTTTACGTTGTTGTTTATAATGCAATCACCTCTTACATATAAGTCTTACCTTTTTGTCTATAATGTAATCACCTTATACATTCAACTTTTATGCTGTTTATAATGTTATCTGGTATTCTGACACTGCAAATGTGTTCATTGATAAATGGATAACCCAACTGATTGGAAACGCGTTCATATATAACCCTACTCAACATCCCTACTCAGGTAGCTGACACTGGAAATGCGTCTAGGTGATTTCCGAATGCACTTAAAAAAGATTTTCTATTTATTGATACATTAATTCCATGGTTATCAACGTCTTTCTCGTTTACGTATTATTCTCTCATTCTCGCGGATAGGTTTCCATCAGTTGGACGAGAATGTGTAATTTAAGTCCGTCATAAACGTCGATTGTAATCTTAACCCACCATTAGCGTCAATCCACCTGTTCATATTTTTTACCGGAATGCATATATACGATCCTGCCTTTTTTGCTACGGTGAAATGAAATGCATGCGAAATGACCTGTCAAATAAACCTTTTTCATAAGATTTAGTGTTCTCGCAAGTTATGAATACCCTCGTAATTCGCCTTGTCTTTTCTATAATTGTCCTACAGATTGTTTCTAGAACAATTTATGATTTGTCGTTTGAATTCCGTATTGATAGCAGCGTGTCTAGTTATCAGTTGAAAGAAAGAAGATATTAATTTGATAACATCGTAATGTATTAAGATATCTCAGTTCCGACAAGAGCTTTGCAAATAATGTTCTAACTATGCGTTGATAAATATTGAAACAATAACTTTCAATCTGTAAATCAAATATAAAAACACGAGAATGAATGCCTAATAGAAACTCAACAAAGACTCACAATTTCACAAGACAGTATACACAGAAAACATGAAAATAAAATATTCCAATAAATAATAAGCACAATTCATCACTTATTCGGAAATGTAGTACCATTCCTGAAGTACTATGCCAATGTATTTTAGCTCTCTAGAGCGGGGTGATTTATTGTGGTAGTTGGGTTGTCCGGCGTCCGTCCTCGGTCAACAATTTCTTCAAACAAAATCTCCGTCTACGTCGCTTGTACAATTTAATCCCCATGGGCCAAAATTAGCTCCGCTCTTGGAGTCACTTGTTCTCTAAAAGGGGTCAAATATATGTCATCCACAAAGATCGTTTAAATTAAATTCCTCTAGGGTCAAAGATCGCTCCTATTTGTTTGGCATTGATTTTTAAAACGAAAATCTTTGTGCTCCAAAACGACAAGGCCTAGATATATTTGGGATGTAGCATTGTATGGAGGTCCTCTTACAAGATTGTTCGAATCATGCCACGATATTTACTTGTTTTACATTGACTTGTATAAGGAAAATCTTTAAAATTCTTATTTCCAAAATCAAAATTCTAGAGGTTGTCTAATTTGAAATGCAGCATTATCTAAAGGTCCTCAAATCATGCCCCTGGGGTAAACCTCTGCCCCGCCAAGATTATTACTTGTTTTACATTGAGTTTTATTAGGAGCATCTTTAAAAGCCATCTCCTCTAAAACGAAAAAGCATATATGTTAGATATTTGGGGTGTAGCGGTCCAGCAGTCATCTACATAATTTGCACTGGTTCAGGATTGGCCCAGCCCTAGACTTATACATGTATAAGGTTTTTTTAAGAATTCTTTTTCTTCAAAGACACTCCTTTTCGAATTTTGTCTCTGGTGAAAACAGCATCCCCGGAAAATCTTCTTTCAACAGCAATACGAAGAAATAAGATATTTAGCGTGTAGCAATTTTCTGTGGTCTTCTACAAAGATTGTTCGAATTTTGCCGCTGGGGTTTGACTCTGTCCCTAGGGTCACTTGTTTTATATTGAATTGTATTCAAGTTTACTATATACGAATCATTTTCTTTAAAACTGCTATGCCAAGAGCTGAGCTATTCAGCTTGTACTTTGTCTAGTGTTCCTCTACCAAATGTATTTTCCTAGAAACCATGACTTTCCTTAGCAACCACTGAACTCCCTAACAACCACAAATTTCGTTTGCAACACTATACGACTTCCCTATAAACCATCACACCCCTTAGCAACAATTGACCTCCTTAGCAACAGACTACCAACCAAAATACTTCCTTTTCAATAGCTTTTTTAACTAGTTCCCTTAACAACCAATGTTATACTAAGCAACCATCAGTTTCCTAAGTATCCACATTTTGCGGGTATGACGCTTTTGTAATGACTACATGGGATTTGAGAGCAGGCAGAAAAAGCCGTATAATTTATCTCAGTTTTAGGCGAAAGTAGTGCTTCAACTCATGAAGGAAATTTAAATAAATCAAGGTTGATATTGTTTAAATTTTCATCGGTAGTGTTTTTTCATCATTATATGTTGAATGATCTTTTTTTTCAAACAAATTTAACGTCCTAGTTAAGCACAAAAAGAAATGAAAATATCACTCCACGCGAATATCAAAAGCCCAACAGTGAATTGTGAATACGCCCGAGAAAGAATTCCCTAATAATATATTGTCGAGACGTTCACCGTACAGACGTTATTTGTGTATTGATGTTCGAATTTTAAACAATTCGACATATTGATAAGTTTGTATTGCTAAAATGACTCGTACATGTCCGATATTGAAGTTTCCAAAATATTTAGATCATGTTTTGCGGACGACTTTTGTTAAGTATACTGTGACGTCATTGACTGTTTTCTTACAAAGGTGAGTAAAACAGCAGCCATGTTGGATTTTACGGAGAACAAAACAAACAAGCATTTGGCATGAATTTTATACAAGTTTAAGAAATCAGTGAAGTTTTTCAACAAACGCAGATATTGAGTTTTTGAGATATTGAGGCTGTCCAAAGAATGATTTACATTATCATATTGATTAATTTAAAACTGAACCGTGAGGATTTAAACATGGAAAAAATGGTACGAAATATTTAATGCAATTCAATTTCATGGCAAGTCATGCAACATTGCAAACGGAAGTCAAGCTGGTTTAAAATATAATTGAAATTAGAATAAGCAAATTCTAATGCAAACGATTTCTTCCTCAATGAAGCCATATGTATTGATATGTGTAAACGTACGTAACAGATCAACATGGTAAGTACAAATTTATTACAAACAGTATATGGTCTCATAGATTAGTGCGCTGATGCGTGCTGCATCAAAAGAAATGATGATGCAAAACTAATAGTGCGTATGCAGTACAAGTAACCATGGATTATACAGTTATACTTGTACAAATATGTAACCTAATATTCTTTAAGTATGTATTGTTAGCACTGATACCAACAAATCTTTATAACTCCCTGATCAGCAGCAGAATTTGTCATAAACGCCTGACCAAATTGTAATAACTAGTTGATTGTCCAGTCTAGCTATTGCAGAGGCTAGTTCAAATATTTGTATGTGGACGGATTATTTTACGATTTATGATATGGCAAATCCTGTATAAGAATAATTCCGTATACATGTAACACGTCTGGAATTTAAGACTAATGCAGAGGCCTGCTTGTGGCGACACTGCCTGTTAGTGTTCTGATTTGCTACATCAAATAATATCTTCAAGGGAATCAAAAGCACAAAATAATGGTCAAAAAGTCATAATTTTGACAGTTTTCAAAATTTGAATAGAAATCCGTATATTTAATGAAAGATAGGGGAAAAGAGCGTCTTCGTATTTAAATTTGCCAACCACAAAATTATCAATGCAATGGAAGATTTTTTCTTGTTTTAAAAAGATGAATATCTGGGTTTATGTTATGTTGCTGACTTCACACAGTGCTTGTGTGTAAGACCATTGTGCTGCCAACCTTATGTTGCAAGTATGTCATAGTGCTAAATACACACTGACAGGATTTCACGCTGTAAGGCTGCAAATTTAACGCTGCCGGACTGCCAACGTGCTTAGTTCACGCGCATGCCTAGCTGTCACTCTGTTAGACTGTTAACTTAACGCTGAAAGGCTGCAACGCTGTTAGAATGCTAAGTTCACTCTACCATGCTGCTATGTTCACGCTGCCGGGCTAGCAAGCTGTCATGCTTCTATATTCAAGCAGCCAGGCTGTTAGGCTGCCATGCTGCTAACTTCATGCTGTCAGACTGCCATGCTGTAACGCTGCTGCATTCACGCTGCCAGACTGCCACACTGTTAGGCTGCAAACATCACGCTGCCAGGCTGACGGGCTGCTTTCTTCACGCTGCCAGGCAACTAAGCTGCTTTCCTCGTGCTGCTTGGCTGCTAACTTCACGCTGCCACGCTTTAAAGCTGCCCGTCTCACGCTGTCATGCTACTGGCTGCTTACTTTACGCTGCCATGCATCTGGGCTGCTAATTCCATGCTGTCAGGCTGCCAGGTTCCTGGGCTGCTTTGTTCAAGTTGTCACGCTGCCAGATTGTAAACTTAACAGACATTAATTAATCAGAAAATATAACCTTTTTCACAATAGCCCATTCCAAACTCGTTTGGCAAAACGTCAGAGGCCGAATTCAAAACAACCACTCTCACTCAATGAGTTAATCATCTGTAATCACATAACGGTTCAGATATTTTCGAATGAAACGTCTATCCGTATTGAGACTTTCGTGGCCAGTGTGATAACTTGAACCGATAATGATTCGCGAATTTACTCCGAGTTAATTTGCTCGTGCGCAAATACTCCTGGCACGAGTTCCTTACCCGTTATTACCGATTAAGGACACACAGGTCGTCTGCTCAGTACTCAAACACGCGATAAGCTGTCGCGGACAATAACAAGGCACGTGGGAAGATGAAAGGGCAGTATGGCACATTGTTGGCAAACAAAGGGGTAGCATGGTGTTGACAGTTGCTCAAAACACCTAGAGGTAACACTACTGTCATTAGTTTTGAGCAATACTTCTCAATTAAGGCAGCGAATTATTAACGCTCGTTGGTTGAAAAGAAAATCTGACAAGAGATATGCACCGCCCACACGTGCGTTCACACCGCTGATCACCTGGTGATTTAAGGCCTGCGTTATGATGACTGTACCTGTGAAGTGTGCCTGGTGTTATAATTCATTATCCATCAAAGGCGGCTCTGTCAAAAGTAGGGCATAGCGGTGTGTATGAAAAGGCAGCAAGTCGCTGTAAAAGGGCAGTGGGGCGCCCCTCTACGCTATTAATGACTAGATGGAGCACTGGACTATATAATCAAAATAACATTACCATCAGTTTATATCAGAATATAACCATATATGTTATATCAAACATGCAGGATGTGCGTCTTTTTGAAAACTCTGTGCCCTTAGAATGAAAAATTTTCTTCCATGAGCAACGTTTCATAAACCTCCCAATTCGGGGCATAAACATAAAATACCGATCAGTTTCAAAGTTGAAGAATGGATCACAACGTAAAATTGTTGTGCCTACTGAATCTTTATAAAAGAATGAATATCAACCCAGTTTGATAAATGACAAACTTTATTTGTCTAGTGTTCCTCTTAAAATATTCCCCTAAAATTCCTGACTTTCCTTAGCAACCACCAAACTCCCTAGCAACCATAAAACTCTCAACAAACTATGACCTTCCTGTTCATCACATCACTTAGCAACAATGGAACTCCTTAGCAACAGTTTATTATCCAACCAAACCACTTCCGTCTTAGTATCCAATTACTTCCTTAACAATAGCTTGCTATTGTAGTTCCCTTAACAGCAAATGATATTCTTAGCAACCATCAGCTTCTTAAGTAAACCAAAAGCTTTCTTCTTAAGGATTCTTAACTCGACTTGCATCCATGCATATCCTTAGCAACCATCAGCTTCCTTAGTAACCAAACATTTCTTAGTAAGCTTTGCCTTACTCGAGTAGCATCCATGTAATTCCTTAGAAACCATTTACTACCGGGTGAGCGAAAGTGTGCCATATTGGCCCTTTTCCGTGCCGTTCAAATTAGCATAAAGAGGGTTATAGTCTATATAACAATATTATACTACTGTTTCTTTTATAATTGCAAAGGTATCAGGAAATTAAACACTGAGAAACTAATTGGGTGAACATCAAAAACCTATACTTTGGAAAGGTAACGGGGCAGCCATGCAATTGAAACTACATACTAGACAATCCATCCATAAAAATAGTAAATAGTGCTACCAGGGATACATCTACCGGGGTTATACTATTCGGTAAATATCCAATTATGTCCACAGTATTTTCACTGGCTGTTCAGAGGCGGATAATTTTTTTTTTTTGGGTTGTTGGCAAAACCGAGAAAAGTGACCTCTAAATAACAATGCAAATGACCTCCAGAAAAAGGTTCTTAGACAATAGAAAATGAAAATGGTTTTATTGGTGGACGTACACTTACTTACTTGAATCTTCAATATACGAGAATAACATCTGTGTAGCTTTGAATGAAAAATCGGCATCGCGAACATGGTTCTGTTGCTTAAATCGTCTGACCGCGTCATACCAAAGTCATTTTAAAAATGATGCTTGTGGGTAACGAGCATTTTTGCGTTCGTCTGTATTGGTTAAAGTATCTCTTGCATATAAATAATATATATCAGACCCTTTGCAGAACCAAACGGTATATGGCATCGTACTAGGACCTCCACGCATAATAATCTGTCTCTTCCGCTTTACATTCATAACACCAAACTACCCCAGTGAAGTAGCACAATGTACCAAAATCGGTTTACACCTACCGCAGGACCTTAATTAAATGTTTTGTTAAATAACTCGTTTGTTTTGTTTTCAGTATAGTTTTAGATCTAGCGCCATGTTGTATGTTATTACAGGTATTGGGATTGTACTGCCTCTTTAGGTATATTAAAGAAAAATATGGTTTATTAAGTTTGATCACGTCTGATCGCCCACAGATGTATGGCGAATACTTTGAATATTAATCGGTATGAACGCCAGCAACAAGGAGATATACAACCCTATAGATCAAGCATCAAACATTGCATTTCTTTAAATGTATACATATAGAGTATTTCCAAAATAATGATAACAATATTTTCATTTTTTTCAGTAAAGCATAAATTCTAACGACAATTTATTTTGCATAGTTTGCGGAGGTAGATTTGCACAGAGCTACTGGTGACACCAATAACATTGTGTAATAAAGATTTTTTCCGTTTTTTGTCTTGTTTATATCACGCAATATTTTAGACGTAATTATAACGTTTTAAAAAGGTAACATAATATTGTGAAATTTTGTGTCAAAGCGAGCTTTTGGCGAGAGTTCTAACATATTTCCTGGACGAATTTGACAAAGTTGTGTATAATCTTATGAAATACCCACCTGTTTCAACTGCGCTGCTGGTGAATCGAACACTACATGATAATGCTATTTTCTCGCGCTACATTCATTGCAAAAGTACCCGGAGGATTTGAATACAAATGATACATCCGATCTTTTAAGTTGTGGTAGAAATTAGAATAAATAACGACATAATATCTTCGAAGAGGAAATATTATTTTAACTATTATGATTTCGATGTAAATTAGACTGCTTCATTTAAATAATGCTTTATCATGTAATCAAAATGAGATCAAAGGTATATGTTGCTGGAATATTACCAGTAAACAAGGGCAGTAATGTCAGGTGCGTCCATGCTTCCCGGTTCATTGTTTTGAGTGGAAAACGTCCTCGATTCGGTGAGTATTATCACTGTTTTCTGTATGGTTGAGAGTTTAGTTTCTTAAAACAAGTCGACAAATCTTTTTACAACACGGCCGTCTGACGGAGCACTGTCAAAGCATTATTTTGGAAACAGGTTTGTCAGAGCGTTTGTTGAAACTAATCACCTTAGCAAACTCCGGTTATACAAGGAAGGCGGAACTCCTTAGGTGGCATATACTACCCTGTGTTTCATTTGAAATGGTGTAGTGATTGCAAGGTTATCTTCGATTTACGTCTTCATTTTAAGCATAATGTTGCCTTCCGACGTAGCATATATGACGTAATGTATCACGTGGTATACATACACTACCTGTACAAAATTACCCTTCTTAGACGTTGTTTAGTACATACTACATATACATGACTTTTTAAAAAAATCGACGCATTTTATTAGTTATTTTAATGTGCCATAGATCTTCCAGATTTGGGATGAACCTAGGTTCTAAAAATGTACAGAATGAACCAGCAAGCATTTTCGTAAATGAGGCGATTTAACTCCAAAATTGGCTGTCTGCATTCGGAAAACAATAGCAATACTGTTATTGCCCAGAACAAAGCATCGGATGGGGTTTGTACGCAAGAGAACGGTATTAAATAGTTGTTTTGAAGCAAAAAATCCACTGAGTGAGTCGGGAAGCCTAGTAAGAACGTGCATTGTTTTCACGAGATATTTTAATACAGACATTATTTTGATCTAAAACAAACGTCTTCGTAAACGAGCAATTGCTCTTCATTCGGTGCACAAGTTCGTTTCTAAAAATTATCGTTGAAACATACAGAAAACAGTGATAATACTCACCGAATCGAGGACGTTTTCCACTCAAAACAATGATCCGGGAAGCATGGACGCACCTGACATTACTGCCCTTGAGTAAAGATGTTGTTGTTTTTTTAAAAATTAAGTTGTTTACTAAAATGCGGAGTGATTTTTTTCAGACCGTTAAAAGAAGAGACAAGTTATGTATCACTAATGTAATATATTAAAAATCGCAATGATTGTATTTAAGTACAAAAAAGGTGAACCGTGTGGTGACTTCAATATGTCAAAAAATGGCTTGACGAGTTATGCCTATTAGTTGACATTTCCTATAAACCTGGCTTATACGATTGAAGAGTTCTGACTCTTGGTCGACACTTCCTAAAAACCTGGCTTATATGATTGACGAGTTCTGACTCTTGTTCGACATTTTCTAAAAACCTGGCTAAAATGATTGACGAGTTATGCCTCTAGGTCGGCATGTTCTATAAACCTGGCTAATATGAGTGACGAGTTATGCCTCTTGGTCGACATTTCCCATGTACCTGGCTTATATGATTGATCGAGGTCGGCATTTTCTATCAACCTGGCTAATATGGGTGACGAGTTATGCCTCTTGGTCGACATTTCCCATGTACCTGGTTTATATGATTGACGAGGTATGCCTATAGGTCGGCATGTTCTATAAACCTGGCTAATATGAGTGACGAGTTATGCCTCTTGGTCGACATTTCCCATGTACCTGGCTTATATGATTGATGAGTTATGCCTCTATGTCGACATTTCAAATGTACCTGGCTTATATGATTGACGAGTTATGCCTCTAGGTCGTTTTTTTCTATCAACCTGGCTAAAATGAGTGACGAGGTATGCCTCTTTGTCGACATTGCCCATGTACCTGGCTTATATGATTGACGAGTTAAGCCTCTAAGTCGACATTTCCCTTGGACGTGGCTTATATGATTGACACACTTTTTAATTGACATTGAAGTACAACAGCTGTTAATTTATGCTAAGTAAATTGACAATTACCTTATGATTTAGTAAAATGACAATAATAGATTTTTTTCTCACTTTGTCCACTTCCGTGGTTGAAAACGAGGCTCATAAAAATTCGGGATCGTTCGGTTATTTCTGAAAAGCAGAAAAAGTGTAAATTGAAATTATCGACCGGTGAAGGTCATGACGAGGAAAGTAAAAAGTGCTAATGTTTTTGGTAATAAATTGTTCCATACGAAGCTTCATTTATAAGAAGTATCATGTGGATCGCCTTTAAAGAATGTATTTCTATGGGTTTTTTTCTACCAAAAACGCTCATGAGATCCATTAAGGCCAATTCTTTGCAAGATAGGCATGGGCTTTAAAAGTTCGGCTAGTAAGTTTTCTTAAAACATAAAGGTTAAATAAGTAATTTAATTTAAAACGATGGTAACAAATTTCCTCCGGCTTCTGTAACATTATCCTGATATAAATGCCAAATTTCAAAAGCTTCCACCTGTGTCTGGTCGTTTATTGTGTATAAAAGATGCAAGGAATTGTATTCATCTGGAGGAAGCAAAACCGCGCCCATTAATTTGGCAGAATTAACTATAATAAAACGATTTAGTTTGCACTGTGTGAATCGTTCCGACGGTTTATCATAAAACATTTGTTTGTTAAATGCATTTGCCGTTTCATACTATTATTGAGATTTATTTGTGTTATGTGTGAAAAAGAGATTAGCTCGTGTGTTTTGTGTTATTTGTAATATACACCTTTTTATTCCTATTCGATGTAACATGAGGATGTAATGTAATCGATAGAGAAACGGGAGCCACACTCTGCACAAATTACTTTACGTGCATTTCTATTTGTATGCCCCAATTATTTCAGTGCGTGTTTGGGAAGAAATTTGTCTTTGGCTGTCCGTCCAACTCAAAAGCCACGCGCATCACTAGATTAATGAAAATACAAGTATATCTCCAACCGTATGAAAGTCAGAGCCACACAACTTAACAGAGCCACACAACTTAACGGAATAGATAACCAGCGTAAGAAGCTGTGACCAAGGAGTTTTATATTACGTTGTCAAATAAATGCAGAGTTATGACCCTTGACTTCATGAAAAATGTTGAATAGAACATACAAGCTTATTTCACGTCTAATTCCAACCAGCATATGAAGTTGTCTACCTAGGGTATTCGATGTGGCTTCCTCTAATGAGAGAAGAGTTATAGCCCTTGATTTTGTAAAACATTGCATATAAAGCATGGTGCATTAGGTCACACCTATCCCGATAAATATTTCAGCCCAAGTGAGATTTAAGTAGCATGTTAAGTTGTGCTTCTGGGATTTTGGTTGTGTCTGTGTCCAGCAGACTTTAAATCTTCGACATAGTTAAAATAGTCATGTAGATAATGGAATTTAGTGTAACACGTATCTTAAACAGTATTTGAGTTTGGGTCATAAACCTTAAAAACGATGTCAACAGCAATCGATCATTATCAATCTAATCCAGCTGTTAAATTGAATAATTTCTACATTCCTCCTAAATTTTGTTTTAAATCAGCAAGTTTCATTTGATTTAAACGTATCTGAATGTTAACCTGTATGCCAACATGAACTTCAACATTAATATCAAACAAAAGTTAGGTTTCTTCATAGTAAGTACTTTTATATCGTCGAATGTTAATAAAAAAAAATGAAATAGAAAACATCTAATGTTAAGCTGGTGCTAGGATACGTTAGCCAATACTGATTTATTTGAGCGGATGATAGCTGATATGTATCCGTCTCGAATCCATGCAAAACTTCATTTTGATAGAGTGTGTGTTTAATTGTGATATGAATTAAAATGTGTGTTCCCTTTAACAAAATCATGATAGTGTTTTGGCTACATTGTCTGTCCCTTTACATTCTGTTTCAGAACGATTGTGCAGTGCATTCAACTTATTAAAAAAGTTGAGTCGGAGTTCGAGGGCCAATACCTGTTAACCAAGTAGCTCATATATTTAGTAATTTTGAAACAGTTTTCATTGGAAATGTTTACATTTTTTTCAAACCAAAATTATGGTCCATTTGATTTGTATCGGAGCCAATATGGTTGGCATGTACTTCTTACTCTAATTTGCACTTAGACTGGAACATTTCCCGCTAGTCTCATTCAATGGCCATTAATTCAACAAGGATATCTATGATTACCTTGAATCTAATGTTCCTTGTCTGAATATACAGTACAAAAACATTCACTCATCACCCGTTGTCACTCTGTAATTTATCGTTTGTATGTGTTTTCTCTTCTGCTATATAGCCTCCAATCATTAGACATTTTACTTTGGTGGACTTTTCTGTTAAACATTTCAATCAACCCGCGACTACCGCTGAAACTCTTAGGCTTTTATTTTTATGATTAGCACGTGGACACTGTGTCAGAAGAATCTCTTTTCCAGAATGTTTGTATTTGAGATATTTATATAGTTTAGCTCGACGTCTTGTAACAGTGGAGGTATTTTCAAAGCGTTGGTGTCGCTGAGATCGTGCAAATGCAATGGCCACAGCTTGGTGTATTACACTTGTTCGACTGCAAAAATACCAGAGGAACTTTGATGTTCGCTTTGGTATTTCTTTCTTAATCATGATATTAATTGTCAATAAAAACACAGCTGAAAAAGTGCTTCCTACTTATTCTAAGAATTTCCCAATAAGTAGCAACACATGTGCAACATATGTGCAAAGAAATAGACTGGCATGTTTCTGCTAACATTGTTTGTCTTAATATAATACTGCGATTTATTCGACACCATTAAATGCATTTTCGAATATTTCCTCTGCATGTTGTTCTATTCTTGTAACATCGCAACCAGCAGGAGACGCTTCGATTGGAACTACTCGGCTATTTTCCATCGAAAGCAACCTCGGATGTATGCCGGTACATCAGTGCAAGTTGTTCGTAAATATAAGAATAATGTTATTATTCATTGCAGTTTTCAAAGAATCCTGTTTTCACAATGCATTAATTGATATCGTATTTAAATGCAACCACAGGTACCAATAGTTTGCACTTTATACCCAGACACTGCCAATGGGGCCATCAATACACATGATTACAACATTTATATTAACTTTGCATGAGATGTGTCTATGTATGAGGTGTTTCCTGTCAAAATAAGTTTCTGTTTAAAGTGATTCCCACATGGGTCATTACGGGACCTCAACCGGTGTAAACAAACAAGTAGGTGAAGTTAAGTTCTACTTAACGTTTTTCGACAGCAAAGATGTGAAAATATTTCGTAGCCTATAAAAGATTAGCTATTTTCTGTTTCTACGCCTGTGAGTTTTTTTAGATTTGCTTTTTTAATAATGCAACTCTTGGCCAACATTTCAGTGTTGCATCGTTCTACAAAATTTCGTTAAGTTGAAATTTTGGCCAAGGGTTGCGAGGAGCGCCCAAACTGAACTAGAGACACAAACGTATTCACCAAAACACAAATACCAACACCGCATCAGAACAGCTTTACCGTTTAGTTATGGGATACCGACTTTCAGCGGTTATTGAAACACGAGTGCAGAGGAAAACGATTCTTAAAAAGTTGTTAAATTGCGGTTCGAGTGAACCAAAACATTACAAAATATGTAAAAGATGAAACTTCCCTTAAATAGATTATATGTAAGCATTGCCATAACCTAAACGTCTGTTTAAATAAAGATTGCGATTTTTCTACGACCCATACATCATACTTATGTTTACAATGAAACCATCGTAACATGGAATTTCAATTATACCACAAATTAAAGAAATAATGTTTATGAACGTTCCAAAAAGAGCTTGAGATACAACAAGGTAGATAATGACATAGGTTTTTTTTCAACAAAATGTATTATCACCCGAACAGGTCTCTTTCTTTGATCGAAATATACATCGTTTTGACAAGTGTGAGGTAACGAGAACAGAACACCAGTTTAACCTCCATTGTACTCGTAATATTCAAGGCGATAACCCCAATAGTTATACCTGACATGGTGGTTGTCCTTGTTTTATTGTGGCGTTAATGTCTCCCTTTGAATCGCCTTTTAATTAAAATGATTTAAAATTTAAATGATGAAATGAATCTACACAATCAAAAAGAAATATAGTGCTTTTTATATTCAGCAGGACTTTTTTTATAGAAGCTACAGTTTAAAAACACCTTGCTTCTACTAACCACCAAGTGTACTTAATTACCTTACAACAGTCCATGCTTTATTGATTTACGCCGAAAACATGATTTTCTTTACAATTGTCACTTTAGCATATTTAGTGTTCTACTAAACTATTACGTTGGAGAAGTCTCCTGCTGCATTTAATTACAATATGCGTAAATTGTTGCTGTTTCAATTTCAATAAGAACAATCCTGACAGTCCTGTGTTTTATGTTGTAGATATACTACAATGGTCAATTATTGAAGAATGTATCAACTGAACTGGACAGCACATCGGTTACCCAGTTTGACATCCATGGTGATAGAGGTACAGATTCCGTCAACATCTCTATATACCGTTTAGAATGGAACGGTCCAGAAAAGGGTCAAGTCAATATTCCGGTCAGAAGTCCTGAAAGCACACCAAAACCGCCCGTAGAGCCCAAAGATGGTCGGGATTACGATTAAATACCAGAAGTGCCTGATATGATATGAATATACCAATTACTACATTAATTAATATATCAATTAAGAAATAGTACTAACTGGGATTCACGTGGCATTATAAGGACTGGTCAATCATTTCCCGATTGTATATAGGGAGAGGCGTTAGTCAAGATCCATCTACCTTCGGTGGCAGATTGGCCGGTCCGTATAATTCAATGTGACCCTCAGTGGTGAGTACTATTTCTAAATTGTTGACATATTGTAATATAAATCAAGCTCACATTTAATACTTACATGTAAAATCGTAAAAAAATATTTCCAGATCTTATTGAAAAATCAAAATTGTCTCAGTGCATATTGATTTGATGTAAAAAAATGAATATTTAGTGTGCATAAATAAACTAAGTTCGTAAGAATTAAATACGACCGAACTATTAACAATCTTATGATCTGTTGACGTCTACTGTATTGACAAAGACCCAGTTATCAATTGTCGGTCAATTGCATTGCTAAATTAAATAACTAAATAGCACATTGCATGCACTGGCTTTATGCTTAAGAAACATGTACATCTCAAATCAGTGCAACATATGATCATTCGTGCACGTACCATTCAAGATGTAAGTGACCACTTTTTGTTCTTCACCAATGGGTTATTAGCAAGATAACTCTTGTTTTAACAGCAATCAAGCTAAAAGTTGTTTAATTTGAGGCCACTATCAAATACAGTTGAAGTGTACACATCTGCGCGCTCGTCAGTGTTTGTGTTTTTAAATATACGTAAGTAGTAAAAGTCAGAATGATGCATTCAAAAGTTGATGCAGGGTATTTATGTTAACTTAAATTAAACACATTATTATTTTCTATAAAATATTTATGATTAACATACACTGCCCATGCTTAGAGCCTATCTTTCCTTGATGAGAAAGAACATAATTATTAGGGAAATGTATAGGATTTTTCAAGATCGCATATTAAATTAATCGATATAAATTTTAAATGTTTGTTAAAAAAATGTTTGATACATCTTTAAAATTTCGTTTTCATGCAACACCAAATAAATAAAATTAAAATCATTAAATGATCAACATGAAGTTTTACTTCCTTGCCAAACAGATACATATACAGAGCTTCTGGAGACGCCATGAACAAGTCCACCCCCACCTTAGAATTCCCCTTTCGCCAAAAACTGCAGTGTTATGATGAGCTACCGGTACAACAAAGAACCAAACAATTTGATATAATATTACACTTCTTTTTGAAACATACATATATAAAATGAAGGTAAAATGTATATATCAAAATGTTGAACAAGACATAGAGTACTGTTTGTTTCAGTTAAAGATATTCAATAAGTTTCACCGAGTCAGCACCAAAAGAAAATTTCTTTCACGAGTGGCTTGCTACAAGTGAATATTTACTTTTTGTTGTCACAAGATGATTTATATTGCAATCTTACACTGAAAAAAACAACAAGTGTTATGCTTATTGATAGCTTACCGGATAACCACATTAAATTTGAGCCAAATGACATACTGGAAACTAAACTAAATGACATCGTTGCGTTTCCTTCCCGGCATTTAATGTTTGTATGTATGTATGCATTTTTAAAATAAAACGGTAAATTTTGGAATGAAAGGAGAATATGAGGTTGATTACAGAAGAGGTTGGAAGTAATCAAGGCAACAACTGTTGAGTAGCAACAAAGTTTTTGGAAGAAAAGCGCAATTATAAGCGAAGACCCTACCTGAGTGAATCCATTTGTATCAATTACCGGTGAAATGATGTTTACCTATGTGCCATTGCGGCTAGAACCCAGAATACAATATTCAACAACAACAATATTTCCAGTACACAGCACATTTTAGTTTGTAGATTATAAGTTGCACGTAAATGTAGGTCATGCAATATCACATATTGGGGATTAAATGCCACCCAAAAGAAATAAAGCACAAACACTATTACGAACAACTTTTTTTAAATCTCAAAAACTCGTTTCCTTCCATCCGGATAGAGAGAATATTCGGATAAAAAATATAATTTCACATAACGTTGATACAAACAATCCACAGTCTTTCTAAACACGTTTAACCCATGACTTAATATCTACGATGTACTCCTCCTATGCCTTTGCTTTCAAATCAGTTAAAAAGGCAAGTTGTGTGAAAATTTGTAAAACAACAGTTTCAAGCGTTGACACATCCAGGGTAAAGGTCAGATCTGAGAAAGGGAGGCTATCGAGAAAGAACTTAAATTCATGCTATAGACAGCTCGAGCTGTAGAAACGAGCTATTGAAACGATTACTTTACATTCAGATTTTATCTCATCAAATATAAACAAATCTACTCTATCGCGAAAGCAACGGGGTTGACGACGTCGGGGATTTCTTCCGTCGGCCATATTTATGCTTTTCATAACAAACTTACGGATGCTTTTTTTAACGTAGTTTTACGCCAAAACTTACGTGCATTTTTACGTACGAACTATTTGGTAAAACGCAGTTACTCTAAAAAATTGTGCGTACGCTAACGTAAGTCCGTTAGTAAAACGGGCCTCTGAGATTTGTGCTTACTAATAACAGCACATTTGTTAATTTTCTTATGTTAAGGTACTTTAAGCAAATGGTTTTCTATATGAGCCGCACTGCGCGATTTTGGGCCTTCATACATACATTTGCTTCTATTATTTTATTGAGTATTGAAATTAAATGACATTTAAGGAAGTAGTACTAAAAATCATGAATATATCACTTAAATTGCTTTAGATACGTGTTTACAAGTGAGACCATGAATTGCGCATTTTGAATACTAAATTCAAAGTACGTTATTTGAAATGATGTGCAACTGTAACGTATCTAATTATAATAAGCTTTAAGTTTTAGTTTAGTGTATCGCTACCACAGGATAATATGGAACAAAAAAAAAGAAAAAATGATGATCCATGTTTGTATTTCTTCATCCACTTGGCCGTTTTAAACACTGACAATGAATGCAGTCAAAATAAGTCAGGATATAATCCGTGGTTGCTATGGAAACATGACTAAACTAATGGGCATAAATCTTCGAGAAAATGATGCGCCAATGGCAATCCTTAAAAAGTAAAACGATTAGAAGAAATTAATATACATAAAATACATCATTACTTTTGGCATTTTTTATTAATGATGATTTCATTTGTAATAATTATGTCCGACGGCCCATAATTTTGCGACATGGCTCATACGCAAACACCATTGCAGTACAGAAACATTAGAAATCGCATGATTTCATAAAAAGTTTAAACAAATAAACGCGCACAGATTACGACTGACTGAAAGTGCAAAGTCGCAATAGAAAAGATATTTCTAATTGCTGAGATGACTACAAATGTATTTAATGAGTCATGCCTATAAATAACATTGCAGATGAATAACTTAGAAAACCATTGTATTCGATTTTGATATGGATGCCTTTCACAAGCCGCAGGTACAGACACTCCTCGCAATTTGTCAATACAGGTGAAATAGCTGTGTTTAAAGGATCCCTGTTCCCGGAGTACAACAATATGTCAAGTTTTTTTTTTATGAACAATGGATTATTAGTCATCGTTAAAGTGTTATCGTCATCTATTTATTAATCTTGCTGTTATTATTTTCAAAACGTTCTATGAGGCATACGAAGTTGGGAGTACCATAAATATCCGTTCTCGATATTTGTTGCCGCTTGGACCACCATTAAATCCATTTCAAGTTGCAATATCAAATGCAGATGTGTATTTTGTTTCAATTGACAGTAATAGAGTAATTATATTTTAACCAAAGATGGCTTACTTCAAAGTAGTTATCATCCATAATTTTATAGCGACGTCGGGAATTTCCAAGACAAATTCAGTTTATAAAATATAAAAGTTTAATCACCAGTTTAGACAAAACGTATGCTTTAATAAAACTATTTCAGAAACAACTACTTGCCTTATTTTATTACAACTGCTCTCAGTCTGGTAGACATGGTTCATTGACAGTAATCGTATTGGAAACTGACATTGACATTACCCTGTAAAAATAAACTTTTTTGAAAACAATCCGCGTCATTTATGATTTTTGTTTATGACACAGTTGTTCGAAACTATTATTAAAGTTCAAAAGTTGACCGTCAGCGTTTAAATATTAGCTGTTATGACAACTCATTTGGTCAATCTTAACGGATAAAGTGCAATTTTAAACTATTCTATCATTGGTCTGACCATTAAAGTGTTGACGTTCAAGAATGTTCCTCTTTAAAAATGGCTGCTGTAGTAGGTTTTTTTATTTAAAATCGCAGGAAATAGCGAATTTACAGGAATTTTATTTAACATACATGTCGGGTACTCGTGCCGAAATCATCATAATCAGAAAAAACACCTTCTCAGCCATACATGTGATGGCTGTGTGCGACCAGAAGTGTATGTATATTCTTTTCTCGACGTAGTATAGCATATCTTGCGCAAATGTACTAAAAATAAATTATCATACATCTTTGTTTGATCTCGGCAATACATTATTAACTTATGTATATTATTCCTAACATAAATGAGTAGCTTATCTGTACATATAAAGTTGATCGGTTCGTATATCACTGTATATTAATAAAAAAATGGCCAGTTCGGAACTCGCCAAAATCTAATATGGACCGCTGACGTTATAAAAATGGTGAGTGCTGCTTTCGATCTTCAAAAAGGCGGAAAACAATCGCAAGTAAAAGTTTTTGGCTTTGTTAAATGAAACACATCAAAAGTGCTTTAAAAATAGTCAATGGTAATATAAAGTGTTTGATATAATATAAGAAAGGTAACACAACATTTCGGGCCGTATGGCATTATTAGGACCGGCCTCGGTCCATATACACCATCGGGGCTGACTGGCCGGTCCTTATAATGTCATATGACCCTCAATGGTGTGTAAAATTTCTAAATTATGTGCCGTTTACGTACTTATCATTGATATTTATTTCTTTTGGATTAAAACCTGCAAAATCAAAGTGGTTTCACACAAATCATAAGGCAAATTCGCCATTCCAACGACCAATATACATAAACATGAATATGACCATCGAAGTAATTAATCTAGCTTCTACTTACCCAAACATGTTTGTACACCCGTCTTGTTATTAGTAAGAAAGTTGAAATTGTTGGTTGTATGACTGAGATTTTCCCCGGATAGCGGGTGATCATGCTGAGTCTTTAAAGTCTTAATGCAAGCAGGTTACAGACGTCATTTTGGTTTGCAAATATGTGAAACGATTCAGATGACAGGACTTCTCTGCTTGACATCAAAACTCTCTCTGAAAAGGGATTACCGGATTTGTAATATTTAGGTACGCCTTTTTCCGAGTGATAATGAAGCTATTAAGAGCACAAACTTCACTACAATAAGACATTCTCCAGAACTTGAGAAATGGCATATCGGCGTTAATGCCCTTTGTCGTACAATGCATTATCAATTAGATGGAACATTTACATCATAACATGATGGCGTGCGTAATGCCATCACTGCTTGCGTTTAACTGAATTGCACATTTGTATCGAATATTTTGCATAAGTTCTAAGTTCAGAGCTGTTTTAATGGGGCATTTATATACTTTTCTTTCGAAATTATAATTTAGCTTGTCATATTTTGAGAGGAAGTCGGAAAGAAATCCCATAATGAACATTAGCTTTCAAAGAAAATATATATTGCAACGTTTTAGTACACTGTTTAAGTTTACCTGCCTTGTGCAATATTTTGCATCGACCAACTAACAGGGACAGCCAGTTCCTAAAGTTTTCTAAGTGTCCTCTTAACGAAATTGTTTAATATTGAAAAGGAATTGTTATTCACTTTAACCAGTATCCATTCCATTTCTTGTGTTGGGTTTTCATTGTTCCGTGCATCTGTGATTAAGAGAACGTTTGAACTTTTTAAAACAGGTACTTTAATGATGTACGCTATATCACCCCGAAACATAAATGCACTCCAAGAACAAGAAACACTATTAGAACAAAAGCTGAAATTGTTATTGATTATGTAAACAAACGTGACGTTTACATTTGCTGTGCCGAAATCGTGTTACAACCGTGTTTCATTTCTGTTCAATTAAAGTTGGTCAATGTGTGTGGAGTCCGAAGGACTCCACGCGTACTTTGACCAACCCAATTGCGTTCATATCCCCGATAATGACATCAACCCCGCAATTCATTCCTTATATTTACACCAATAGTTCATTATTTCATTCAAGAATTGTTAAAAAAATACTTCATTTCATTTAAGAAAACCTTTCAGTAATCCGTCCTTACCCATTATGTAAATAGAACGACCCGACTATAACCGGAAACATTTTTTTTCAAATGACGTCACAAGAACGCGGGAAAAGATCAACCACATGAAATCACTTTAAAACGTAAAATTAAAACACTTCTGGTACCAATATATTTAAAATATAATTAACTTACACTTTTAAAAATGTTGATCTATATTTTACGGGACCTGCAGACACAATACAACCAATAACAAGATCAAAAGCTTTCATGTATATTGTTATGCAATGAATTACGATCCGAACATATCCGAAGATGTTGCGTTCATCGATTGATGAACGCAATTGCCGAAAGGCAGTTCATTTAAGGAATGGAAGTTGAGGTGTAAATATATTAGAATAAAGCTGAGCGTGTTGTTTTACTAATTCAGTTGTATTGGCATTAGGATTAAAGGCGTTTAGTGATCTTGAATACGTCTGCTATGAACATTTAGGATGCTTAAGAACACGATGGACTTCCTAAATAGTCCATCACTTGCACCTGGTTTTGTTATGTTATGGTAGCTGATTTCCTCCATTTCATATTTTCGCCGCGAAATTACAATGGAGGGCAAAACACAACAACAAGATACCACAATTTGCCATGTGGCTGTGCGAAAATGCGCCCTTTTGCGGCGCGAATATACGAACAAAACATTCGTCAACATTTCGCCCCGTATTTTCGTACTTCGGCATCCGAAAGTGATGCGCAAATTCTATCAATACAAATATTACCGCTGCACTTTCAAACATGCGCATTTATGTATTTTTACGAATCAAAAAGGCCAGCGCATCATAGGAATGTTAAAAACATAATTATGGTTTCATTGCATTAAATGCCTGCAATCCAGGAAAGTTAAACCCGACTTTTATGATTGCTCAATCGTTAACGCATGCCTACCGTAAGACGTAAGACGAAAAGTGGCACATTTTGCCCCGCCACTGGGCGTGTTTTCGTATTCTGGTATTTTCGACCAACCACTTCGCTAATTCAATGATTTACAGTTTTTTGTATTTTTTTTTTGCGTAAATCATGCCACAATTTTATATTCTTTAAATGTTGTTGTTGTATTTACTAGTAAGGAATCGAACGTCTAAAACGAGCATTAACACGTCTGCAAAGATGTTTTCAATTTCCTGTGCCAAAGCAATTGGGATCAGAGCGTTTTCATGCCGTTAGTTTATGATTCTGTCCAAGGTATCAGAACATGTGTTCTCATTAATTATGACAATAATGTAAGTACCAAACTTTATGGTCCTACATGAACCTATATGATTCTCAATGAACGAACCAAGAACCTAATTCTTAAAGTGTTAATCTTGAGCAACTTTCGGTATGCACTTCTTCAACCGATTACAATATTAATGGCACAATTTCTGTTGTTAATGGGTAAACAGAAACATCATTTTTGTTTTAGTCACGTTTTCGATTGAACATCACCCTGTTCACGCTGTGTAATTATACTTTTGTTCTTAATATAGGGAATTCACTAACGTTAATGAGGAGTATTTATAATTTTCATCGGAATTTTAACTCGCAACAAATAATCTCCTCTGGTCTATTTACCTCTGCGTTGTTTTGAATTATTTTCACATTGTTTTATTTAATATAGTTGTAATTCTGGGAATAAAGACAACATAATTATTTAAGTACATGTACTGTAACAATTAAAAACTCAATACCAGCAGTTAACAAATCACGGAGGAAATCTATCGTATTTAGAACATCAGTCATTACTTAATGAAATGTTTAAAACAGATTGTAATTACTGAGAAATAAGATGTGTCATAGAAAATTGGAAGCACAATATACATAAAAAGGATAAAATAATTTCCCAAGTGACCATATTTATTCCCTGACTTTTCACAGGCGTTAACCTTATATTGTTGTATAGATAACGAGATTTCATTATTTTTGTTATCGATGTCTGACGTCTATTGATGGACCAACTCGTTTGCTTGAGTGAATGATTTAAAAGAACTATACACTGTCATTTTTTTGTACAAATACAAAGGCCAGTCAAATCGTTTACATCTTCAATCATATGTGTTTCCTTTTAAAATCAGTGTAACTGTGCATTTTGAGCCATTGAACAAACAGGCATTATTCACGGAACTCTTTTATAACCAGGCGTTTCCATTACAACAAAATTGTGTCAGTTGCAGAAGCAATGCTTTCATCTTACGCAATGCACACTGCTATCATATCGTTTGCATTGATTATGAGATGAGAGCCGTTTGAATTAGACATTTCTAAATATGCCATTCCTTATACTCCTTTTGCATGTCTTGTGAGAAATCACGACAAAATACAAAAACAAACACCAATTTTCAAAATGATCATTGCACTTTTCGAAACATATAACTTGGTTTTATAGTGAGTGTTTTTAATTTCAAACGTTATTACCAACATCCTCCATCAATCAATTCTCTTCCATTCTATCCGTGTCTGCTATTGTTCCATAACCAACCGTAACAATCTTTGACCTTTATATCAGAATTAAAGTATATTTAATGATATACATCAACTGTTTCTAATGTAAACCAATAATAATTATAAGAGAAATGTATTATAACCAATTATGTTTTTCTCCAGATGTCACATAGTGGACACTTTCAGGAAGAGGGGAATGACAGACTTCTCATTCTTATAATGCTCCTAACATCACAAATCGCGTTTATTTGCACTTTAGGAGGACGTTTAACTTCCAACTAATACAACTCCATGTAATTGGCAATGCAACTACCAACTGACAGTCATACATCTTTATTTATTCATAACAATTAAAAAGCTTGTAAGATATGGAGCATCTTTGGAGGATGAAAGCAGTTTTTTTTCCGGAAGTAATTGGCTCTATTTTAGAAATTTCGGTATGCTTTAAATATAGATATGAACTGTTGAACTGTCGGTCACTATCAACAAAAAAGTTGCCGAAAGTTGTGGTCAACTCATATACTTATTGAAATGAATATTTTCTTATTATTGTTCATTCGGTGAATAACATTTCAGTTAAAAGAAAGTCTATTTTAAACCACTTGATGTTTTTCTTGGAATCTGATTGCCTGACGTGATTTAGTTTAAAATCAATATATCACTTTGATTATAGGAAAAACAACAACTGAGTGTTATTAAACAGTTTAATTTAAACCAATGATGTCTAATATTTTCTATAATTGTAATCCTTGGGTTATAGCAACAGGAAGGTCGTGAAACTGCAGGATAAAATCAGTTTATAAGATAGGAAATGTTTATAAGCAGTTACGACAATAACAAAATTTCAAATAAGATTTCTCTGAAACAACTGTTTGCCGTTTTTTATTACAACTGCACTCGGATAGAGATATTTCGGAAGCGCATTAAACTACACCCAAAGACAAAATAATGTCTCCGTTTGATTGAAAATGTGTATTGCCAATCATTAAAAACAAGTGAAACGTTAAGTGCAACGCTGTTAAAGCCGCATTCCAGCGGTGTTCCATTTTAATGATCCATAGTCTGATGATCAATTTAACGAAGTAGGATACTAAATTGGTTGAAACAATATCTATTTCAATAAAACATTTTCAAGATAAACAAAGTTTACACTTAATCAATGGAAATATTGTGGTAATAAGACTTGAAGAATAAACAAGTATACAAAACAAAGTAGTAAAAACAGAATTGAGACGGAAGCTTTGCAGCTCCATTAAATTGGGTTCAAATACGCATATCTATGTGAGATGTGAATCAAGTTTAACAATTGAAAATAATAATCTTTTTCCTTGGTAAAGCACTTGTTTAAAATATTTTGTCGAAACACTTCTAACCTGTGTGTTTTTGTCTTTGCATTGGAATTGCCTTTCAGTGTGACCATGCCTTCAAAGGGTCCGTGCATAAATGCGCTTTCGTAAGAACGTATCTACTAAAAAACATGTGTTGCTAGTTGTCTACCATTATAAAGTGAGTGTTACTTCATGCACACGACTACCACTTACATATTCTGTAAAGAAACCAAACATTGGTGAAAAATCAATGGTATGTTGTTGTTTTTCTTAACTTAAATCAAAGAGATTCTAAGGCCACACCAAATTGATAACTTGTTCATCAGATTTCCCGCACCTATTTCTTCAGAAAAGCAAAACAAATATTTTTATTTTTTTATCACTTGCGCCCGCACCATCTAAAAAAAAATAGTTATTTTTTTAAGGAGCGCTAATTTGTTTAGTAGAATGTAGTCTTTTCCCTTAAAACCGCGTTTTTCGATCGTAACAATTTTCAAAGCACCGGCTCAATCATGCAGCCGCTCAAATTAGAGTCAATGAACGATATAGACCAGGTACAAGCGTCTAGATGATCGAGACTAAATTGGCAAAATGAAAACATTTCACTTCCTGATTCTTGAAAATTACGTCAACAAATGACAATTCTACAACCATTTAAATTTTGATTAAATTTTGGACAAATGTGTTTGTTTTAATTTGGCTCCCGCTAAAAGTAAACGTAAATATACTGGGCAATAAGTGCTGAATTATATCGTGAATGACAGTGATAATCCAAAGTTTGAATTTGGTTCGGGCATGTTTGACGGGAATTCGGATAACCGTTTCAGTGAAAAGACAGTTTCCAATCGGTCATCTATACCTACTACACCTGTCCAGGTAAAAACTTCAGGTGTGTATTTTAATTTCTTTGTTGTTTTTCTGTTAATATAGCAAATATGATTGATTTATGCATGTTTGTTTTTATTTTGCTACAGATCAGAGTATAGTGTTTATTAAATTCATATGCAATGCATGTACAGTAATATAAAAATAAAGTTTGGCCAAGAAACGAGCACCACCTTTCTTGTGTTATCATCAAATCATGGGATCATGAAATTCCTGTCCCCATGAGGCAACGAGAGCGTGCTTGTGGTTGAGGCCTTGGTCGCCGATGAGTCAATGTTCGTGGACAGTAGGATGACGCTAAATATTAACCTGACTGACACTCATATGTGCTTCATGCAATCCCATGAGTTTTACCATTCACACAAAAACATCAAACAAGCCAGATTGTGTATATTTTGTAAATATTAGTCAAAGGATTAAAAAAATGGTGTCAGACTGTGTGATTTGAAAAAGGTATTAATCACACTTTGTGTTGGGAATAAATGTTTATAGATTTTTTAGATGTTCATTTGTATATTTAAACTATATATGGAAATCATTCAAGTGTTAAATATTTATGCTGATTGTTTTTTGTCTATAAAAAAATATCGCATATTCTTGTATATTCTTGAAATATGTTTTTGCTATAGATGAAAATTGACACAATCGGTATTTGCAGTACAAAAAAAGAGTAAAAGTGTCTTTTGTATATATGTTTATGTTTTCTATTACTTGTCTAAATTTGAACAAGATATTTAAAAAAAAATAAGGAAAATCTGCAAGTTTTAAAAAGATAGGCGTTAAATTCTGAGAAAGCCTAAAATCAAACTGGCGCTGGCTGGAATTTTCTGTGACATATTTTCAGCTGAAATGGTTTACAATACGGTGTAGGTTTTTTAGTAAATTCTCTTCCAGAACTTAGATGGCTACCAAGGCCAATAGTGTAGTCAAAGCAAGAGTGATAGCTGTAGTTTATATTTGATTGCAAATGCCTATATTCATTTTGTGAGTCATTTTTCAAGTCACCTTGTCTAGTCATTTCCATGGCATGAGATATGACAATGTATTTTAATAGAGAATTATTTTTAACCAAGTTTACCTATGGAAAAGTGGAAAACCTTGTTGAAAGATTTTGATATGCCATTGGGCAGGCAGGTGGCTGTGACAATTGGCGCTTGTGTCCAGGCTTTAACTTAGCCATGCATAGGGTATTTTGAAAAAAAGGTTTTAAAAACTGGAAAACTGTGGTTTTGAGTTCTCTCATTTATGAAATAGTTTAAAGAAATACATTACAGGTATAATTTATTGTGGTAGTTGGGTTGTCCGGCGTCCGTCCTCGGTCAACAATTTCTTCAAACAAAATCTCCGTCTACATCGCTTGTACAATTTCATCCCCCTGGGCCAAAATAAGCTCCGCTCTTGGAGTCACTTGATCTCTAAAAGGGGTCAAATACATGACATCAACAAAGATCGTTTAAATAATTCCTCTAGGCTCCTATTTGTTTGGCATTGATTGTTAAAACGAAAATCTTTATGCTCCAAAACGACAAGGTCTAGAAATATTTGGGATGTAGCATTGTATAGAGGTCCTCTTACAAGATTGTTCGAATCATGCCCCGATATTTACTTGTTTTACATTGACTTGTATAAGGAAAATCCTTTAAATTCATTTCGATTCATATAATATGGTTTGATTGTGTTTAAAATTCCAACACAAATACCAACATCCTTTATCAGTCAATTCTCTTCCATTATATCCGAGGTTGTTACTTTAATAACCAACGGTAACAAACTTTAACCTTTATATCAGAAACAAATGAACGCAATGATATATATGAACTGTTACTAATGTAAACAAATAATACTTATGAGAGAAATGTCTTAGAAGCAAGTTTTTGTTTCTCAAAATGTCACATTATTGACATTTTCAGGAAGTGGGGAATGACAGACTTCTTATTTTTCTTACGCCCCTTACATCACAACGGGCGTTTATCATCAAATTCATTTTACATTATGCCACGAATTAAACATGAAATCTTAAAAATATAAGTCAACAAGCGATAAACGAAAGTTGTCCGGAAAGTTTTGAGATCTTTATATAATCTCATAATAAGAAAGGAAATGGTTGTCAAGACAACCTATCTAGGGCTTTACGGAGCACTTATTTGACGTTGTCTAAAAAATGTTCACAGTTCATATATACAAGTCCGTCTGAATAATAGACGCCAAAACTTCACGTCAAAACATATGACGACAGTATAACGTCAGCTGCATCACTGCGAAAATTAACTGTAGACATGTTTGTAACGATCAACGGAAGTATTGAGGTATTTTGATGATGTCGGAAAAAAATCCAACGTTGACGTCACCGAGGAGCAGCGCGCTATGATCAAACACTGTGTTCGCAACGGGATGACTCCTACAAACACATGTACGTTTCTTACACGGGATAAATCAAAGACAATATTTTCAGGGGCGTATGGTATTTTGCTGGCATGGTCGTTTCAGTGACGGGCATGAACATGTGTGCGATTTGAAGCGGGGCGGCAGACCGTGTGTGAAAGTGACGTAAATTCAGTGCGGGACAGGTTACAAAAAGACCGGCGGAGGACAGTGAAGGAAATTGGGGATTCCGTTCAGCTAATAAGGACAGTTGTTCATAATATCATGAAAGAGTGGTACGGACAGATATTCAAACAATGGGTTAAATGCCACCGTAAGTGTGTACGCGCAGAAGGAGCGTATTTTGAAAACAAAAACTTTAAATGACGTGACGCAATGAGACAATGAAGTGCTCCGTGACTTGTAACCTGTACTTTTTGTAATGTTTGTTTTATACGTTCACTTCGTAGTATATTGCTGAAAATTTCAGGATTTGTTTATATTAGACACAATTTTCAGCTGATGAAATTTCAAATGCATCCTATGATGCATTATACAGCTTTATACACAGTGTCTATGATACCAATGGGGGTTCTATGTAATTTATTATAATGTATATATGTACTGTGTTGTTTTAGGACTTTTGTGCTGTTCCATGTTTCTGGTTTGTGATTGTTTTTGTGTTGATGTCAATGGCGGTAACCCTGTGCCATTTAACGGGGTTTGTGTTTAAACTTATTTTTCTGTAGTTTTTTCACATAAGTATTTCTACTTAACTACTACGTTGGATAATTCTTTAAGTGCGTTTAATTATATTGTGTAAATTGTTGATATTTTTCTTGTTGTTTTTTCAATTTATTAAAAACGACTCTGAACACCCTTGTGTTGTATACTACAGATACTCTACAACGGTCTATTGTTGAAGAATGTATCAACTGAACTGGACAGCACAGCGGTTACCCAGTTTGACATCCGTGGTGATAAAAGTACCGATTCTGTCAACATCTCTATATACCGTTTAGAATGGAACGGTCCAAATAAGGGTCAATTCAGTATTCCGGTCAGAATTCCAGCAAGCACACCTAAATCGCCCATAGGGCCCAACAATGGTTGGGATTACGAATAACTACCAGCATTGCATGATATAATATTAATATATCAATTAAAGTTTAAATTAAGAGAAAGTACTGACTGAGGTTCACATGGCATTCTACGGACTGGCCAGGTATATAAGTCGTTAGTCGAGGTCCATCTACCTTCGGTAGCTGACTGGCCAGTCCTTGTAATGCCACGTGACCATCAGTGGTGAGTACTTATTCTAAATTGTTTATGAATTGTAATATTAATCACGCACACACTTTATAATAACTTGTATTGAACAAATCGTAAAAATGATTTTTTCCAGATCTTACATATTCTACAAGCTGAGAACCAAATCGCACACGATATCTATCGTGAACGACTGTTAGCGTTTAATAACTGTACTGATGTTTACTTTCATCTAACACAGCAGTTTTGATCATACTGTCTGCACCTAAATTAAGGTTTGTATTGACACTAAACTACATGTATACACGTATGCCCCCTTCACTGGTCATGTTTAGTAAAGAAACATCCAAAGAGAATATTTCAATGAGTCAAATTGAAAAACTCAGTTTAGGGTTAGGTTCACAGAAGAAACAAAATAACTTTCATCAAGTCTGGGGTTATATTTTGAAAAGAAATTCCAAAAATGATATACACATCGTAACATTTTACAGCCAATCCTCTGTACGGAATGTGTCCGTAAACAACCTGTTTAAACCTTTGTCAGAATCACATGCCAATAATGATATAAATCACATTTTCCGCTTTTTTCTCCTATAGATGTCACGATATTGACATTTTCAGGAAGTGAGAAATGACAAAGTACTTTTTCTACTAACGCTTCTTACGAAACAATTGGCGTTTACCATGTGTATCCTCACTTTGGGAGGAAATTAACTTCTTTCTAATAAGGACAGACTCCAGGAAATATAGATGTGTGTAACCTCAAAATATTGACCAAGGAATGGCCCATGGGCTTTGTACATACTTATATAACTGACATTAATGGCCAACTTCAACATAAGAAATTTACATGTTTATATGCAAATGGTTCATATAACTTAAAGGGACTGTACACCAGATTTGCACTAAAAACGTTTTGTTTCTGTAACAAATCTCAGGACCATTATTTAATAAAATGGTTTACTCTTTGATATCATAATTGTAAAAAATACCAATATGTAAAATAAAATCGAGTCGGAGGCCGGTTTGGAACCGGAGTCGCCAAAATTGCGGTCCAGTGTTATATCCACTGTGCTACGAAGGCTTACTCACAGCGATTAGAATAGTTTAGCTATATACCTAACTTGCTAATATCACTTGATAACATCGACCAGCCAATCACGCATAAGGAATGAATTCTACTAGGTAGACATACCTAGTAATCTTTTTTAATGGAAAAATACCAAAAAAATGCGAAAAATAAATCACTGGTAAACTATGTGGTACTTCAGTTAGTAAGTTTCAATGCATTGTACACATCGATACCAAGTTTATGTCAGTTTTCGACAATTTACTCTTTTTTAGCTATTTCATCATACGGAGTACAGGCCCTTTAAATTGGTGTGCACTTAAAGCCCGGAGGTTATTGGCTATTTTATTGGCACGCGGGCGGTAACTGTCAACAGAGAAGTGAAAGTTGGGAGAAAGATGTGGTGAACCCATTATATAATTGTGATCGTTACTCCCTTCAGACAATAACACTCATTCCAGTCATAAGAAAATAAAGAAATAATATATATTTTTGTATATGAGGAACATCAAATAACGCACAGTAATATGGCGCATTGAGGTTGCCTCAAATGGGATACTCTGCGATGGAATACAGCGATTCACCGTCGTGTTAGCTTTACAATAATTAAACTTAAATAACCAGGACGAAACGTAACTCAAAAAAAAAAATACTAGTAAAATGGCTTACCAGAGGCTATGGGTACGATTTCCACATTTAGAAAGTCCAATGGCCGCTCAAAACGGCAATGAAACGCCGCATTGCAGCATCGCCGCATACACGTATTTTCTTTCGTTTATGCGGTGATTTTCAACGCATAAACAGGAAGACCACGTTTATGCGGCGACGCTTAACGCATAAAGCAGAAATAGCTTTAATGGGGCACGACTGTGCCATTTTGCCACATAAAGAGGATTAGCTAAATCATTTATTATAAAGCTAAAAAAATAGAGTTCTAATATTTCAACAAAAACGATGCTGATGACTTTGATGATGATGATGATGATGATGATGATGATGATGATGATGATATATTGCGCATTTTGAATGCTAAATTTAAGGTGATGCACATCACGCCAAAGTACGTTAATGAAATGGTGTGCTTCATTAACGTATCTATATTTCAATTAGCTTGTATTTTAGTTGCTTTATTTTCTATCACGGACTATTTATGGAACATGAATAAAGAAAAATGATCATTTATTTTTGTATTTTAATCTTCCGGGCCGTTTTAAACACAAACAATGAATGCAGTCAAATTAAGTCTGGATATAACCCGTGGTTGCTATGGAAACATTACTAAACTTATGACCGTAAATAGTCGAGAAAATGATGCGCCGTTGGCAATCCTACAAGCAAAACCATTGGAAGAACTTAATATACATAAAATAAATCATTGTTTTTGGCATATTTTATTAATGATTATTTCATTTGTAATAATTATGTCCGAAGGCACATAATTTCGCGATGCGGCTCATACGCAAACACCATTACAGTACAGGCTCATTATTTGAAATCGCAAGATTTCATAAAAGTGTAAGCAAATAAACTCGCACAGATTGTGACTCACTAAAAGTGCAAAGTCGCAACAGAAGAGATACTTCTAATTGCTGAAATGACTACACATGGATTTAATGAGTCATGCCTAACAAATAATTTAGAATAATTTAGAAAACCATTGTGTTCGTTCTTGATATGGATGGCGTCAACAAGCCGTAGGTACAGACACTCCTCACAACTTTCCAATAAAGGTAAAACAGCTGTGTTTAAGGCATCCCGTTCCTCGGGTCCAACATTATATCAGATTTTTCTCATGAATAATGGATTATTTGTTTTATCGTCATCTATTTATTAATCTTGTTGTTGTTCTCTTAAAAACATTCTATGAGTCGTACGAAGTTGGATAGTACCATTAACATCCGTTCTCGATATTTGTTGCAGCTTGAACCACCATTAAATCCATTTCAAATGCAGATGTGTATTTTGTTTCAACTGTCCGTAATAGAATAATTGAATTTTAACCAAAGATGTCTAACTTCACAATAGTTATTATCCATGAGTTTATAGCGATGTCGGGAATTTCCAAGACTAAATCAGTTTATAAAATATAAAGTATAATCACCAGTTTAGAAAAAAACGTACTATTATTTAAAACTACGTCTGGAACAACTATTTGCCTTATTTTATTACAACCGCAATCGGTCTGGTAGACATGGTTCATTGAAAGTTATTGAAATGGAAACTGACATTGACATTATCCTGTAAAAGTAAACTTTTTTGCTGTACAATTTTAAAAAAAAGTCCGCGTCAATTATGATTTTTGTTTATGACCCGGCTGTTCGAAACTATTATTAAAGTCCAAAAGTTGACAGTCAGCGTTAAATGTTAGCTGTTTTGACAAATCATTTGGTCAAACTGATGGGTGTGTAAGCGTATTTGTATACTCGCACTCGGGCCTTGCCCATTCAGCGAGTGCTCCGTTAAGATTGTTAGTCATTTTAGGTTTTTGGAGCATAGTGCATAGACAGAATGTAACCCTGGTTAGAGTTACTCTATTTCTTTAACGTGCACCAGTGTATAGCACTGTCACACGGGAACTCCATTTAACGACCCTCCCGGAAGACGATTAGTATTTCTTAGTGATGCGACGGGGAATCGAACCTACGATTCCTGGATTGATAGTCAAGTGTCTTACCATTAGACCACGGATCCGCCGTCAAACTTAACGGCTAAAGTATTTTATCATTTGTCTGACTATTGAAAGTGTTGACGTTAAGGAATGTTTCTCGTTAAAAATGGCTGCTATAATAGGCATTCTTATTCAAAATCACAGGAAATAGCAAATTTGCAGGAATTTCATATTACATACATGTCGGGTACTCGTGTCGAAATCATCATAATCAGAAAAAACCTTCTCGACCATACATGCGATGGCTGTGTGAGACCACAAGTGTAAGTATATTCTTTTCTCAAAGTAATACAATGTATATCATATCTGGTGCAAAATGTACTGAAAATAGAGGATATTTGTTGAATTCAGTGTAAGATCGTATTTTATTTCACGAGTGGTCACAGAAAAAAATCAAAATCAATTTCAACAGATTTAAATAAACAATGATGGACTTATACAAGTGTGTATTCGTAAAAGCAACGGAAGTCTGTGTTTAGTGTTTTTTGTAGTGTATATCTAGTCACTCTCGCTCTCAGACTCTGGATCTTACGGTATTTTTTTGGGGGAGGGGGGGGGGGGTGAATTCATACTCAATGTAGCCGAAGGATGTTTTGCTGTTGAGACAGCGAATTAGTTTCATATCTATTAAAGTTGAATGTCACGTTCCGTGTGTTTACGAAGATCCCAGAGGAAATTTCGAGGATGTGCCCCAAGATGCTTTTGAGAGGGATGCAGCGCAGAAAAGTTTGAAAGTTTTTAAAATGAAAAATGAATTGTTGAACTGATTAATGTAAATTGGAAATTGGTTAAATTCAAAATGCTTGTGCATACATGTACGCGGTTAGAGTTTGTAGGAAGAAATGATCTATCAACTATATTACTAGCACATGTGACCAAGTAAATATTCAACCGATACCTACCAAGCGGGTTAATTGTAACAGTATATTCCATGAAATAGTTCATACATAAATTGGTAAGCTTGTTCTTTTTTAATAGTTATAATCAATCGCAATTTTTTTTTTGTTTTATTAAAACTATTGCATAATTTGATTTTGACAATTCAATACGATTCGGTCAATCTGTATATTAATGAACTACAGACGACAACAAACATGTACTTGTGACATACATGTATTTTTTTAAGTTAAGGGAAGCAAATCTTATAAAAGATGGAAAAAATAGTCGCGAGTTGTCTGTACAGAGTGGAATGAGCAAGGGTTATCATTTCACTCGAGCAAGAGTGAAATGATCAAGTTATCAATCACTAATATGTTTCACTCTTTCACCGGTATGCATGAACTATATAATAATAAATATTCATACATCTTTGTTTGATCTCGGGAACACATCATTAACTTAATATATACCTTACATAGATGAGTATCTTCTGTATACATATAAAGTCCATTTTTATGACGTCAGCGTTCCATATCTTTTTTTTTGGCTGGACCAGAACTCGCCAAAATCAAATATGGACGGCTGAAGTTATAAAATGGTGAGTGCTGCTTTCGATTTTCAAAAAGGCCGTAAAAATCGACGGTAAAAGTTATTAGCTTTGTTAAATGAAACACATCAAAAATGCTTTTAAAATAGTAAATGGTAAAAAAGAGTTCAGTATAATATAGTTAATATAACACAATATTTCGGACCATTTGGTATTATAAGGAGTTAGTATATATAACGCCTCGGTTCGTATACACCTTCGGAGGCTGACTGGCCGGTCCTTATAATGTCATATGATCCTCAATGGTGTGTAATATTCCTTAATTATGTACCGATTCCTTACTTATCATTGATATTTATTTCTTTTGGATAAGAAACCGCAATCAAAGTTATGAATTTTGCTTCATATAACCCAAACATATTTGTGAAACCGTCTTGTTATTTGTAAGGAGTTTGAACTTGTAATATTTAGGTACGAATTCTTCCGAGTGATGATGAAGCCATTCAAAGCACATGGTTGACTACACTACTCTCAATGACTAGATAATTGGCCTTTCGGAGGTAATGCCCTTTATAGTTGAATACATGAGCAATTAGATGGAACATTTCAATCATAACATGATTACGTGCGCAATGCCATCAATGCTTACGTTTAACTGCACGTTTGTGTCGAATACTTTGCATAAATTCTGCATATATTCTAAGTAAAGGGTTGTTTTAATGATGCATTTTTATTTCGAAATTATAATTAAGCATGTCATATTTTGAGGGGAAGTCTAAAAGAAATCCAAAAATGAACATCAGCTTTCGAAGAAATAATATATTGCAACGTTTTAGTTCACTCTTTAAGTTTACAGGCCTTGTAGAATATTTTGCATTAAGAACCTTACGGCGAAATCCAGTTCCTAAATATTTCTAGGTGTCCTCAGATATGTATTTGTCTGTATAGTCAGAAACTTGCTTGAGATATTGTCAAAAGCTTGCCAGATATGTTGTTAAAATCCGTAAATATGTACTCTCTCGTACCTTTTCAATAACTCGGGTTGTGATGCAGTAACCTTTCCCTAACAGTCAGGTGATATACTTCAGCGAAATCTTCAATGACTGTGTTCAATATTGAAACGATATTAACTTCAACCCATATGCATTCCATTTCTTGTGACTGGTTTTCATTGTTACATGCAGCTGAGATTAAGAGTACGTTTGAACTTTTTAAAAAAGGTACTTTAATGGTGTACGCAAGATCACCCCTGAAACATAAATGCACTCCAAGATCAAGAAAAACTATAAGTACAAATTAAAGCTGAAATTGTTATTGATAATGTTTGTGTAAACAAACGTAAAGTTTACATAAGCTTTGCCGAAAACGTTTTACACACTGCGATTCATTTCTGTTCTAATTAAAATAAAGAGGCCTCCATTGCCGTGTTGTTTTACCTATTCGTTTATCAATAGATTGGCATTTAGAAATAAAACATTAAGAAGATGTTGAGTGATGCTATGAAAAGTATGGATGCTAAACATCGCAATGGACCTGTTATGTTATGGTGGCTGAGTTCTGCCAAATCGTTTTTACGTCGCGAAATAATAAAAATACAAAAATACACTAAATTGCGGGGCGAAAATTACGAGAGGCCTGAACAATTCGCCATGTAGCGGGGTGAAAATACGCCATATTGAATGGCGAAAAAAAAGAAATAATAATCAATCCTAAAATCGCCATGTATTTTCGTATTTTCGCCTTCCGAAAGGCACGCGCAAATTCTATAAACTAAAGACAAATATTACCGCTTCTTTTATCAAGCATGTGCATTTATGTATTTTATCGAGTCGAAAAGGCCCACGCATCATTGGAGTGTAAAGGACTTAATAATTTAATTTTCATTTAATTAAAAGGCAATCAAGGAAAGTTTTACCCGACTTAAATGATTGATCAATCGTTTACGCATACTTAACGCAAGACGAAAACACGAAAAAGGCCATGCGGCGAGACGATTTTTTTTATTTTATTTTCGCCAAGCCATTAGGCGTTTTTTCGTATTGTTTTTTTTTTACCAACCACTTCGCGTATTCAATGATTTCCGTTTTATTTTTGCATTTTTTGGGAAATCATACCACAACTATAAATTGTTTTCCATGTTTTTACTGATGAAGAACGCTACAATTATTGGCAATGGGTGCATTATGCCGTGGTAAGTTTTACTGTATACACGCTACAATTATTGGCAATGGGTGCTACATAATATGGTTACTTTTACTGTATACACGCTACAATTATGGGCAATTGGGGGCAACATGCTATGGTAAGTTTGACTGTATACACGCTACAATTATTGGCAATGGGGGGTTACATGCTATGGTAAGTTTTACTGTATACACGCTCCAATTATTGGCAATGGGGGCTTCAGGCTATGGAAACTTTAACTGTATAGACGCTACACTTATGGACAATGGGGCCTAACTGCTATGGTATATTTTTCTGTATAGACGATACATTTATTGTCAATGGGGGTTAACTGCTATGGTATCTTTTACTGTATATTCGCTACACTTTCCAAATTTCCTTGCAAAAGTAATTGGGATCAATGCTTTTACATGCCGTAAGTATTTAATTCTATCCTTATTCTTATTCTCATTTATTATGGCAATAATGTACGGACCGAACTACATAATCCTACATGATTCTTCATGGACGAACCTTAAACTCTTAAAGTGTAAGTCCTTACGAACTTTCGGAATTAACTTCTTTAAACAATTATAATATTAATCTTTGGCACAATTTCTGTTCTTAATGGGTAAACAGAAACATCATTTTTGTTTCTAATCACGTTTTTGATTGAAAATTACCCAGTTCACGCTGTTTAATTGTATTTTTGTTCTTAATATTAAGAATTCACTAGCGTTAATGAGGAGTATTATGTTCATAGGAATTTTAACTCACAATAAATAATCTCGTCTGCTCTAGATAACTATGTGGTGTTTTGAAATATTTTCACATATTTATATTAAATATAGTTGTTATGCTGGGAATAAACCGAGCATATACATGTAAGTACATAAACGAATAAAAACTCCATACGAGAAGTTAACAAATCACTTAGGAAAACTATCGTATTTAAAATTTTCAGTCAATGCATTATGGAATGTTTAAAACAGTTTATGATTACTGAGAAATAAGACGTGTTATAGAAAAGTGAAAGCACAATTTACATTCATAATATACAATAATTTCCCAAGTGACCATATTTATTCACGGACTTTTCACAGACATTAACCCCACCATTACATGTTATTGATAACGAGATTTCATTATTTTTGTTATCAATGTCTGACTTCTATTGATGGACCAACTCGTCTCCAAACGTGCATGCGTGAATGATTTAAATGAACTGTCATTTCTTAGTACAAGTACAAAGGCCTACCAAATCGTCTACATCTTCAATCATATGTGTTTCCATTTAAAATCTGTGTAACATTGCATTTTAAGCCTTTTAACAAACATGCATTATTCACGGAGCTCTTTTATAACCAGGCGTTTCCATAACGACATAATTGCGTCAGTTGCAGAAGCACTGTTTTCATCTTACGCATTGCACAATAATGTCATATATTTTGCATCGATTCTGAGATGAGAGCAGTTGCCATTAAACATTTCTAAATATGCCCTTCCTTACTCTTCTTCTGCATGTCATGTCTTGTGAGAAATCACGACAATATACAAAAACAAACTACAATTTTCAAAATGATCATTGCGCTTTTCGAAACATATAACTTGGTTTTATAGTGAATGTTTTTAATTTCCAACGTTATTACCAACATCCTCCATCAATCAATTCTCTTCCATTCTATCCGTGTCTGCTATTGTTCCATAACCAACCGTAACAATCTTTGACCTTTATATCTGAATCAAAGTATACTCAATGATATACATCAACTGTTTCTAATGTAAACCAATAATAATTATAAGAGAAATGTATTATAACCAATTATGTTTTTCTCCAGATGTCACATAGTGGACACTTTCAGGAAGAGGGGAATGACAGACTTCTCATTCTTCTAATGCTCCTTGCATCACAACGGGCGTTTATTCTCACTTCAGGAGGACGTTTAACTTCCAACTAATAAGACTCCATGTTTATGGCAATGCAACTACCAACTGACAGTCATACATCTTTATTTATTCATAACAATTAAAAGGCTTGTAAGATATGGAGCATTTTTGGAGGACGAAAGCAGTTTTTTTCCGGAAGTAATTGGCTCTATTTTAGAAATTTCGGTATGCTTTAAATAAAGATATGAACTGTTGAACTGTCGGTCACTATCAACAAAAAAGTTGCCGAAAGTTGTGGTCAACTCATATACTTATTCAAATGAATATTTTCTTATTATTGTACATTCGGTGAATAACATTTCAGTTAAAAGAAAGTCTATTTTAAACCACTTGATGTTTTTCTTGGAATCTGATTGCCTGACGTGATTTAGTTTATAATCAATATATCACTTTGATTATAGGAAAAACAACAACTGAGTTTTAACAGTTTAATTTAAACCAATGGTGTCTTATCTTTTCTATAATTGTAATCGTTGGGTTATAGCAACAGGAAGGTCGTGAAACTGCAGGATAAAGTCAGTTTATTAGAGAGAAAATTTTTATAAGCAGTTACGACAATAACAAAATTTCAAATAAGATTTCTCTGAAACAACTGTTTGCCGTTTTTTATTACAACTGCACTCGGATAGAGATATTTCGGAAGCGCATTAAACTACACCCAAAGACAAAATAATGTCTCCGTTTGATTGAAAATGTGTATTGCCAATCATTAAAAACAAGTGTAACGTTAAGTGCAACGCTGTTAAAGCCGCATTCCAGCGGTGTTCCATTTTAATGATCCATAGTCTGATGATCAATTTAACGAAGTAGGATACTTAATTGGTTGAAACAATATCTATTTCAATAAAACATTTTCAAGATAAACAAAGTTTACACTTAATCAATGGAAATATTGTGGTAATAATACTTGAAGAATAAACAAGTATACAAAACAAAGTAGTAAAGACAGAATTGAGACGGAAGCTTTGCAGCTCCATTAAATTGGGTTAAAATACGCATATCTATGTGAGATGTGAATCAAGTTAATAATATTTTTCCTTGGTAAAGCACTTGTTTAAAATATTTTGTCGAAACACTTCTAACCTGTGTGTTATTGTCTTTGCATTGGAATTGCCTTTCAGTGTGACCATGCCTTCAAAGGGTCCGTGCATAAATGCGCTATCGTAAGAACGTATCTACTAAAAACATGAGTGGCTAGTTGTCTACCATTATAAAGTGAGTGTTACTTCATGCACACGACTACCACTTACATATTCTGTAAAGAAACCAAACATTGGTGAAAAATCAATGGTATTTTGTTGTTTTTCTAAACTTAAATCATAGAGATTCTAAGGCCACACCAAATTGATAACTTGTTCATCGGATTTCCCGCACCTATTTCTTCAGAAAAGCAAAAAAAAAAATTATTTTTCTAAATAGCGCTAATTTGTTAAGTATAATGTAGTCTTTTCCCTTATAACCGCGTTTTTCGATCGTTTTTCGATCGTAACAATTATCAAAGCACCGGCTCAATCATGCAGCCGCTCAAATTAGAGTCAATGAACGATATAGACGAGGTACAAGCGTCTAGATGATCGAGACTAAATTGGCAAAATGAAAACATTTCACTTCCTGATTTTGAAAATTACGTCAACAAATGACAATTCTACAACCATTTAAATTTTTATTTAATTTTGGACCAATATGTTTGTTTTAATTTGGCTCCCGCTAAAAGTAAACGTATATATACTGGGCAAGAAGTGCTGAATTTTATCGTGAATGACAGTGATAATCAAAAGTTTGAATTTGGTTCGGGCATGTTTGACGGGAATTCGGATAACCGTTTCAGTGAAAAGACAGTTTCCAATCGGTCATCTATACCTACTACACCTGTCCAGGTAAAAACTTCAGGTGTGTATTTTAACTTCTTTGTTGTTTTGCTGTTAATATAGCAAATATGATTGATTTATGCATGTTTGTTTTCATTTTGCTACAGATCAGAGTATAGTGTTTATTAAATTCATATGCAATGCATGTACAGTAATAGAAAAATAAAGTTTGGCCAAGAAACGAGCACCACCTTTCTTGAATTATCATCAAACCTTTTCAGTAATGCATACTACATTCTACTACAATGAACATTTATGTATAATATTGCTTATTAAAATTTCAGATTCCTCCGACGCAGCGGATCATGAAATTCCTGTCCCCATGAGGCAACGAGGGCGTGCTTGTGGTGGAGGCCTTGGTCGCCGATGAGTCAATGTTCGTGGACAGTAGGATGACGCTAAATATTAACCTGACTGACACTCATATGTGCTTCATGCAATCCCATGAGTTTTACCATTCACACAAAAACATCAAACAAGCCAGATTGTGTATATTTTGTAAATATTAGTCAAAGGATTAAAAAAAATGGTGTCAGACTGTGTGATTTGAAAAAGATATTTATCACACTTTGTGTTGGGAATAAATGTATATAGATTTTTAGATGTTCATGTGTATATTTAAACTATATATGGAAATCATTCAAGTGTTAAATATTTATGCTGATTGTTTTTTGTCTATTAAAAAATATTGCATATTCTTGTATTTTCTTGAAATATTTTTTTGCTACCGATTAAAATTGACACAATCAGTATTTGCAGTACAAAAAAAGAGTAAAAGTGTCTTTTGTATTTGTGTTTATGTTTTCTATTACTTGTCTAAATTTGAACAAGATTTTTAAAAAAAAATAAGGAAAATCTGCAAGTTTTAAAAAGATAGGCGTTAAATTCTGAGAAAGCCTATAATCAAACTGGCGCTGGCTGGAATTTTCTGTGACATATTTTCAGCTGAAATGGTTTACAATACGGTGTAGGTTTTTTGTAAATTCTCTTCCAGAACTTAGATGGCTACCAAGGCCAATAGTGTAGTCAAAGCAAGAGTGATAGCTGTAGTTTATATTTGATTGCAAATGCCTATATTCATTTTGTGAGTCATTTTCAAGTCACCTTGTCTAGTCATGGCATGAGATATGACAATGTATTTTAATAGAGAATTATTTTTAACCAAGTTTTCCTAAGGAAAAGTGGAAAACTTTGTTAAAAGATTTTGATATGCCATTGGGCAGGCAGGTGGCTGTGACCATTGGCTCTTGTGTCCAGGCTTTAACTTAGCCATGCATAGGGTATTTTGGAAAAAAGGTTAAAAAACCGGAAAACTGTGGTTTTGAGTTCTCTCATTTATGAAATAGTTGAAATACATTAGCTTGATCTCAAATAGCATTTGTTTGATCTCAAAACTAATATTTGCATAGAATGATGAAAATGAAATATCAAAAATCGTAAAAAGGGCTGGTTTAGGGGCAGAGAAGTCTTTGAAATTATGTAAATTCATGCCGTTACTAACTGAGCCACTGTTTACTCTGAGGTCCCCAGCTAGCTCAGTTAGCGGTAGAAAGCAGGATTTCTAGTGTCACGGGTTCAATCATCACCAGGTATATATGCATTACTGGAAAAATAATTAAATATCTAACCAAGAAATCACAAATGGAGGGGGCAAAATTTAGCTCAACTATTATTGGTAAATACCGCCAAGACACACAAGCTAGGACACAAAGACACTAACAGTAGTGGGTAGTCTATTTCAAAGCTTTAAAATATGTACTGAAAGACATCAATTATAATGTTTTAGTCCGTCAAAATCTAAATAACGTGTTTTAATAGTGTTAAATAGTCCATGCATATTATGAGTGCCATGAGAGGTACTGTTTCATAAGAAACACTAACAGTTAATTGGTTGACGACAAACCTAAATAACCACTAGGATTTAGGGCCAGGGTAGGGTTAATAAGGGTTAATAAGATCAATTTCTACTTGATCCGGCAAGGTTAATAACGTAGAAATAGACATTCTAAACCAGTAAAGACAAATGGGAACATTTGGTTGAGACTTTGAGCCCTTTCTACATTTTTGTAATTATTACAAACAAAAACGATTTTAACCGGTAAAAATGATTTTATGTGATATTTTTTTTTTAGTTCTTAACTGCTTAATACCAAGTACAGTGCTTTAAAGTAGCTTTCCCTTAAAGTTGAGGTGTCTTTGCATGTCCTTGTGTGTCTTAGCGGTCCTGAGGTGGCTATTTCACAAAGATTATTTGCAATGGTTCTTTTGTAACCCTTTAATAAGTTGAGCGATGTAGGACCACTATGTCTCTTGTCTAAATTAAAGATGGGAAGAGCCTAACTTGAGCTAAAATGAGTTGGAATGTTGAAAATCAGTAAAACATTAAGCATTTTACTGTTTTAATCTTTTGAAGTTTGATCATACGATTGACTTGAGCATGAACAAATTTTCATATTTACAGGCCTTATCTGTTTATCCAGATTTTTTCTTATTATCTATCGTAAAATATGTTGTTGTTTTTTAAATTTATGATAGACAATAAGAATTATTTATATTTTTCTTATTTGTCCTATAATTACATGAAAACACAAGTAGTAAGTTTCTTACAGTCAATCATGGTTTTTGCTTTACTGTAATTATGTATAATTTGTTTTCGTATTGTCTATCATAAAATAAATTTATTAAAATTTATGATAGACAGTAAGAAAAATATTTCATGATAGATAATAATGAAAATAATTCCTGATAGACAGTAAGAAAAAAATTCATGATAGACAATAAGAAATATTTAATTTAAACATATGTATTAAAATTTATGATAGACAGAAAAATATTTCATGATAGACAATAATAAAAATAATTCATGATAGACAATAAGAAATATTTTTCATGATAGACAATAAGAAATATTAAAAAAAAAATTCTTATTGTCTATCATAAAATATGATAATATTTATGATAGACAGTTAGAAAGATATTTCATGATAAGCAATAATAAAAACAATTCTTGATAGACAGTAAGAAATATTTTTCATGATAGACAATAAGAAATATATATTTCATGATAGACAATAAGAATATTTTTTCTTATTTATCATTTACATAAAAAAATATTGTCTATCATAAAACATGGTTTTCTTAATTGTCTTTCCTAAACATATATATTTTATTTATTTTCTAATATAAAATGAATCTTTCATACTGGGATTAATCTTATCAATAAAAAAAATAGAAATGAACATTACTGTTCATTTAACTTTAACCATTGTTTATCTGCCATCATATGGCTTCAAGATAAGTTTAATGAATGTTATTATAATAATAAGGTAATAAGTGATACTGGTTATGAAAGTTTATCTTAAAAGCAGGGGAGAGTTCAGGAATAGACGTTAGAGAGGGCATACCTAAGGGGCGTACTCCGCTCCCCAAGAAAGGGCATACCTAAGGGGCGTACTCCGCTCCCCAAGAAAGGGCATACCTAAGGGGCGTACTCCGCTCCCCAAGAGAGGACATACCTAAGGGGCGTACCCCTCCCCCCAAGGGTCCGCTAGACGTAAGCAATTTGTGAAGACATCAGAAAGACATACAAGTGAACATAACACATCGGTGGCCTTCAAGTAGTGGTGATATTGACTTCATGGCATATCTTGCACATGTTCAAGGATTGCGTTCTGCTACAAGACTGGAGAAAATAACTTTTTTCTCAGTTTTATGGCATGTATGCTTTTCTTGTTTTCAACAAATATCACACGGATGATGGATACATTTTCACCAGTATTGGAAATTGTTGGAAGACGTGGAAACTGTTGTTTATATACGGATGAAGAAACATCAAGAGGACATAATTAAAGGAGGTTGCGCTGTTTGAATTTGTTGTTTTTATGAGTTCACATCGCCTGCACATGATGGCATTTGAAAGGTGTAATTTATTAATTTCCACTCCTTTGAGATAGAATGCAAACTTTGAAGACTTTAGTGATGGGGCATGTGCCGGGTGTGCCATCCCCCCTCCCACGGAAGCGTTTGTGTTAACTGTTGGTCATTGCAATTGCTCATTGATCTGTGATAGACTGCAGACTGTGAGCTAAATTATTGATTGGCAATTGAAGCCAATTCTATTTCTTTCTCACTTACACTTGTTTGATCAATGTACTTTTCTTTATATTATCAAAGAACATATTTGATGCAAAAAATAAAATATATCAATTGATTTTGTTAATATGTACCTTCAAATGTCCATAAAAGAAATGGTATATGATAGGGTTATTTTTGTATGACATACATAAATATCAATTAAAATATTTCTTTGATAGACACTAACAACTTCGTATTAAAAGGTACATATTATTGAGATGCGGACAACAGTTTCATAAACGTGATACTTTTAAGCCTAAAATCTGTTAGCTCAATAGCCTATTTCGTCAAGCTAAATAATCTGTGATAGACAACAGTTTCAACGTATTTATAAACGTTGCATTAAAATAGTTCATGATAGACTCCTAAAAAAGTATGGAATATACTATAATATAGTAATATTGCCTTTCCTTTTATAACATAAAAGTAAAAAAAAAATATCACGACAAAGATGAACGACATTAATAATTCTGATGGCCTCAAGCAGGTACGATCATAATTTAGGATAGACAACTGGGCCGACCAGAGGGAACACGCTCCTCGCGGTAGGAATTTGCCGTGGTATTTTTTTCAGGTAACACCGGTGCGCACCTTGCGAATCACGGAAACAACCGAAGATAATGGTCCCCAGCTTTATATGAATTTAGCTTCGTCACGGATTTATACAAATGCTTGTTGTCTACTGCTTGCTGGCTGTGTTATAGTACTGGATGTTTTCGCTTAGCATAACCTTAACTTATTAATTTGAATTATAAATAAACTATTCGTTCAGATTCACGCAAGCAGTTATTAGGCAGTAGTCAGCAGACATTTGTCAGTCTGTAGATAAAATCTAAAATTAACAAGTTTCTAATATATGGCAGCAATTTGGAATTAAGAAGTAGTAAAATCTCTAAATGTGCGTAACATTTGTATGAATGCACATGTAAGCAGTAATGATAGAACAAAGATTTACCATAATATCAATGTAATTTACATACAAGAATAATACATTTATATGAATATCATATATGGCAGCTATTTGTAACTAAGATGTAGTAACATCTCTAAATGTGCGTAACAATAGTATGAATGCGCATGTTAGCAGTAATGATAGAATATAAATTTACCATAATATTAATGTAATTTACATACAAGAATAATTCATTTATATGAATTGATTTTTTACTTAAATACCCTTCCATATCCTTCGCTGTATGGAGGACACGGGAGTGATCCACAGGAGGCGGCGGCCAGGTAGAACAGTGCTCCTTCGTTATTTCTTGAAGTGCCTGGTGTAGTCTCTGGCGTTCCATCCATGCAAATATATTCTTTTCCAGAAGCATGGGAATTATGCGATGACATCAAAAACCCGGAGTACTCACGTCTCCAGTCCGGGTAGCAAGCGTTTCTCCCGGGAATCATTATGACATGCGGTTGTTGAACAAGACAAACGACACAAGGGACATCGTGCAAGTAATGCGCATCCCAAAATGTACCAGCTGTTCTGAATTCAACGCCATAGACCGAAGCCCGATATCCACCGGTCGACTGGCTTGAAAATTTTGGATCTGGGGTTAGACAGAAGTAGTTGGTTCCTCCTCCGGCGTGGTTGTACTGGGATTCCCGGCATAAGTGGAATAGATTGTGCTTGCCCTATGTGGATCTGAAGACTTTCCCCATCGAATATACGAAGTGAAACTCGTACTTCCTGAAAGCATTTTAACTTTTTTTAATTAACAAAGTAATGGTATAGCAAAGAGTTGATTCGGATAGTAAACAAAAAAATGTATGCTTTAGTATCAATTGTGGTAGCATTATATTATAAAACTTTATCATGTTAAATAAATTAAAATAAATATAAACTATTGGGGGAAACAGCAGTTTGTCACCAGTGCAATACATATCGAGTTACTTTTCAAATATGTATGGTAAAGCGAATTAAAACGTTAGGTACAATACTTACTTAAATAGGTACCATGCTCATGAAGTCGTTTGGCAAACTGCTCCTGTTGGTCCGCCTTTGCTTCAATCAACGCGAGACGTTGAATAAACGCGTATTCGTATTCAAATCTGTCCTTGAAGCATGTTTGATTCTCCGCTTTTAACAACACAAGAGAAGTTAACAATGCTATTAACAGCGCTAGCGTCCTCATCCTAGCAGTATGCGCGAATTAATGTTTAAAACTTAAAAAAACAGTAATCAATGATATTTCTGAAACGACCAAAATATTGTTTGGTTTTTGTTCCCAAAACATTTCAACAGAAAGATTCAATTATTATTATTATTATTATTATTATTATTATTATTATTATTATTATTATTATTATTATTTATTTTTATTTTTTAATTTGTTTTTAATTAGATGTAACAGGTTTAATAGTCATTTATATGACTTAATAGGAAATATGATGTCATTGTTTCCTATAACGAAAATGGAACGCTGTCCCACCAATTGTTGTACTTATGTGTTAAGTAAAGACGTTTTCACTATTTCCACTGACCGTTTAAAGGAAGTAACCCGTACATTTGTTAGTAACGGTATTTCTTTCATGCTTTTCGATGCAAAATGGAGTTTTATCAGTGAAATAACTGCATAATAAGGAGTGAAAATATTAACTTTCAAAACTACTTTCAAATTCCATTGCAGTTACTTCCCCTTGATCAAAACAGCACACTCAACCATAAAATGTTAGCAAAAAACATTTAAATTAAAGAAATGTTACATAAGTTTAAATGAATATATTTGGAAATTAACAACTTAGGCCACACCAAATTAATAACTTGTTCATCGGATTTCCCGCACCTATTTTTTCAGAAAAGCAAAAAAAAATATTTTTATTTTTTTATCACTTGCGCCCGCACCATCTTAAAAAAATAATAATTATTTTTTACGAGCGCTAATTTGATTAGTAGAATGTAGCCTTTTCTCTTATAACCGCGTTTTTCGATCGTAACAATTATCAAAGCACCGGCTCAATCATGCAGCCGCTCTAATTAGAGTCAATGAACGATATAGACCCAGATACAAGCGTCTAGAAGATCGAGACTAAATTGGCAACATGAAAACATTTATTTCAACAGATTACAATTCTACCATCAATTAAAGTTTGATTAAATTTGGGACAAATGTTTTTGTTTTAATTTGGCTCCCGCTTAAAGTAAACGTATACCACTATATACTGGGCAAGAAGTGCTGAATTTTATCGTGAATGACAGTGATTATCCAAAGTTTGAATTTGATTCGGACATGTTTGACGCGGTTTGACGGGAATTCGGATGACCGTTACAGTGAAAAGACAGTTTCCAATCGACCATCTATATCTACTACACCTGTCCAGGTAAAAACTTCAGGTGTGTATTTTAACTTTTTTGTTGTTTTGCTGTTAATATAGCAAATATGATGTATTTTTTGTATTATTTGTTTCCTTCAAAAATATACATTTTAATGTGATTTATGCATGTTTGTTTTTATTTTGCTACAGATCAGAGTATGGTTTTTATTTAGCTGTGTGAAGTTAGCTAAACATACGACATTGGACATTGGACATTCAAAATCGAATGTTGTGCTGGCACGACATTGGACATTGGACATTCAAAAGTGAAAGTCGTGCTAGCACGACATTGGACATTGGACATTCAAAAGTGAAAGTCGTGCTAGCACGACATTGGACATAAGACATTCAAAATCGAATGTTGTGCTGGCACGACATTGGACATTGGACATTCAAAATCGAATGTTGTGCTGGCACGACATTGGACATTCAAAATCGAATGTTGTGCTGGCACGACATTGGACATTCAAAATCGAATGTCGTGCTGGCACGACATTGGACATTGGACATTCAAAATCGAATGTCGTGCTGGCACGACATTGGACATTGGACATTCAAAAGTGAAAGTCGTGCTAGCACGTCATTGGACATTGGACATTCAAAATCGAATGTTGTGCTGGCACGACATTAGACATTGGACATTCAAAATCGAATGTTGTGCTGGCACGACATTGGACATTGGACATTCAAAAGTGAAAGTCGTGCTAGCACGACATTGGACATTGGACATTCAAAATCGAATGTTGTGCTGGCACGACATTGGACATTGGACATTCAAACGTGAAAGTCGTGCTAGCACGACATTGGACATTGGACATTCAAAATCGAATGTCGTGCTGGCACGACATTGGACATTGGACATTCAAAATCGAATGTCGTGCTGGCACGACATTGGACATTGGACATTCAAAATCGAATGTCGTGCTAGCACGACATTGGACATTGGACATTCAAAATCGAATGTTGTGCTGGCACGACATTGGACATTGGACATTCAAAATCGAATGTTGTGCTGGCACGACATTGGACATTGGACATTCAAAAGTGAAAGTCGTGCTAGCACGACATTGGACATTGGACATTCAAAATCGAATGTTGTGCTGGCACGACATTGGACATTGGACATTCAAAATCGAATGTTGTGCTGGCACGACATTGCACATTGGACATTCAAAAGTGAAAGTCGTTCTAGCACGACATTGGACATTGGACATTCAAAATCGAATGTTGTGCTGGCACGACATTGGACATTGGACATTCAAACGTGAAAGTCGTGCTAGCACGACATTGGACATTGGACATTCAAAATCGAATGTCGTGCTGGCACGACATTGGACATTGGACATTCAAAATCGAATGTTGTGCTGGCACGACATTGGACATTGGACATTCAAAAGTGAAAGTCGTGCTAGCACGACATTGGACATTCAAAATCGAATGTTGTGCTGGCACGACATTGGACATTGGACATTCAAAATCGAATGTTGTGCTGGCACGACATTGGACATTCAAAATCGAATGTCGTGCTGGCACGACATTGGACATTGGACATTCAAAATCGAATGCCGTTCTAGCACGACATTGGACATTCAAAATCGAATGTTGTGCTGGCACGACATTGGACATTGGACATTCAAAATCGAATGTTGTGCTGGCACGACATTGGACATTCAAAATCGAATGTTGTGCTGGCACGACATTGGACATTGGACATTCAAAAGGGAAAGTCGTGCTGGCACGACATTGGACATTCAAAATCGAATGTTGTGCTGGCACGACATTGTACATTGGACATTCAAAATCGAATGTTGTGCTGGCACGACATTGGACATTGGACATTCAAAAGTGAAAGTCGTGCTAGCACGACATTGGACATTCAAAATCGAATGTTGTGCTGGCACGACATTGGACATTGGACGTTCAAAAGTTAAAGTCGTGCTGGCACGACATTGGACATTGGACATTCAAAATCGAATGTTGTGCCAGCACGACATTGGACATTCAAAAGTGAAAGTCGTGCTAGCACGACATTGGACATTGGACATTCAAAATCGAATGTTGTGCTGGCACGACATTGGACATTGGACATTCAAAATCGAATGTTGTGCCAGCACGACATTGGACATTGGACATTCAAAAGTGTTAGTCGTGCTAGCAGTTAGCACATTTAAATCAATGTATGACATGTTTTATGAATGAATGTTTTTTTTTACCGACTGTAAATTAATTTTTATTGCATGCATTATTCGGATTTTTTGTTTGTTGGAGATATTGTCTTGAAATTATTTGAAAAGGGTCAGAGATCACAAAGCAATGAACCGTTATAAAGTTTATTAACACCAAGAGAGCATTGTCATGACGATTCAATCGCAATATTTGAAACTTAAGCATGATTCAGATATATATGATGTCACATATGCAGAGAAAGATTCAAATGAATATAGTTATGAATGGTCGTGGATTATATGTAGACAAACAGTGATAATGCTTTCAAAAGGGCATATTTTTAATAAGATTAATTGTTTACACACCACTGCTACACATCTAGTACCATTTATAAAGGAAGTGAAGATAATTATATTCACAGTATATAATGACAAATGGAAAATATAGACATGCATTGATGATTCCTACAAGTATAAATGTAATCGTCCGTACATCTTTTTTATCTGGTTTTACGTAAACACAAAAAAATATTGTCAATGAGTCGATAAAGTAACCTATTCCTGCCTGTCGACTTGTTTTTTTTATCGACTCAGTTAGTCGAACATGCTACGTCGTCTTCATTTGGTAAAGTTTATATGAAATAATTGTGTTCGATAAACCTGTTTGATAAGTCGACAGAATTACACAAAGCGTTTTATAATCAATCGCATCGACATTAAAGAATTCAAAATGACGTCTTCATCACATACGACATAAGTTCTTATAGGTTTTACAGAATATACAATTTATACATGTAAAATGTGACACCAGCGCCATTGGAAATGGCATCTTGGGCAGAACTGACGATGGTTGAAAGGGTTGAAAGGAAACAAAGCGCAAATGATTATATAAACCCAACAAATGTGCACTTCAGTATGTGTTTATCTACAGAGCTTTAGAATAATTATATTACATTAATGAATGTGTCTGCATTTACATGGAAATATATATGTATATCAATCGAAAGGATTGTTTTAATACAACTCTCAATAACAATGTTGCGGACTTTCAAATACAAGTTTCTTTGTTAAATATGTGTTAGGTACCTCAAATGTATAATATTGTCGGACATGGATGTGACTTAAGGCAACATACACACACAGCTAAACTTGTCAATGCATAAACCATTGGCGATAATGCTACATTTTGATGCATGGGGATCCCATATAATTTTGGTATTATTTTAAAGGGTACTCCTGACAGATAATTAAAGAGTAAAAATGACCTTTGTCCAACAATTATTATTTGTATACTGGTTGTCGTTTCATTATATTTTTTCTCTTAATATTTACCACTTCCATTGGATGCCTAAATAATATTTGGTCACTATGAATAGACAGATAAACGTTATTATAAACCATATTTTAAAAAATAAAAGCCAAGTTGAATGTCGTTATTTAACACAATAATTTGAATGGACAAATTAGAATTGCAGCCTTATCACCAGATTTCGGATATATATATTTCTGCCACCTCAGAAAAGTAGATTCAAACATTTGTCCATGCGTGAAATTCTTATCTTCCCAACGGGCAAAGATAAACAAGTACCCGTATGGAACTCTTCTTTATTGCCTTCACTTTGCTGCATCCAAAACTATTTAAAGAACGATTTGACTATTAACATAATCTGAATCACTGCGCGAATATCTATGACAACCAGGAACTTTTGAATGTCCAATGTCCAATGTCGTGCCAGCACAACATTCGATTTTGAATGTCCAATGTCCAATGTCGTGCTAGCACGACTTTCACTTTTGAATGTCCAATGTCCAATGTCGTGCCAGCACGACATTCGATTTTGAATGTCCAATGTCCAATGTCGTGCTAGCACGACATTCGATTTTGAATGTCCAATGTCGTGCCAGCACGACATTCGATTTTGAATGTCCAATGTCATGCCAGCACGACATTCGATTTTGAATATCCAATGTCCAATGTCGTGCTAGCACGACATTCGATTTTGAATGTCCAATGTCCAATGTCGTGCCAGCACAACATTCGATTTTGAATGTCCAATGTCCAATGTCGTGCTAGCACGACTTTCACTTTTGAATGTCCAATGTCCAATGTCGTGCCAGCACAACATTCGATTTTGAATGTCCAATGTCCATTGTCGTGCTAGCACGACTTTCCCTTTTGAATGTCCAATGTCGTGCCAGCACAACATTCGATTTTGAATGTCCAATGTCGTGCTAGCACGACATTCGATTTTGAATGTCCAATGTCCAATGTCGTGCCAGCACGACATTCGATTTTGAATGTCCAATGTCCAATGTCGTGCCAGCACGACATTCGATTTTGAATGTCCAATGTCCAATGTCGTGCTAGCACGACATTCGATTTTGAATGTCCAATGTCCAATGACGTGCCAGCACAACATTCGATTTTGAATGTCCAATGTCCAATGTCGTGCTAGCACGACTTTCACTTTTGAATGTCCAATGTCCAATGTCGTGCCAGTACAACATTCGGTTATGAATGTCCAATGTCGTGCCGGCACGACAATCGTTTTTGAATGTCCAATGTCCAATGTCGTGCCAGCACAACATTCGATTTTGAATGTCCAATGTCGTGCTAGCACGACTTTCACTTTTGAATGTCCAATGTCCAATGTCGTGCCAGCACAACATTCGATTTTGAATGTCCAATGTCCAATGTCGGGCCAGCACAACATTCGATTTTGAATGTCCAATGTCCAATGTCGTGCCAGCACGACATTCGATTTTGAATGTCCAATGTCCAATGTCGTGCTAGCACGACTTTCACTTTTGAATGTCTAATGTCCAATGTCGTGCCAGCACAACATTTGGTTATGAATGTCCAATGTCCAATGTCGTGCCGGCACGACAATCGTTTTTGAATGTCCATTGTCCAATGTCGTGCCAGCACAACATTCGATTTTGAATGTCCAATGTCCAATGTCGTGCTAGCACGACTTTCACTTTTGAATGTCCAATGTCCAATGTCGTGCCAGCACAACATTCGATTTTGAATGTCCAATGTCCAATGTTGTGCCAGCACAACATTCGATTTTGAATGTCCAATGTCCAATGTCGTATGTTTAGCTAACTTCACACAGCTTTTTTATTTAATTCATATGCAATGCATGTACAGTAATAGAAAAATAAAGTTTGGTCAAGAAACGAGCACCACCTTTCTTGTGTTATCAATTCATCAAACTATTTCAGAAATGCATACTACATTATGCTACAATGAACATTTATGTATAATATTGCTTATTAAAATTTCAGATTCCTCCGACTCAGCGGATCATGAAATTCCTGTCCCCATGAGGCAACGAGGGCGTGCTTGTGGTGGAGGCCTTGTTCGCCGATGAGTCAATGTTCATGGACAGTAGGATGACGCTAAATATTAACCTGACTGACATTCATATGTGTTTCATGCAATCCCATGAGTTTTACCATTCACACAAAAACATCAAACAAGCCAGAGTGTGTATATTTTCTATTGTTTACCAATTAGAGACCTTTCACCAAACAATGGACGCTAACGAGCGAAAGAGTATCGACCGAGAATAGATTTCTTAATGGGCGTATTTTAACTATTTTTGCAATGATTATCACAATTGATTGGTTGATATTTTAAATCAAGAGTTATGAATATTAATGAGATAAACAACAATTACAGAGTACGAAAAACTATCATTTAAAAAATAATAAGTGTAAGTAAACAACAACTGAACTTCGTATTGAATTTTGTTCACTATTTTTTGTATGCTATTAATTTTCGTTCATTGTAATTCTGATTGTTGTTCATTTCTGCAGTGCATACTTGTATAAAATGAAACGAATAAGACAAATTAAAAGCCTGAAACAACATTTGTTTTCTTTTTATATCATTTTTTTGTTACAATACGTAATGGAAGTTTACTTTAATGGTGAAAATGACCAATAATACGACCAACGCACAATATACGTCATTAACGATACATGTATTCACAATCTTGTCTTTGCGAACACATATTCAATATTTCCGAGTAATCGAGTACCCGAGTACTCGATCGAACGATCGTCCGAGTACTCGAGTATTAATTTTACTACTCGTTGTTCTACTCAACTGGAACCATGCTATAAATAAGTACCTTCTTCATGCTGCAATCAACATTTTAGATGTCAAAGTTATACTGCTCCGTGTTAGACGAAATTGTCAAACGGAATACCCACTTTATCCAGTTCGGCCATTTCAAACATTTCAAACTTGCACAAAAGAAGGTTTTGCTTAACAGAAGGTCAAATGCTGAAATATGACATCTGACTTGGTTCCAAAGTAATATCGTCTGAATTTCAGTTCAGGAAATGTTTTTATACGGAAACAAAACTGAAGAAAGGACTAAATGTGTATTAATTCGCCAATTGCATTTTATTTTGGCAGTGCTTTTGACACACTAGGTAACCCTACAGCAGAATCGCTAACCGTTATATATATCAGCATTTCGAGTTCCGTATCCCTAACATCAGCATATTGATATTCATATCCCTTACAGCAGGATATTGATATCGCTATCCATTACATCAGCATATTGATATCGCTATCCCTTACATCAGCATATTGATATCGCTATACCTTACATCAGCATATTGATATCGCCTACCCTTGCATCAGCATATTGATATCTCTATCCATTACATCAGTATATTGATATCGCTATCCCTTACATCAGCACATTGATATCGCTATCCATTACATCAGCATATTGATATCGCTATCCATTACATCAGCATATTGATATCGCTATTCCTTACATCAGCACATTGATATCGCTATCCATTACATCAGCGCATTGATATCCCTATCCCTTACATCAGCACATTGATATCGCTATCCCTTACATCAGCATATTGATATCGCTATCCATTACATCAGCACATTGATATCGCTATATCTTACATCAGCACATTGATATCACTATCCTTTACATCAGCACATTGATATCGCTATACCTTACAGCAGTATATTGATATCGTTATCCATTACATCAGCATATTGATATCGCTATACCTTACATCAGCACATTGATATCGCTATCCCTTACATCAGCATATTGATATCGCTATCCATTACATCAGCACATTGATATCGCTATATCTTACATCAGCACATTGATATCGCTATACCTTACAGCAGTATATTGATATCGTTATCCATTACATCAGCATATTGATATCGCCTACCCTTACAGCAGGATATTGATACCGCTATACCTTACATCAGCATATTGATATCGCTATCCATTACATCAGTTTATTGATATCGCTATCCATTACATCAGCATATTGATATCGCTATACCTTACAGCAGTATATTGATATCGCTATCCATTACATCAGCATATTGATATCGCTATACCTTACAGCAGTATATTGATGTCGCTATCCCTTACATCAGCATATTAATATCGCTATCCCTTACATCAGCATATTGATATCGCTATCCCTTACAGTAGGATATTGATACCGCTATACCTTACATCAGCATATTGATACCGCTATACCTTACATCAGCATATTGATAATGCTATCACTTACATCAGCACATTGATACCGCTATCCCTTACATCAGCATATTGATATCGCTATCCCTTACATCAGCATATTGATATCGCTATCCCTTACATCAGCATATTGATACCGCTATACCTTACATCAGCATATTTATATCGCTAATCATTATATAGCAGGATATTGATATCCCTTTACCTTACAGCATGAAATTAATATTCCTGTACATTACAGCAGGACAGTGATATTGCTAATCTTTACGTCAGCATATTGATATACATATCCCTTTAAGCAGGATGTGATATCGCTGATCCTAGAAGTAGGATGTGATATCGCTGATCATAGAAGCAGGATGTGATATCGCTGATCCTAGAAGCAGGATGTGATATTGCTGATCCTAGAAGCAGGATATTGAAATCACCATCCCTTACAGAAGGATATTGATATCACCATCCCTTACAGCAAGATATTGATATCACCATCCCTTACAGCAGGATATTGATATCACCATCCCTTACAGCAGGATATTGATATCACCATCCCTTACAGCAGGATATTGATATCACCATCCCTTACAGCAGGATATTGATATCACCATCCCTTACAGCAAGATATTGAAATCACCATCCCTTACAACAGGATATTGATATCACCATCCCTTACAACAGGATATTGATATCGCTAATCCTTACAGCAGGATATTGAAATCACCATCCCTTACAACAGGAAATTGATATCACCATCCCTTACAACAGGATATTGATATCACCATCCCTTACAGCAGGATATTGATATCGCTAATCCTTACATCAGGATATTTATATCACCATCCCTTACAGCAGGATATTGATATCACCATCCCTTACAGCAAGATATTGATATCACCATCCCTTACAGCAGGATATTGATATCACCATCCCTTACAACAGGATATTGATATCACCATCCCTTACAGCAGGATATTGATATCACCATCCCTTACAGCAGGATATTGATATCACCATCCCTTACAGCAAGATATTGAAATCACCATCCCTTACAACAGGATATTGATATCACCATCCCTTACAACAGGATATTGATATCACCATCCCTTACAGCAGGATATTGATATCGCTAATCCTTACATCAGGATATTTATATCACCATCCCTTACAGCAGGATATTGATATCACCATCCCTTACAGCAGGATATTGATATCACCATCCCTTACAGCAGGATATTGATATCCCCATCCCTTACAGCAGGATATTGATATCGCTAATCCTTACATCAGGACATTGAAAACTTCATATCTTACAGAAGGATATTGAAATCCCTAATCCTTACACCAGGATATTGATGTCGCTAACCCTAACAACAGGATATCAACATCACTATTCTTTACAGAAGGATATTGATATCGCTAATCCTTACATCAGCATAATGAGATCACTATCCTTTACAGCCGGATATTGATATCACTATCCCATACATCAACATATTGATATCACAAATCCTAACAGCAGGATATTGATATTCCTAACCTTACAGCAGAATATTGATATCGATTACTTGTATCCTTACAACCGGATATTGATATCGCTTATCCTAGAAGCAGGATGATAATATCGTTTATCCTTTCCCCATTTTCACATAAGAAAATTTATATATATTCGTATCATTTCAAAACTAGCACTTGATTTAAATAATATTTAATCGAAGGAATAAAAATGGGTAGATAGAAAAACAGGAAACAAAACATTACTAGATTTTACAGCCTGGTCACCATAATAAGAACATGACTGTGTACATACCATCCAATTTTGTCAATATATATCATCAGAAAAATCAAAAACGACAAAGCAAACGATATGCGTATTCTAAACCTTTTGAAAATTAAGATCAACAAGTTTAGATTCTTTTGAAAATGTAATAGCTAGCAAGAAAGAATAGCCTTTTCAATTACTTATTATACATTGAGAAATTATACCGACGTTTAAACATTTATGTAGTGTTAGTTTTCTTTTGTTGTTACTTTTCATTATTATTTTTGTTATACGTTAACAACGCAATGAACTCAACTGAAGAAATATTCAACTTCTCCAATTATAGAAAAGAACAGAACAGAACAGATAATTTATTTACCAGAAGAGCATAGACCCATGTGGATGAATATCATACAAAAATGGCGACAAGTACAAACATGTGTAAGTATTCATACACATATGTGCACTTTCGTGCACTACAGACAACATATAACATACCAAGACCTACAATTATCAAAATTTTAACAATAAAATGAATGGTATATAGGTGATTATATATATATATATATATATATATATATATATATATATATACATACACATAAACACATGCATATACACATATAAACACACACACATATACTTATGTTGGATATAATGCAACATTTCTAAGTTCGAAAGCCTTGTATATAAACATACTCATATATATCGTTGCATGCTACTGTACATTGATTAGCCCAACATATTACTCGATGTTAATGAAAATAGTTTAAACTGAAACTTTAAGTGATGTTTACGTTGATGAAACTGTTGTTTCAATTAACAATGCCATAACTATTGATGTACGTACCAGTCGTGTATGATTAAGACGTTTATGAACAGCAGATGCTTCTAATTTTAAATCAAAACAAAACGTTACCAAGTATTCTATTAATAACTTAATAATAGTATGGAAATAAACATTGGGATAAAATATACATAAACTTGAAGTGATGGGTTGGCTACTCGTAAACCTAACCAGTCTCTGTTGGAATCTGAGTGTTTTCATTTGCCTTTCCAAGGTGGTTCCCCAATATTTATCAATAGCTTGTTACATAAATATATATTCGTACATGGTGGTTGTTCATATTGTCCTCGTTTGTGGCCGCTAAATCGTGTATAATCATTTTGCTGACATACCAAATAAAAGTCCTGCGCTACGTTTAGCGATTTTGATAATATATATGACTAAATCTATATTTATGATATCACAGTCACGAATTCCTGAATGTAAAGCAGTCTGTTAAAGTTTATTTCAAGGGCAGACATTAAAATGTCCATTGTATGTTGGGCAACTATGAACTAATGGAATAAAGTAAATCATCGTTAAATAGCACTGTCGACAATATGAACTTTAATGTAGAAGAATTGTATACATCATTGTATTGTCTTTCTCGTTTGCACGAAATGACTATAAACTGGAGTTCCAAAAAACTGAGACTATTCTGATTTTCTTGACGTTGGATGTACTTTCAGACTGCGAATGCTTTTTGGATGAGGTTTCAAACTAGGTCTTCTTTTCTGAACAATGGTTGTTCTTTCAAATTTTGACTGTTCTAAACTACGTCGCTTTTCTGCACATTGAATGTTCTTTCAAACTGAGACTCATATCTTAAAGTTTGATGTACTTTCATACTGAGACTCCTTTTCTTTACGCTTGATGTTCTTTCAAACTGAGACTGCCTTTCAAAAAATCGCGGTGAAAGCAGAAATTAATAATTATTTTGATGTTTGAAGCGTTTCACAACTGTAAAGTTGAAGCATGATAAAAGTGTTGACCGTGGTAATATATGACTTAAACAGTAAAACATTTTAATCTTGAATTGAGCCTGTCCCTCCTATTTTGAGTTATGGCCCCTGCAGTAAGCAAAAATAAACAATTTTACCTTGTGATGTACCTTTTGATCAATACAAGTGAAATTGCTACCATTTATTTGTGACAAATATACCAGTGGGGCACACGCTGTGTTCTGAAGGTTATCCTAAGACATGCACTTTCAATTTAAAACTAAACCTAACTAATATCAACATATTGATATTCCTATCAAGGATATTGATATTTCTTACAGCAGGATATTGATATTCCTATCACTAACAATGGCATATTGATATTCCTATCCAGAGTATTGATATCGGATTTCCTATTTCTTAAAGCAGGATATTGATATTCCTATCCAGGATATTGATATCCCTTTTTCTTAAAGCAGGATATTGATATTCATATCACTAACATTGGAACATTGAAATCCCTATCTCTTACATCAGGATATTGATTTCCGTAGCCCTACCAGAAGCATATTAAGATCCTTATCACATACAGCAGGATATTGATATTTTGTCCCTTATATCAGGATATTGATAATTCTATCAATTACAGCAGGGTATTGATATCCCTATACATTACAGAAGGATATTGATATTCCTAACCATTAAAGTATGATGTTGATATCCATATCCCTAACAGCAACATATTGATATCCCTAACCTTTACATTTGAATATTGATATCAATATCCTTTATATCAACATATTGCTACCCCTATCCCTAAAATTAGCATATTGATATCCCTATTCTCTAAATTAGCTTATTTTGAACCTTATCTCTTACATCAGCATAATGATATCTTTATTCCTTACATCAGCATATTGATATCTCTTTCCCTAACACCAGCATATTGACATCCCTATCCTCTAAATAAGCATATTGATTTCCTTATCTCTTACATCAGCATATTGATATCTCTATCCCTTACATCAGCATATTGATATCCCTATTCCTTACAACACTCATATTGATATCCATATCCATTACATCGGGATATCGATAAACATATACCTCACAGAACGATATTAATATCCATATTCCTTACATCAGCATATTGTTATCCCTATTCCTGACAGAAGGATATTTATTTCGCGAATCCGTACATATGGATATTGATATCCCTACCCTTTACAGAAGAAAAATGATATCCATTTTTTTAACAGATGTATATTAATATTCCGAACCCTAACAGTAGGATATTGATATCACTATCCCTTACAGCAGAATATTGTAGCCCTATCCCATACATCAGCATGTTATTATCCCTATCCCTTTCAGCAGGATATTGATATACCGAACACTTACAGCAGGATATTGGTATGCATATCCTTTTCATCGACATATGTATATCCCTATACTTTACAGAAGGATAGTGGTATTCATATCCCTCAACAACATATTGATATCCCTATCCCTTACAGAAGTAATTGGTACTCATATCCTTTACATTAACATATCCTTTACAGAAGAATATTGATATTCCTATCCCTTACATCAGTATATTGATATTTCTATCCCTTACATCAGTATATTGATATTTCCATTCCTTATAGCAGGATATTGATATTCATATCCTTATATCAACCCATCGATATCCCTATCCCTTACAGAAGGATATTGATATCCATATCCCTGACATCAATATAATAGGGTTATAAGTTTTGCGTTTGGATCCGGAAGGTTGTATTCGACTAGAGTGATTTTTTGCAAATTCGGATTTCACAAGGCGAAAGCAAAGAGAAATCAAAATCTGCAAAATTCCACGAGAGTCGAATACGACATTTTTTATCAAAACGATTTGATCAGTACTAATAACCCTTTCATTATAAACATTACTGGTTAGATCACTTAAAAGCCACATGTTTTCATAATAAATGTCATGTTAACGACGTATTATTTTGTTTTATGACGGTTTTCAGATTTGAATGCAGCGTCAAAAATAACCCCAATATGCGCACTAACCTTAGCGCCTACTCCTCTTGTTCATTGTTTTATTTGCCGCTGTACAAAAATTGGGGATCAATTTCTGGACTATAATATCGCCAAATACTTTGATATAAGGGGTAAATAAATGCACTGAGCACGAATATGAAGTCTGTTTTTTCAGCGTGAAATCCAACTACGAAATAACCGAAAAGATTTTTTTTTTCATTTTTTTAACCCCAGAATTTTAACCAATTTGGCAGCAATAATGACCAAAAGTCCCTAACCCTAATCCTAACCCTAACCAGTCTCTGTTGGAATCTGAGTGTTTATATTTGCCGTTTTAAGGCGTTTCCCCATTATTTATTAATAGCTTGTTACATAAATATATATGTGTACATGGTGGTTGTTCGTAATGTCCTCGTTCGTGGCCGCTATTTTTTTTTACTAATTGGTTAACGGATTTTTTTTGAAAAATGTTGGACGGGTGGTGCGAAAAAAAAAGAAGAAGGATTTCATACTCATACTTATTTTTTTACAATACATGTACATATATTTTTCATAGCGTTTGTGGCGAAACCCAAAACCAAAAGATCAAAATAACAACAAACAGGAAAGACATGTTCATAGATACATATGAATGACATTTGAAATACTTAAGTATGTTTTGATTTTTATGCAATGTCTTCAATGCCTCAATATTATAATGAATATTGATATGTTCAAATACTCACTTTGTCATACACATATGTTTGGCTTTACAGTCCAATTTTCTCTCCTACCAATTTCAAATTCAAATTAATGTAATCATTATATAAGCATTTTATACACTTCCACCTTAATATAATGTCACATTTTAAGTCAATTTTATTACAAACTTTCAGTTTTACTGTCACTTTTTGTTGATGTTTTTTGAAGCACATCCTGACTGCAAGAGTTTTCCTATTTGCAACACTATTTCCACATATCAACCTTACAATGAATATTCCTGTGTCTCCTCATTCCTGGGTACTACTTCTTTTCAAAAGAAAAAGCACAATGTAACAAATTTCACTGACTCAATTATTTATTAAATGGAATAAGGAAATGTAAATAATAAAAATGACTTTATATTCAGTATTTAATTCTTTGAATTTAAGATTTTTCTCTGCAGCTTTAACAAAATTTAAGTTACCCCAGGTTTTTATTACTTGAATAGTAGTCTCCATCTAATTTGTTTAACAATTAATGACCCCTGGGACAAACACAGGACAATATATTTTATCAATTTTTGTGGATTATATGTGATTTGTTACCATTGATACAGACATCATCCTTGATAGTGTCAGTTATACCAAAAATTATAGTTTAAATGCAGATGGTATGATGAAAATGAGAATTTATTTTTTTGTATGATCTCAACTCAATTGAGGCCGCCATTTTGAAAACAATTTTTAAAGCTGCATCCTTATGTTGCAAAGGAACAGGCAACAGGTTTTACATCATTTCATGTGCGCAAAAACAAACAAACTGATTTACTCTTTTAATAAAAAATACCCAAAAAAACAACATTCATTTTTTTATTTCAAATTTTTTTTTTTTTTTTTTTTGAGTTTTCGAAATAATTGGGCGGCAGATCCGTTAACCAATTCATTAAAAATAAAAGGCCTAAATCGTATATCATTTTGCTGCCATACCAAATAAAAATCCTGCGCTACGTTTAGCGATTTTGATTTCTTTTTCCTTCATTATCGGTGACGGATACTATGTCTACATCTATATTTATGATCGAATCACGAATTCCTTAATGTAAAGCAGTCTGTTAAAGTTTATTTCAAGGACAGACATAAAATTGTCCATTGTATGTTGGACAACTATGAACTAAAACGGAATATAGTATTCATCATTAAATAGCAGTGTAAACAATATGAACTTTAATGTAAAAAATGAATACGGCCTTTTATTGTCTTTCTCGTTTGCACGAATGACTATAAACTGGAGTTCCAGATAACTGAGATTTTTTTTTGATTTTCTTGACGTTGGATGTACTCTCAAACTACGAACGCTTTCTTATGTTGGATGAGGTTTCTAATTATGTCTCCTTTTCTGAACGTTTCAAGTTCTTTCAAGCTGAGACTGCCTTTTCTTACGTGTTATGTGCTTCCAAACTACAACTGCCTTTTTCTTAACGTTTGATGTTCTTTCAAGCTGAGAATGCCTTTTCTTAACGTTGGATGTTCTTTCAAACTGAGACTACCTTTTCTTACGTTCGATGTTCTTTCAAATTGAGACTCCTTTTCTGAACGTGTTATGTGCTTTCAAACAGAGACTGCCTTTTCTTAACGTTTGATGTTCTTTCGAATTGAGACTGCCTTTTCTTAACGTTCGATGTTCTTTCAAATTGAGACAACTTTTCTTAACGTTTGATGTGCTTTCAAACTGAGACTACCTTTTCTTACGTTCGATGTTCTTTCAAATTGAGACTCCTTTTCTTAACGTGTTATGAGCTTTCAAACAGAGACCGCCTTTTCTTAGCGTTTGCTGTTCTTTCAAATTGAGACTCCTTTTCTAAACGTTTGATGTTCTTTCAAATTGAGACTCCTTTTCTTAGCCTTTGATGTTCCTTCAAATTGAGACTCCTTTATTTAACGTTTGATGTTCTTTCAAATTAAGACACCTTTTCTTAACTTTTGATTTTCTTTCAAATTGAGACTCCTTTTCTTTACGTTTGATGTACTTTCATACTGAGGCTTCTTTTCTTAAGGCTTGATGTTCTTTTAAACTGAGACTGCCTTTTCTAAACGTTTGGTGTTCTTTCAAACTGAGACTGCCTTTCCTTAACGATTGATTTTCTTTAAAACTGCGACTCCGTTTCTTAACGTTTGATGTTCTTTTAAAACTGAGACTGCTTTTTCATAACGTTGGATGTTCATTGAAACTGAGACTGCTTTTCTTAACGTTTTATGTACTTTAATCGTATTTATCTAAATTTCTCGACGCGCTGGAACGCGGCTAAAATTACAGAAATGAGCGCGGTGGGCGTTAAGCTTATCTGGCTGGGTAAAGTGAAATTAAATTAAAAATATCACGTTCGCGGTAAGGAAAAATCTCGGTGATGTGCGAAATGTGCAAAAAACGCGTGGTTGCTAGTGCAGTTTTTAATATTCCAAATTAACTACCATTAATTACGAATACTATGATCATACATTTAATAGTTGTGAATAGTTCTGAATTATCTTCACTTCTGATATTAGATATAATTGTGATGCTGGATATGCCCAATACGATATGTAGAGCTGTTATGAACATAAATAACAATGGGCAGTAATCGCTGAATACATGCGACATATGACGTTCGGAGGTTTTACGACATCTATTAGCGTTCCTTGCGACATTTAGCGTTGGTTGCGACATTTAACGTTGCCGTTGGTTGCGACATTTAACGTCAGCCTTGCGACATATAACGTTAAGTGCAACATTTAGCGTTGGTGCGACACCTAACATTGCTTCAATGCGATTATCGGCCGCACCTGTTAAAATATGATACCAGTACGACAGGTTCCTTGCATAGCATTCGGCATTAAAACTGAAGTACAGGGCAAATGGTGTATTAATTTCAGGTTTATTTAGGAATGTTGTGGCCCGTAAATCAGCACTTTGAATAATCAAAAGGTCATTTCGCAAAGAGCTAGGACATCCCACCCTCTTGCATCTCACTTTGTTTCTTATAGTTTTTACATGTCCGGATTTGCCTCTGCAATTTTGCATTTAAAAGGCATTTAAAGTCGCGATGGCGTCACGGCGGAGTCAAACACTGTAATATACTGGTACATCTTGATGAACTCAAGTAATCAAACAGTTTAAGCTTGGCGGGGAAATAGGACAATCATGGGAGCAGAATGTATCGTGTTATGGCAGTCCATTAAAATATTAATCCCGAATTATCTAGCAGCCAATTGTAACCCCCCCCCCCCCCAACACACACACACACACACACACACACACACACCCAGGTCCGGTGATTAGCGGGGACTTTGACTTACGGTCCAAACAAGCCTGGGTAAAATCCCCGCCCTGCGTGGACGATATGATTGTAAAATCCCCGCCAAATGCCCCCGCATCCCAGGGACCTAGGTAAGGCCCATTCCCCGCTATATTTGGCACGAAGACAATACCACCGCATTCACCCGGCGCTTCGGAGCCGTCGTAAAGGTAAAAACACGGCCCATTTCCCCGGCTATCCCCAGTATAACCCCCGACCTGGGGGGGGGGGGGGGCGTGGTTACAATTGACTGGTGCATTAGTGCTTTCATTTAACTTATATATTGCAGGACTTGTTTATTGGGTGGATTGATCCAGAGATGCGACCATCACTGCATAAAGGAAAAAAAATGAGACCATCTCGATGTGGTTTTTAGGTGTAAAGTTAATATACACTATTTCTTTTATGGGAAAAGGTGTGTTAAAGCTTAAATATTTTCCGGAAATTTGTTAAAAAGTGGAAAGGCAAATAAGCTGGAATGATTCAGCTAATACCCTCAAACATTTCTCAGACAAGTCAGATTGGATAAAGGGAACTTGTTTCTGAAAGAATTTTATCTAGGTGTTTGTATTTTGTATTTTGTTCAAGTTCTTAAAGTTTGAATTTTTAAAACTGTTTTTAAAAGATTTGTCTCCCCTTGGCCATGCACAAGAAGTCTGGGTCTTTAAGACAAAATTGTCTGATATGCCAGCCAATTAAACATTCATCTTATTTCTGGCAGTTATTTTATTTATTCATTTGTTTTTACTCATGGATTAATTCATTAAAAAGCGTCATGGGACATTGAAACTGTTCAGTGCACAACAATGAAATTGAGCGTGTATTGTGTGAACCGCTTCATAATTATGTAATACTAAGCTTTGCATTAATGTAGATCATCCTCACTATAAGCCCAACACATTAAAAACTGTGTTTTTCTCAATGCCGTTGCTGTTCGGGAATATTCAGTTAAAACAGCACCCGGAAACCGGACTGTGAGATTCATCTCTTTAAGAAAATGCAATACCTTTCAAGGTGAGGGTACATTGATTGATTGATTGATTGATTGATTTATTTATTAATTATTTGATTGATTGATTGATTGACTGACTGATTGATTGGTTGATTGATTGATTGATTGATTGATTGATTGATTGATTGATTGATTGATTGATTGATTGATTGATTGATTGATTGATTGATTAAGTGTGAGTGTGTGTAAGTGAATTACTGTGAGACCATAACTAAATCAGTGTGAGGGTGTAAAAGTGCGTACATGCAACTTTACATATTCTCCATTTACATATTCTCCATGCAACTTGACATATTCTCCATGCAACTTTACATATTCTCCTTGCAACTTTACATATTCTCCATGCAACTTAACATATTCTCCATGCAACTTTACATATTCTGCTTGCAACTTTACATATATTCCTTTCAACTTTACATATTCTCCATGCAACTTTACATATTCTCCTTGCAACTTCACATATTCTGCTTGCAACTCTACCTTTATTCCTTGCAACTTTACATATTCTCCATGCAACTTTACATATTCTCCTTGCAACTTTACCTATTCTCCATGCACATATTCTCCATGCAACTTTACATATTCTCCACGCAACTTTACATATTCTCCTTGCACATTTACATATTCTCCTTGCAATTTTACATATTTTCCATGCATTTTTACATATTCTCCTTGCAACTTTACATATTCTCCTTGCAACTTCTTGCAACTTTACATGTTCTCCATGCAACTTTACATATTCTCTCTGCAACTATACATATTCTACATTTTGGTTGGCGTATCAGACCATCATCACACTTTCTGCCATAAATGTGAAAGAGTTAAAGGCCATTTTATATTTTCTTCTGTCACCTTGATGATGTTTGATTACATTTACTCCGCCGAGCTACTGAGTTGCACTTTAAAATTTGATATTTTTTAGACCTGTTTGAGGCTACTGTCAAGTAACTTCATGCTCATGGTGGGGTGACAATAACTGCCGAATAATGCACAAGTTAATTGTATTCATGCCCCCTCCCCCCCCCCCAGGTCCAAAAGTATACCGGAGATAGCCGGGGAAATGGGCCGTGTTTTTTCCTTCCCGGTGGCCCCGCAGTGCCGGGTTTTGTCTTCGCGCCAAATATAGCGGGGAATGTGCCTTATCTTGGGTCCCTGGGATGCGAGGCATTTGGCGAAGAGTTTACCATAAGTTCGTCCCCGCAGAGCGGAGATTTTACCCGGGCTTTGCTCGACCGAAAGTCAAAGTTCCCGCTTTTCCATGGACCCTGGGCCGTGGTTTCAATTGACTTGTGCATACAAGTTGTCTGAAAACCCCATTTCTAATGAGATGTTCAGAGGGCCAGCAAGTCTTCTTATTATATAATATAAGCTCTACATTTACACTTCTAATATTGGATAAGAATTTCAAATTGACTTTGCGATTTCTAGATTTACACACCGTCAACGGTGAAGTTCCAGTGCAGCAGGCCAGTTTTCCAGCCGAACTAGTGCCAGGAATAATATCATAAGCCTTAGCCACTTTGGCTTGTTTTATTTCCAGGCTTGTTAACACCGCCAGACGTTCTGTGTTTGAGCTTTCCTTTCTTCTTTTTTACAAAAAGTACTCAGAATTTGCAATGAAATCTCAAATATGATAGCATTGGAGTCTTGATGATGTATAGAAATTATTGTTTGATTCTGCAATATCAAATAAGTAAACATGATGATCGTGGGTTCAGTCTTTATTGGGTTTATGAAAGAGCAAATGAATTAAGTAAGAAGGGGATGAGAATGCTCTAACACCATCTTGTGAATTGAAGAAACAGTTTAAAGATTTTGGAAACATCATAATATATACACATAATACTTATATATAAATACATAAAACAATGTATAACATCAAATCAAGAAGCAACGACAGCATAAGTAACAGTACGTTTTATCATGTAGATTCTAGAAGCAAAGTATTATTAGATCAGACTAGTTTATTGGCAATATCAGTATATACCAAAGCGTATTTATTACTTCTTTTCTCCGATATTAACATAGAAAGTAAACTTGGGCGATTTGAGGGGGAGGGTGTGGGCCGGGTGCCACCCTCCCCCTGGATCCGCTAGTGAATACACAAACACCATACTATACACACAGAATACATATATATAAGTACATAAAACAATGAATAACATCAAATCAAGAAGCAACGACAGCAAAATGATCAGTACGTTTTATCATGTAGATTCTAGAAATAACATAGTATTATTAGTTAAGACTAGTTTATTGGCAATATCAGTATATACCAAAGCGTATTTATTACTTCTTTTCTCCGATATTAACATAGAAAGTAGACTTGGACGATTTGAGGGGGAGGGTGTGGGCCGGGTGCCACCCTCCCCTTTGATCCGCTAGTGAATACACAAACACCATACTATACACACAGAATACATATATATATGTATCAAAAAATAAAGCAATGAATAACATCAAATCATGAAGCAACGTCAGCAAGAAGATCAGTAGGTTTTGTCATAGCATTAAAACAATGTTTAAAAGATTCCATACACTCCGAGCGTTAATACTAGACATAACGGATATAAATGTGTTAATATTGTTGAAAGATCGATTCAGGTTAAACCTAGATCTAATGTCAGTATACAGAAGACAAATGTACACGAATTGATACTCTGATTCATCTTCGGTGGGCGTTTCCTTAAATGCTCGTTCTGTTTCTTATCTTTTTTAATTACTTATTAAAACAGCCATTATCGAACCAAGCAGACGTGTTCACTTCACTAGAGCTTCTAACAGAGTATGCGCTTGAAACTGTTCTACCATTTAGCGAATGGTCTATAAAAAAAATCTACATTTATGGTGTCACCAAGTTTGACTGAATATCAACAAACATTTTTTTAAATTTAAAATCAATAACAACTCTTTCAGGATCTTTTAACATTTTGCATTATCACATTTCATACTGTAGAGTTAAGCGCAAATTTCAAATGGTCAGAAATAACAGTTAAGTGAAATTGTGAATGTGGAGCCTGCTTATTGTACCTCATATATTTGGCCCCGTCATATCAATAAAGATACAAACTATCAATTCGCTTTTTCTGATCAACATTTTTATGAAGTAAAAATAGCTATTTCGAAATTTATAGTTGTGCTTCACACAATCTTTATTTACTTTGAACCTTTTTCAAGCTAAGCTTACAGTTTACCGACAATGCACACACATCCTAACCTATAAGCTCAGTTTCGAGTACAATGTATATGGTTACTGAGGGTGTTTAGATTAACCAACATGGACGTTGAACTATCTATGCAGAACCCACACGAGAAAATGGTTTCAAGAAGTACCTTGAACATATCTTCAATTTGCATGATCGTACGAAATGTCCAGCATCATTTAAGTAATATTGAAAGTCTTGTTCACCTCTTCTTCTCCTTGCCCGCTCTATTACCTGCTCTGGACTGTACGTTTCAAACTCGGGTCGGTCATACTGTAGAACAGAATAACTACCGTCGAAAGGAATGGTTTTATCTTCTTCTTGAACTGTGTGTCTTGGGAAGTATCCTAATTGATAATGCGAGATTTGGCACACCATCGAATACTTTTCTGTGTGATTTATTTCCAAAATAATGGCTTCATGAAAACAGTTTTTGTAATCAAATCGTATTATGTCACCTGCTTTTACATCTTCTTTGGAGGTGATTGGTTTTGTAGGAACTCCAAGAAGTTTTTTGTTGCTTTCATAACAGTCCTTGCAAATGTATCCGCGCGCAAACAATACTGAGTTAACCGTTAAATCATTGCTTATTCCTTCAAATCCTTCGAATAAAAACAGGCCTGTGATTGTTGCAGACTGTAAAACTCGAATCTGGTTGCGTTTGCCTATAATACAGTTTGAATGACAATGATCCAAATCGCGAGTCAACTCCTCGCAAGGTGATGACATCAAGCGGTCTGATGATGAAGATGTTGATGATGATGATGATGATTCTTTTCCATTTTTTCCCGCAACTATTTCTTTAGCGTCTTCCCATCTAAGTTTGTCTCCTGAATTCTCTAGAGCAGCTGTCTCACAACCAACACTATCCTTTAATTCCTTTTTTCCCATTGATTACAAATCAAAAATGGTTTACATTCTCTCAATTATGATAAGAAAATGTTTGTGTGTTAAGTTTCGTATAATAGCTGATGTAATTCACATTTCATTCGGTGTACTATACTTTGAATGAACTCTTTCTGATTTAACCAAATACAAGTATGGAGAAAAATCAATAGCGTAATCAATATTGGAAGACACATGATATTTACTTATGAACGCATTTTAAAAGTACGTAGCTTCAGTATTAAAGGGGCTGTCTCACGTATGGTAAAATCGCGAAAAAAAAGAGAAAATTCTCGAAAACTGACAATCAAATTTAAATCATTTACGAAATATATAAAATACATTTACAACCATAACAGTAAATTAAATAATACTAATTTTAGAAAAAACAAAGAAAATATAGGTATAAAACTAAAGATCGAAATCAAAATTCGACCGCGTAACAGATGGACCACTGAAGCATCAAGTACTCAGAACTTACTCGAGCACTGATCACAAGTACTCGACCCAATCCTGTAAGTGGGCTAATAACAATGATGTTGCAGATAGCGGTTTTTACTGATAAAATTGTTCTGCAAAATGCATGAAAAGTTACTTTAATCACCTTGTTTTATATTTCTCTACGTGAAATAGTTTAAAGACATATTTTAGTATCGATTAAGTTATTAAATTCAAAGCGAAGGGGGTTCCTAGCGGGTCTCATTTATTAGAGAACGCGTTTGAAAAGATGTAATAATTTCAATCATGTCATGCTGTTCTGTGGAAATAACTGTTTGAGGAAGCTATTGGGAAATGGCTTAAGTAGTTTCGATATGATCTAGGCTATGGTGGCATACTTCTGCCACCAGATAACCATATAACTATCTAGTAATTAAGTGGTTAACTAGTTACGTAACTAGTTAACCACTTAATTAACTAGTTAGTTATGTAGTTAACTAGTTACGTAACCAGTTATTTTTTTCAATAAATAAAAGATCATAACGGGAAATAAATGCATGTTAGTGCCTATAACTGCCATTCTTGTATTATTTTACCAGCTTAATGTTAAGTGGTTAACTAGTTACGTAACTAGTTAACCAGTTATCATTTATCTATAAATAGCATTGTTTTGCTCCATTGCAATATTGAAGATTAAACACGGGTTTCGCCATACCTTTATATTCTTACATTTTCGTCATATGTTCATGGAAATGTAGGCTATATTTTTTATACTATTAGTAAAACACATTCAATTGCATGGGCAAAATGAAGAATGATAATGAATAATAAATTAATTGCTAGATTTTCACCACCGCCTGCCCCCTCTTTTTCGTATCGGTCCGGTACTGTCTTGGAACATGTTCGTGGTTCCTCTAGAAACACATGTTTAAGGTCCCTTATGCAATAAAAAAAAGAGCATGAACACATATTCAACAGTGAAACAGTCATCTAAGAAAAATTAATAAATAGTTTGTATTTATTTTTAACAGATATAACTTATATTATTTTTTTACTTATACGTTATGTTTAAAAATTTAAAACTGGTTTTCAATAGAAATCGACATTCCATTTCATATAACCCTAGATCAATTTACACTTTTAAACGACGACGCAAATGGCTGTGACTAACCAAGCTTTAGAAATCAATTGTGCGTTTAATAAATGGAAAATAATATATCAGTGAATTAAAGTTATTAATAAGATTATATATAATTGGCAAGCATTAAGAAAAGAATCATTTGAGATATGGTTGGAAATTGTTGAATTAGTAGATGATTAAGTTATACTCAGTGTCTATTTTTGGTCTTTTAAACGATAAACTTGAAAAGGTTGCGGTTCGACGCCGACTGCTCGTTTTGAAGACCAAATGTATATGCTAAATGCCTTAAGTATTCATTGCGAGAGAATAAAGCTTGAATTCTTTACAAACATTTTTTAAATGATTTACACTTTCTTAGATGATATATGGAGATATAGTGTCTCTGCTGAAACTACAAGCAAAAAGGTATCCCATTGAATACAAAATGGACATGAATAACACTACACTGTTATCGTCAAACTCTTCCATGTCCTTAAAAACTATAATTAAAAAGTTAATATGACCCTTGATTTAAATCTTTAAAAATAGATTTTCCATTTAATTAAAACGGGGGATTATGGTTTAACCAAAGCTTTATATGCAATAAATAGCAAAATAAATCATTTAGTGAACCATTTTAAAACACGTTGATTTAAAGTTTGCATAGTGATTTGAAAGATCAAGCCTGAACTAATCAATCCGCACCGGCGACTGAATCTGTCAAGATAAACCAGCGACGGAACTAGACCAGCCGCATCGGCGAATGAACTCGTCAAGCCGCATTTGCAACAGAACTTGTCAAGCCGCATCGGCGACTGAACTTGTCAAGCCACACCTGCGACTAAACTTGTCAAGCTGCACCGACGACTGAACTTGTCAAGCCACACCGGCGACTGAGCTCGTCAAGCCGCACAAGCGACTGAACCCGTCGAGCCACACCGGCGACTGAACTTGTCAAGCCACACCGGCGACTGAACTAGTCAAGCCACCTGGCGACTGAACCCGTCAAGCTAAACCGTCTACTGAACTTGTCAGGCCGCACCGACGACTGAACTTGTCAAGCCACACCGGCGACTGAGCTCGTCAAGCCGCACAAGCGACTGAACCCGTCGAGCCACACCGGCGACTGAACTTGTCAAGCCACACCGGCGACTGAACTAGTCAAGCCACCTGGCGACTAAACCCGTCAAGCTAAACCGTCGACTGAACTCTTCAAGATGAACCGGCGACTGAACTAGTCAATCCGCACAAGCGACTGAACTAGTCAAGCCACACCGGTGACTGAACTAGTCAAGGCACACCGTCGACTGAACTAGTCAAGGCAAACCGGCGACTGAACTCGTCAAACCGCATTTGCAACAGAACTTGTCAAGCCGCATCGGCGACTGAACTTGTCAAGCCACACCTGCGACTAAACTTGTCAAGCTGCACCGACGACTGAACTTGTCAAGCCACACCGGCGACTGAGCTCGTCAAGCCGCACAAGCGACTGAACCCGTCGAGCCACACCGGCGACTGAACTTGTCAAGCCACACCGGCGACTGAACTAATCAAGCCACCTGGCGACTGAACCCGTCAAGCTAAACCGTCGACTGAACTTGTCAGGCCGCACCGACGACTGAACTTGTCAAGCCACTCCGGCGACTGAGCTCGTCAAGCCGCACAAGCGACTGAACCCGTCGAGCCACACCGGCGACTGAACTTGTCAAGCCACACCGGCGACTGAACTAGTCAAGCCACCTGGCGACTGAACCCGTCAAGCTAAACCGTCGACTGAACTTGTCAGGCCGCACCGGCGACTGAACTCGTCAAGCCACACCGGCGACTGAGCTCGTCAAGCCGCACCGGCGACTGAACTCGTCAAGTCTGAAATAGTCAATCCACACCGGCGACTGAACTTGTCAATCCGCACCGGCGACTGAAATCGTCAAGCCACACCGACGACTAAACTCGTCAAGTCGCACTGGCGACTGAAATCGTCAAGCCAAACCGGCGACTGAAATCGTCAAGCCAAACCGGCGACTAAACCCGTCAAGCCGCACCGGCGACTGAACTTGTCAAGCTGCACCGGCGAATGAACTCGTCAAGCCGCACTGGCGACTGAGCTTGTCAGGCCGCAGCGGCGACTGAACTCGACAAGCCGCATCGGTGACTGAACTTGTCAAACCGCACCGGCGACTGAACTCGTCAAGCCGCACCGGCGACTGAACTCGCCATGCCAAACCGGCGATTGAACTCGTCAAGCCAGAACTAGTCAATCCGCATCAGCGATTGAACTTGTCAATCTGCACCGGCGACTGAACTAGTCAAGCCACACCTGCGACTGAACTAGTCAATCGGCACCGCCGACTGAAATCGTTAAACCACACCAACGACTGAACTCGTCAATCCGCACTGGCGACTGAAATCGTCAAGCTACACCGGCGACAGAACTCGTTAATCCGCACCGACGACTGAAATAGTCAATCGGCACCGGAGACTGAACTTGTCAATCCGCACTGGCGACTGAACTTGTCAAGCCACACAGGCGACTGAACTCGTCAAGCCACACCGGCGTCTGAACTTGTCAAGGCACACCGGCGACTGAACTAGTCAAGGCCCACCGGCGACTGAACTCTTCAATCCGCACCGGCGACTGAACTTGTCAAGCAGCACCGTCGACCGAACTCGTCAAGCCGCACCGGAGTCTGAAACCGTCAAGCCACACCGGCGACTGAACTCGTCAAACCGCACCGGCGTCTAAACTTGTCAAGCCGCACCGGCCACTGAACTCATCAAGCCGCACCGGCGTCTGAACTTGTCAAGACGCACCGGTGACTGAACTTGTCGAGCCGCACCGGCGACTGAACTCGTCAAACCGAACCGGCGACTGAACCTGTCAATCCGCACCGGCGACTGAACTAGTCAAGCCACACCTGCGTCTGAACTATTCAATCGGCACCGGCGACTAAAATTGTCAAACCACACCGGCAACTGAAATCGTCAATCCGCACTGGCGACTAAAATCGTCAAGCCATACCGGCAACTGAAATCGTCAAGCCACACCGGCGACTGAACTCGTCAAGCCACACTGGCGACTAAAATCGTCAAGCCAAACCGGCGACTAAACTCGTCAAACCGCAACGGCGACTGAAATAGTCAGTCGGCACCGGCGACTGAACTCGTAAACCGCCCCGGCGACTAAACCCGTCAAGCCGCACCGGCGACTGAACTTGTCAAGCCGCACCGGCGAATGAACTCGTCAAGCCGCACCGGCGACTGAACTTATCAGGCCGCACCGGCGACGGAACTCGTCAAGCCGCATCGGCGACTGAACTTGTCAAGCCGCACCGGCGACTGAACTCATCAAGCCGCAACGGCGACTGAACTCGTCATGCCACAACGGCGATTGAACTCGTCAAGCCAGAACTAGTCAATCCGCATCAGCGACTGAACTTGTCAATCTGCACCGGCGACTGAACTAGTAAAGCCACACCTGCGACTGAACTAGTCAATCGGCACCGCCGACTGAAATCGTCAAACCACACCGGCGACTGAACTCGTCAATCCGCACTGGCGACTGAACTCGTCAAGCTACACCGGCGACAGAACTCGTCAATCCGCACCGACGACTGAACTAGTCAATCGGCACCGGCGACTGAACTTGTCAATCCGCACTGGCGACTGAACTTGTCAAGCCACACAGGCGACTGAACTAGTCAAGCCACACCGGCGACTGAACTCTTCAAGATGAACCGGCGACTGAACTAGTCAATCCGCACTAGCGACTGAACTAGTCAAGGCACACCGTCGACTGAACTAGTCAAGGCACACCGGCGACTAAACTCGTCAAGCTACACCGGTGACTGAACTAGTCAAGGCACACCAGCGACTGAACTAGTCAATGCACAACTGCGACTGAACTCGTCAATCCGCACCGGCGACTGAACTTGTCAAGCCGCACCGGCGACTGAATTCGTCGAGCCGCACCGGCGACTGAACTTGTCAAACCGCACCGGTGACTGAACTTGTTGAGCCGCACCGGCGACTGAACTCGTCAAGCTGCATCGGCGACTGAACTCGTCAAACTGAACGGCTGTGTGTATTTTGTTGAGTGTCTGGAAGGTTTCACATTGTGCCTCTTGATAGAATAGATAAAATATCAACGGACATGGGGCTTTTCTCTGTATTTTCAATTTTCTTTTAACGGGTGAAATGTGCTTACTAATTAAGCGTTGATATAAGTCATAGTGAAATTAAATCATTTGTAATAGCAATTTTGTCTTCGGGAGACAAGCTACTTTGGTGCACTCTTTGTTTTTGGTTATAATGAACTTGAATGAATTCATAAAAATGATCCCGAATTAGTTTACAACTTTACTTTTATTCAAAATGAACAAACCAGAACGATGTTCTACTTTTATTTCTAAATGTTCAATGAATATTTATCGGTATACGTTTTAAATAACACACAATTGTCACTTACACAATACAATGCAATGGTATTTACATATTTGGTTACTGTCACCTACATACCGTACTCAAGTTTGCTCTCTGGATAGGTAAGCAAGAACAAGTATTTGACTATTCGCATGATTGACATTTTAAGCTTTTATAAATTTATTACTTTAACACAATAAATATGTATTTCGATTGTCTCAAATATAGTATTAAATATTTTGACACGTGCTTGCCTTTCATTTACTGATATTGGCTTCGCTCTCACTCGATATGGTTTCCTTTGCCATATTTCTAATCCGTAACTCATAATATTTCGCCGAGTGAGCATCCAAAGCTTTATTCACTATGGTTTTGACCGCTGATTTATTAATTGCAATCTTACACTGCATCAAACATTTTTGTGTTTTCATTCCATACTGACGATTCATCCATTATAATAATAAATTGACACACAACTGAAAATCTCTACAAATGATACCCAAATGGAGGGTTTATGAAGATATTGTAAGAATGCACGGCAAAGTATGGAATCAAATGCACTTAGCTTTTACGCAATAATTACCAGAATTTGTGTAACGGATATGATGTCATTAATATTTTGCATTGATATTTTATGTATTTTCTTGAATATAAACCCAAATTAGACCTTGAATCTTTCGGAATACTTTCTTTAAGAATATGGTATACCTGAATACCTGAATCTAATTTCACAAAAATTCAAAAGTCAAATCTCAATCTTATCGTTTTACCACATATTATCACAGTATAATAAAATGTCTTGCATGTTTTTAATCTTTTAAAGCGTATTTTACATGGAATGTGTTGATAAAAAACTAATGAACTTTTCTTCTTCATTTTTGATACCATTTTTTTCTATTTCGCTTTCGCTCTGTTTAAGATATCTCACAGAACTTTAGTTTGCACCAGCGAGCAAAATGAGTGGAATCATTAACGAACAATAGAAACAATTGTTGATTAATAGGTGATCGTGCCCTTTGGCACACTTCGGATGGTTCATAAAGAACACAATTCCATGCTTCCTCATAATTCACAACTTTATACTTGCCGTTGAGTTTTATTGAAATAACTTATTTCTTTATTGTCATGTGTCTAAAAATACGGAATGAATAATGCGCAATGTGGCATCGGATAATTTGTCTTTTTTTCTTGTATAATGCTTTTAGAATCACTGCTTCAAGATTTACAAAGTTGTATCTGTATCTGATGATATCACCCTGTTTAACATCATTTTTTTTTTGTTATAGGGGTCAGGGGAACGCGAAGCAGAAGTGTATTCTTTTTATAACAGATATCACATATATGTTTGCTTCTATTCATTGACATGTTACGTTTTCTTTCGTCAAATATAGCGCTGAGTCCACCCTGCCAAAAAAGTTTCAGTGCGATTTCATACTTTCCAATTTGGGCACTGAATGCATGTCCCGTAACACATTCTGTGGCAAAATGTTCACAATTGTTATTAAAAACATTATATTTGTAGTCTCTAGCCAACTTCCTAGCCCATTGTACAATCTTGTTGTTTGTATATTTCCTATGTTTATACACTACTAATTGAATATCGACCTTTTGAAGTTAGGTCTTTTGACAGATTCTATAATTCGAGCTTTTTGGAAACGTATTATACCAAACATAGATCCGAGGAAAGTGTTGGTTGCTTCTATAACTTTAATAGATTTAAGTTGACGGTTTATTTTAGTAACTATACCATGATGGTCGTAAGTGTACCCGTAGAATACGATATGGTCACCGACTTTAAGTTGATCGATGGTAAAAACAACCTCACGTCTCACGCACTCCATACAATGCATCCAAGGATTTCCGCGATCTGGCACAGCGTTTGACCGGTCGTATATTGTTGGCACCACAGCTGCGGGCAGTGCAAGCAGTGCGAGAAAAACAACCACGACAACACATATTGAAACCACTTCCTCTTGTCTGAAACAATAAGAATATGATTTTTGATTTTCTGTATATTATTTTTTATTATTTAAATGAAATATAACGTTTCAATAAACAATCGTCTTTAGTTTAAACATATTTATTTTACAACGATTGTGAAACAAGTTATTACAACATTATATTAATCACTCTCGTTGGCACGATGTTACGCGATAGTGTGATCTTGTGTTGTGGGGGAAACCGGAGAACCCGGAGAAAACCGAACTGAAACGTTATGCTTCCCAACGTTGAAATTCAACAATAATAAATGCAAAATTGTTTGACACTTTCGAAACGACAATGTCCCGTTGCTTTGTAGTGTTTGATATATGTATTTTTGATCTTAGGGGGTTAATTTAAATCATAATGTTTTAACATATATTAGTTAGAATTTGTGTATATATAATCAGGGGCCAATTTTTTTGTCAAATTTGCTTAACGCCTTCACAAACCATGTGGCAAAATAAATACATAAACAACTGGCAACCGAGCTACAAAATTTTATGCAAAATATTTTATGTAGTTAAAATATTCGAAAAAAGAAGTATAGAATTATTTTTGAAGAAATATGCACCTGCTACTGTCTATATATGCCCACACTGGTTCTTTTCGCTACACGGGTCACTTTGTTAGCTCTTTTTCAATCAAATTACCTTGCACACTATCGTAATTAAGTAAAACATGATTTTAAAAGGCAAAGCAAATACAACGTCATATAATAAACTATCGAAGTTTATATACAACCTAATAATTGCATAGACTATTTAGACGTATATTTTAAACGTAAATAATCTATAAAACCATTTGAAACAAAGACCCATTAAAATTTAAATAAATGTAAGCAATGTAATTTAAGGATAATTACATGATAAATAAAAGTCCCGTGTAACATATCATTATCCTGCAATGAAAACAAAACCAAACAATTTAACTTTCCTTTCCGATAAGTTACTCGCATGTCTCTACACTGACACATGAATACGTAATATTGAAACCAATTTAAAATCGAAGTTATGACTTCGTACAAAAAGTACATATTAAGTATGATACAAAGCACAAAGATTTGTTAGTTAGAGATATAACAAATCATAAATATAATTTGAAACATGGTTTAAATTCCGAAATCAGCGGGGATGGGGATGTAGAAAACGAAATTTTCTACGTGAACACGGGAATTAATACTACCAAAAATCATCTCAAAAACACACTGTATGTTTCCAGGATGGGCATAATAAACAGTAGTGGATTGATGATGCGTGTATTCCGATCCGTAAAATTAAAGAGGGATCATCCCTACAAGCTGTTTGCAAAATTAATTACCATCATAGTGTTTGAAAAAACTTGAGAAATTTGTTTTTTCATCAGATGTTCAGTCTGTATTCAAAAATAAAGACAGCACCGTTGATCCTTTTCCTATGATGCATTCATTAATTCAAAAACAGTCTGAAAGCAATGATGAAATATATTGGTTTTGTATTGCTAACAAAAAAGCATATGAGTGTATTGATAGATGCAAACTTTGGTATACAATTTTGAAATTAAGAATCGACGGTAAGTTGTTATCCCCCATGAGATGTATATTCTGTAAGGTGAAGCTTTGTGTAAAGCAAATATGAATTATAAGTTCGTTAAATGAGTGTGTGAAATAAACATAAGGATCACAAAGAAGTCTGGAGGTAAAGAAATATGCATTGAAAACTCCCTATTCTATTGGATTACTTAAATTGATTTTAATTCATATATTTTGCAATTGCTGTCATTCATAATCACAACTATGCGTAGGTCTTACAAGGACTACTTTACAAACGGGCAATGCGTTGGTCGGTACACTCAGTATATAGATATAACGTTTATGTATTTACTTAAGTTGTTTGCTTTTTTCAATGCACGGTCTCTTTTGGCATATTTCTAAAAATGCCTAAAATATCTTTTTGGGGGCGTTCTGGAATTCCGTTATGGTCATTGGTAAACCATTTCGGTTGTTGATCCCCTCATATGGCAGTTTTAAATGTGCCAAAAGATTTAAAATTAGGTAACCGCCTTATGCCGTCCGGTAACGCTGGTTATCAGGATCAGCTACAGACGGTGATTCTAAGTTCAAATATGTTTTCGACTTTGTGATCGGTTGTGTACTTTGTGAACATTCGTGATAGGGATGACATGTATGGTCAAGTTATGACCCGTCTCCCGCTGTCCCATTCTACCAACACGTTATTAATTTCTGTAGAGAATAAATATGCGAACACTTTATAATTTATCCCGTCGAATATTTTGATGAGTAAAGCTTATATAATAAATACATACTGGGGTGGTCTAACGTAAATTCCTACAGTGTTGGAAGTTTAGCCTCTAGAAACCTAATTTAAACCCGCTTGTATACCTTTATAACAGCTACCTGTGATAGTATATACAAGATGTCCGCCATTATCTGAACTTGCATGATGTCTGTTAATAATTAGGGTTACGGATATCCGTAACCGGTTTTATCGATATATCATCTTTTTGTCACAAGTCAACAATTAGTCGTGTAATAAATCCTGATTACTACTCGCTGTATACCAATTTCAAACAGCAGTATTGTCCCTTCGTATTCTTGGTTTTGTGTTTTCAAATT